>NC_057825.1:9666036-9996036 GCF_910594005.1 Cervus elaphus | reverse complement strand
GAGGTGGGGGGGATATGGGTGCATGCGGGCGCCGACTCCTGCCTGCTCAGCAGAGGGGGTGACCTCACCTGCCTGCCTGGGGAATTGCGTAAAAATGTGCCCAAGCGAGGGATTCCGTGAAGCCAAGAGGGCTCGCTTTCAAAACAATTAGTGCTAACATCTGCCCAAGCACCCATGCTGGTTTTGTATAATTAAAACAAGGCTCCAGAATCCCACTGGACACTCTTTAAAAACTACTCATTTTCGGCATTATTTACAGCATGGGGGTGTTGGGAGGGAGATGCCTGACACCCTCGCGGCAGCCCCCAAGGAGAGGCCTGGGTCACTTCCACAGTTGCTGTCTTCTTGGTGGGGGGGGGGTGGGGGGCGGGCTCCAGACCCCAGGCCCCCAGAGAGAGGCTGCAGGACTGGGGAGACCAGGGTGAGACCGCCGACCCTCTGCCTTCTCCTCCCTGGGCCTTGCTGGTCATAGGGCTGAGGTGGGGAGGGAAGGAGGGAGTGGGCAGGAGGGCAGTGTTCTGTGCTCCTCTTTTCTTAAGGTTCCTTGAATCCCAGCAGCTGGAATGATTTATCAAAGCGCAGCTGGGAACTGCTGCAGAGATGGCAGTTCTCAAAGAAAAAAAACCCCAAAACTTAAACAATATTTAATAGCAAATCACTGCATTAAGCCTTTTCAATGTAGAGAAAACTTGAAATTGGGCAGGGGGCAGGATTAGCTGGACCAAGGCAGCAGAGGTCAGCTTCTAGGCTTCCCCTATGTGCACACCCAGGCAAAGAAGCACATTCATTCATTGTCAGATGCACGTGTCTCAAACATATGAGCGCATACAGAGGCACAAAGGCAGTCCTGGGTGGCACACACCCAAAGACACACGTGTGCCATGCCATGCTTGTATACACACACACACATCTGCAAACATGCACACACGTCTGTGAACTCGAGCGTGCACTCCACATGCCCAGGCATGGGTATGCACACCTCTGGGGCCCACAGATAGATGCACTGCTATTTATCCATGCACAGGCGTGCACGTCCCTGCACACGCAGGCAGGCCCAGGTGGGGACTGTGGGCCATGCTGGCGGAGGGTCCTTCCTTACTCCACTCTGTGCATTCTCCCAAGTTCCAGTGCTCTTGGAGCTGAGGTCTCTGTGGGAGTCTTCATATTGTGGGGCCGAGGGGGAGGCCGAGCCCCAAGGCCTGGCTGCTTTGGGCTGTTCTCAGCCAGGAGGGGAGGTGGAGCGCCCTGAGCCTGAGGCTGGAGCTCAGTAAAGCTCTGAGTTCCCAGGCCCCTGACTCCTTCACTTCACAGCTAAGAAGTCAGGTGTGTCCCGCACAGCTCACCCATGGTCATCTGCCCTTCTGTGCCCCTCGCGTGCCCCTTTCCCCACGGCCTGCCCTCCCCAGCGTGGGTTGCCAGCAGAGAAAATGGGTATCTTCGGACCAATGAAATGAGGAAAAGAAGAGCTGACCATTCCCCATGGTTCTTTGGGATGGAAACCAAACCTTCCAGTGGGCATCTTTCCATGGTGGGGCCATTTGGGCCCCAGGTTTCAAGCGGCAACTATGGTTCCTCCAGGTGGGATGTTTGGGGGTGACGAGCCATTCACTGATGCAGGGGATGGCCATTTGCTCTGAGAAATGAGTACTTTTTGAGTGTGTGTGCTGCCCAGGACTCTGGGCAGGCAGCTACCAGAGGGGAGCCAGAAGAACAGGGGAAGCAGGAGTGTAAGGCCGACATCCCTCAGTAGTTACTTGGAGTCTGGGTGATGAGAGTCCTCAACAAGGTATGACAAATGTGGCTCTTCCCTGGCATTTGCAAAGTGCTTTCTCAGTGGCCCTCTCCTGGGGTTGGTCAGCTACCACCTCAACCTTAGCAAAAAGGGAGCCAAGTGGGGAGGGAAAATGCAGGCTTGGGGAGGCAGAGAGACATACTTTGGAATCCCAGTCCTGTGTGACCTTACTCGGTCCCTTGCCCTTTTACTTCCCTAGAATTCTTCTCTGTAAAGTGGCAGCAATTGAGGCACCAAACTCGAAGGACTGTTCTGAGGATTCAATCAGATCATGCAGCGAAAAGACCCAGCACAGTGCCAGGCGCAGAGCAAGCCTGGGGTTTGTTGGCTTCTGTGACAATAATAAGAATTATTGCTCTCTACTAGAGTACTTGGTATTCACAACAACCCCATTTCACATAGGAGGAATCTGAGGCCAAGGGAGTGCCATCTTTTGGGTGTTTGTTAAGCTCATTCCCTTTTGAGATCTGTCTCCTCAGCCCCTGAACTTTCCTAGTGGCTCAGTGGGAAAGAATCCACCTGCCAATGCAGGAGATGTAGGAGATGCGGGTTCGATCCCCGGATCGGGAAGATCCCCTGAAGTAGGAAATGGCAACCCACTCCAGTATTCTTGCCTGGAGAATCCCAAGGACAGAGAAGCCTGGTGGGCTATAGTCCATGGGGTCACACAGACTCTTACATGACTGAATGACTGAGCACACACATGTGCTTCTCAGTCCCAGGGGTGGCCTGGGCAGTGATGGAGCCAGAGGACACCTGAGTGTTGGCATCTGGAGCCAAACCAGAGTCTCTTTGCAAGAATTGGAAGTTTGCATTTGAGTCACAGAGTCTGGCCGGCTTCTGTTGGGTGTCCGAGTTTATGTAGGGTTAAGGCCAGGCGGCATGCAGAGAGAAGAGCATGAAGGCAGGGAGCAGGTTTGCTCTCTGAACCAGTGCCCCTTCCGTTCAGGCCCTACTGCCTCGTGGGGTCCAGCTGCCTGTCCCACCACTTTCAGGGACCTGGCAATACCAGCCCCCCTCCCCCCATCCTCACCACCTCTTCTCCAGGTTGTGAGCGCCGTGTTCTTGTAACCAAGGGATGCCTGAGCACAGCCATGGAGGTTCACACCTGCAGGCTCAGAGCTGGGGTCTGGCAGTGACAAGACAGACAGGGTCCCTGCCTTCTGAGCAGGGAGGCAAAATTTGAACACATGTCTAATAACCCTTGAGTCATGGTTGATCTAAGAGCTGTGCATAGTGAGAGACTGAACGGGCCTGACCTGGTTGCATAGGAGCTGGTCAGGGAAGGGCTCTCACGAGTCTCCTGAGGTGAGCTCTGGGGGCATGGACACAGCATTTGACCGGCTGCCATTCAGTCAGCCAGGAAATGGCCCAGATGAAGTGGGGGACCCAGGACACCAGCTTCCCCCACCCCCTGAGGCTGCCAACATCCTGGGGCCAGAGAACAAAGCACTGTAGGATCAGGAAGCCTTGATCCTTGGAAGGCCTGGTGAAGCCAAGGCTTAGGCCAGGGGATGTCCTGCACAAAAACTGAGTGCTCTACTGCTGACTCACCTCCTGATTTAAACTAGGTGAGTACGAGCATCACTGCCCACACGGCCTTGGGTTTGCTGGCCGAGTCTGTGGAGGGTGAGGCCATATCAGTGGTGCAATCTGGTTTGGAACACACGGCACAGATTACTTCCCCAAGCCCATGGGATGACGTAGGGTGGGGGTGTTTGGAGTAGGAGAAGGGGCAACATCTTCTCTGGCTTCCAATCTGAAAGAGTTGTTACTATTACTACTCACAAGAGCTACCCTGTTTTGGGAACTTGCTACATAGGAGGCAGTGTGCTAAAAGCTCCATGTACATCAGGGGTCCCCAGTCTCTTGGACCTAATTAATGCCTAATAATATGAGGTGGAGCTGATATAGTAATAATAGAAATGAAGTGCACAGTAAATCTAACATGCTTGAATCATCCTGAAACCACCTCTCACCCAGGTCCATGGAAAGATTGTCTTCCCTGAAACTGGTCCCTGATGCCAAAAAAGTTGGGGACTGTGGCATACATGACCTCAGTGACGCCCCCCAGCTACTCAATAAGATAGAAACTGGTAATATCCCCATTTTGCAGGTGAATAAACAGAGGCCCAGGTTTATTGTGATAGTTTGGACACTTATTCAGCAGATCTTTGATTCCATGCCCAGCGTGGGTGAGGTGTATTTCCCTGACCTGTTGTTGTCAAGCTTGTCCGTGTAACTCATTGTGGCCGGAGCAATGTTAACGGATGTGACAGTGGTTTGAAGGTGCTGATTGATTTCACTTGGCTTGTGCCCGCCTGTCATTTCCATGGGAACATGCCACGTGGAGATGCTGGTTCTAGAACGCAGAGACCTAAAGAGCAGGATTGAATCTGACTCTCAGCCTGAAGCAGAGGCTTAGCCAAGCCCTGCTTAGACTGCCTAAATCACAGCCAATCTGCAGACCCATGAGTGTGGCAATGCATATGTATCACTGTAAGTTGCTGGGTTTTGAAGTACTTTGTCATGCAGCATTTCTGTGGCCATAGCTGACCAGTCCAGTTGCACAATCAGTAGTGACTGAGCTGAGATTTAAGCTGAAGTGGTTCTGACCAGAAAATGTAAATTGAATCCTTATGCTCTGCAGTCTATCAAATCAGAAAATGTAGGTGAAGCTTTTGGCAGAGTGCAGGGCCCTTCATCAATAGTTATATGTAACAGCGTTAATGTTTGTACTGTCATTATTGCCACCTGTAAAGAGCCAAGGAAACCCAGGGAATCATGGGCTGCTGGAAGGGCCGTCATCAGCAGTGCTGGAGGAAGGGCCCTGGGGGGCACTATGGCTCCTATCTGGATTTCGGAGCAGAGCCAGAGTTACATGTCAGTGGCTGAGGTGCCTGAGTGGTCTCCACCCCCTTTGGCGTCCCCAAGGGGACGAGGAGCAGGAGAGGAACATGGGCTCAGGAGTCAGATCTTGGTTGGAATTCTAGCCCATCACTTGCTGGCTATACACTTGGGCCAGTGCCCTCTCTCTGAGCCTCAGTTTTCTCATCTGTTAAATGGGGGTGAAGGTCAAAGTTTCCTTGTAGGACTGTCGTGAGGATCAAATGCGATTGTTACTGAGGAAGTTTAGCAACCAAACAACCAAAAACATACATACACACCTATGTACACAGACCAGGGAGCCAAGAGGACTGGTCCTTGGAGCCCATGTGCCTCCAGGGGTCACCCGAGCACTTTGAGAGAACTGGGGGCTCTGAGTGGTACAGGTTGTGGCTGCGGAGAATGGCTCTTCTGTGGCTGTTGTAGTGACTCCACGGTGACCCTCGGGATGGTTTCCTTCAGGTCTAAGAGAGTTAGCCAATGCACCTGAATCTGGCCCTGGCAGGCCGGGTCCTCGCCAGTACCCTCACACCCCAATTCTGGGGACAGCCAACACAGCCTGGCCTGCCTGGCCTTCAGGGGTCACCTGAAGTACCTGGTCCAGCCTGACACCCAGGGTGCCCTGCTTACCCCAAACTCCTATGCCAGCACCTCAGACCTTTGCAGAGGATTAGCTGTGCCCCTGATTGGCTTGCTTTTTCATATTTGAATAATAGAAAGAACATCGTGGCCCCTGGCCGCCCTTCAATATGCCAAGCGCCCTCCCTCAGCTCTTCTTCCAGCTGCCAGGTCTTAAGTTTTAAGTCACTTCCTATGGATGTCATCCCAGATACCCCTAGACTAGCGTACACCTCACAGTTCCCTGCCTTTCCTGCTATTCTCTTCCCTCCCCATGCCTCTCTCTCCCTACTGCTGCAATATTGCCCGTTCTTACTATAGTGGGGATGACTTACTCTTGTCTACAGTAGAGGCAAAGACAAGGGGAAGAGAAGAACGATTCTCAGGCACCTGCTGCTGCCAGGCATTGCGCAAACATGACCTCATTTTGTCCATACCAAAGGTTGGCTGGTAGAGGGATTACCCCCATTGAGCGGATGAGGAAACTGAGGCTTAGAGAGAGGAACCCAGGGCGTCCTGACACTGACATCTGGCCCCCCAACCCCTTTCACTCCTGGGTTCTCAGCACCCTGTGCCCTGAGGCCCGGCTCACCCCCTCTCTTAATTGTAATTCAACTACTTGTGATATTTTGGTACCAATTAATATTGATTTTACAATTGGTTTACGGAGATGTTGTTTTATTACTAATATATTTAATGTGCAAATCAATAAGAACACTTGCTTGGCCCTCTCCCTGGAAGGTAATAAAATCAAATATCTCAGGGGTAAAATGCTATCCGAGCCGTGAATGGCAAAGCAGATGCTTAATGTAATAGTTAAAGATGAGGCCGGGGGCTTGGCAAAGCCCATCTGCCCCCAGCCGGCTCTCAAGGCTGCCAGCGAGGGGGCTCCCTGGGCTCTAGACCTGCTGGGGAGGCTATTGTGGTTCCCTTGGGCTATGGTGCAGGGGCTCGGATTGAGGGGGATAAGCAGGGGACCACTGCTTTTGGGGAGCTGCTCTGCATAGGCCTGATCTCACTGCCTGTCCTTTTCTTCTTCTTCCCCCCCTCTCTCCTCCCTCTTTCCTTCCCTCACTTTCTGCTCCTACTTCCTTTCTGTTTCTTCATTCTTTCATTCATTTAGTGGTTTATCTGATCATTTGTTTGCTCTCATATTTTCCCATCCATCCCTCCCTCCATCCAATTTTTCATTCATTCATTCAGTGACTTTTTGGACTTTTGTTCAATCCTTTATGTATTTTTTCAGACATTTGATTGTTCATTCACTCATCCACTCTTGTGTTTAGTCTTCAATTTGTTGGTTTGTTCCTTCACTGATTTGAACAGTCAGCCAGCAGCTATAAACGGAGCACTCACTCTGTGAGCGGCTGTCGCTGTGGGTTGGGGTGGGCCTCTGGGCCAGGTGCACGGCCCCTGCCCACCTCCTGGAGGCACGGTCAGATGGGGGAGCTGGCTGCCTTTGTTCTGTCCCACCCTCTTCTCTTTCTCCTATGTCCGGTGGCAGAGGCTGGAGCAGAGGGACACTGAGGTGCCTTTGTCCCTGGGGGTCCTACTGTACTCAGCGGTTCCAGAGCACCCACCATGCCCATGTGGGAACTGTCCTCACCTCCTAACTAGGGAAAGAGACCCAGAGTCGTGAAGGCGCTTACTCAAGCTCATACAGGTGTAGACATTAGAGCTGGGATCTGAATCTGGGTCTCTCTGACTCTGAAGTCTGTGCTTTCCCTGTCCTGAGGCAGGGTGGTTGGGGCACAGACCTTGGAGCCGGATCTGGGTTCTAATCTTGCTCCCGCCCCCCCCAGTCTCGGTGCCCTCCTCCATGAGAGTGGGTCTAATCACGGCAGTGAGCTCTGACTTGTGAAGGCTGTGGGGCAGCGACCTTCCAGGGTCGAATCTTCTCGGTGGCCACTGGCAATGAGCGCATCTTTTCTGAGACTTTGCTTGTCAGGAGGCTGTGGCATGCCTTCAGGTCAGGAGGAGTCTGTATACAGCTCTCCGGGACAGGATGTGTCACAACTCCCCCTCTTCTGGGGTCCTCTAAAGCCCAGCTCTGCTGGGGTACAGGGATGGGGGTGGGCATGGGGGCGGGGAACTGGAGCCTGGCTCCCCTGCTGTGATTTATGGGGGAGCCGGTAATGAAGCTGGCTGGCAGTAAATAATCAGACACGAAATCTTACCATTTAAGTAACCAAAAATAAATGACCAAGGGCCCTCGGAAGAAGGGAGTCCTGGCCACCGCTGAGTCAGCTGCTGCTGTGGGCTTGGAGTGGAAATGCTCACTTGCTCATCTTTCATTAATTCACTCATTGTGTATCATTAATTCTTACGGGCACAGCCTTTGCTGTCCAGTGGAATGTTATCATACCCATCTTGCAGACGGGGAAGCTGAGGCCCAGAGAGAGGAATAGATTTGCTGAGAGTTCCATGGGAGTCACTAAGTGACCTGCCATTTGATCTTGTGGCCCCTGAACCCAGGGCCGCAGCCCACAGTCCTCCTCCTTGTCCAGACCTGTCCATCTCTCCAGGTCCTGCTGTTGCCCTCCTTGCCCAGGAAGGCCTCCTGGGCTGCTGTTGCCCAAGGTGCCACTGAGGGACCCCGGATCTCGGGCAGCTGGGGCAGAGCTTGGTCCCAAGCCTTCCTTGCCTCTCCTCGACCTGAGTGGGTGGAGAATCTTTTCAGTTAAAAACAACACCAACCTGTACCTCCAAGTGTATTTCTATAGCAATTGGCTCCCTTGGTGGGAAAAAAAAGAGTCATAGGGTGATGGGAGGACTGGCCCCAGGAGCAAAGAGAAAAGTCTCAGTGTGTGTGTGTGTGTGTGTGTGTGTGTGTGTGTGTGTGTGTGTGTGTGTGTGTGTGTGTGTGTGTGTGTGTGTGTGTGTGTGTGTGTGTGTGTGTGTGTGTGTGTGTGTGTGTGTGTGTGTGTGTGTGTGTGTGTTGTTAAGGAGCTCTGTGAAGGGCCAGTTTTTTCTTTTCTTTCTTTGTTTTTTAGGAGTCAGCCCCTGACTTTCAGTCACTCCTCCCTGGCCTTCTGTATAATGGGTACATGCAGCTAATTAAATAGAGGGCGGAGAAGGAAGTGGGAACAGAGGGCAGAAGGAGCCAGGATATGTGTCCTAGTGTCCTGATTTTGTTGTTCTGGCTTTTTTCTTTCTCTGTTTCTTTTTTGTTGTTGTTATCATTTCTTTGGGTACTTTTTTTTTTCCTTCCGGTGTCTTGTTCTTAATTTGAAAGGTAGCTAACATTTTGGAGCCCTTTGCATATACCAGAAAAGAATTGCATGTAATGATCTCATCTGGTCTTCACAGCAGCCCTGTAGAGTGGGCATTCTTAGTATCTCCATTTTCTAGCTGAGGCCTGTAAGGCCCAGAGAGGGGCAGTGACATCCCCAAGGACACGCAACTCATTAAGTGGCCCACCTGGGTCTGACGTCAGGCTCGTCTGAGCCCAAACCCATGGTATTTGTCTGCTTTACTTGCTATTTTCCTGTTTGTGAACCGGCAGGGCAGGGTCAGGGCAGCTATAGAAACTTCAGCCTTTGGCCCTGGGAAATGGACAATTCCTGCAGGTTCAAGAAGAAGGGCTGGTGTGAGTGGGAAAGAAGATGGGTCAGACAGAGAAAGTGGGGGCTGCCCACTGTAGTCTGGCTTTGGCTGCGCCAAAGCTTCGGTTGGGGGGTGCTGCCTGGGAGCATGTGCTCTGTGTGAGACAAATCTGGCTTTGCATCATGGCTCTGCTACCTGCTTTCTTTGTAGCCCTGGACAACTTCCCTCCCCTGGGTGAGGGATCACAGTGGGGCCCACCTTCCAAGGTTGGGGAGGGGATTACATGAGATCATTCAGGTCTGTGCTCAGCAGAACGTGCCAGGTATACAGTAAGTGCCAAGTAAATGAGAGCCAATATTATTTCTCTAGTATCAGGACTATAAAGAAAGCTGAGTGCCAAAGAATTGATGCTTTTGAACTGTGGTGTTGGAGAAGACTCTTGAGAGTCCCTTGGACTGCAAGGAGATCCAACCCGTCCATCCTAAAGGAAATCAGTCCTGAATGTTCATTGGAAGGACTGATGCTGAAGCTGAAACTCCAATACTTTGGCCGCCTGATGCAAAGAGCTGTCTCATTTGAAAAGACCCTGGTGCTGGGAAAGATTGAAGGTGAGAGGAGAAGAGGACAGCAGAGGATGAGATGGTTGGATGGCATCACCAACTCAATGGACATGAGTTTGAGTAATCTTTGGGAGTTGGTGATGAACAGGGAGGCCTGGCATGCTGCGGTCCATGGACCCGCAAAGAGTCGGACACGACTGAGTGGCTGAACTGAACTGAACTGAACTATCAATATTCTACTGAAAGTAAAAGTGAAAGTCACTCAGTTGTGTCCGACTCTTTGTGACCTCATGGACTATACAGTCCTTGGAATTCTCCAGGCCGGATTACTGGAGTGGATATCCTTTCCCTTCTTCAAGGGATCTTCCCAAGCCAGGGATCGCACCCAGGTCTCCCACATTAATACAAAGTCTTCTTTGCAGGATTATTGTATGAATTTGGGCTTGTATGAATTGTGTTGTATTGTATGAATCAGAGATAATATATTCAAAATGCCTAGATGAGTACCTGGTATGTGTTGGGCACCTCACAAACATAGAGCTTATTTCTCTCTTGTAAAACATATATTTATTTACGTTCATATACACACTGAAGAAAGTCTGGGAGGAGAATTACCAAAATACCAACAGTGATTCCCACTGGCACCCCCCACCGCCCACCAGGATTTCAGCTGATATTTTTCTTTTGTGTGATTTTCTGTTTTCTGCATCTTTAGCCACAAGGAGATGTCGTTTTTGCACCTGGAAAACCAGAAACAACAGAAGCTGCCATGGCCAGGCAAGCGGGGCCCTCCCCGCCGCCAGTCCCCCGGCAGTGGATGCTCATTTTCCAGGAGAAGGGGACCCAGAGAGCTGCCCTTGTCCTCTGTGACTGAAGGCCCTGGGCCCCTGGGTCTCAGTATTGGGGACTGGTATTTCCATCTCAGGCCCCTCGCCTCGGGCACCCGTTGAGGGATGTCCAGGGTTGGTCTGTGACCAGGAGACACTCCTCATACTTCCTTAAAGCTGAGGACGCCTCCAGGGCGGCCACCATGGTTCCAGCCCCTGCCCCCCCAACCTCAGGCACACCCCGGTTTCTTCCTTCCCACCCCAGTACAACCCTGCCCCTCCTTGCCAATTGGCATATGGAATGTGGAGACAATAGAAGCTGAGTGTAACCACTGTTTACAGAAAAAAAAATGGTACAAGATTTATTTATTGGAAGGTGACTGAGGAATATGAATTCTACACTCCATTTAAAATGCTTTTTATTTCTCTCAGCCTTGGGGCTCAGAGTACATCTAATTTCACCCACAGCTATAATTCTCTACCAAACAGTTCCTGCTGCTCCTCTGGGGTCCCCAGGAACCAAGTTAGTTTATGTCTGCCACTGCTGAGGCGCAGGCAGGGGCAGCGATGGCTACGTGCCAGCGTGCACGGGGCCCTCCCGCCCGCGCCACCCCCTGGCCCCGAGGTGCAGGCCTCTGTGCTCACGACGGGCCGGGCCCGGCTGGGTCCACGCAGTGCCCATGGTGCCAGGCCCCGAGTCTCGGGCTGGCCTGCACACGAGCAGGCGAGTGGCCCATATCTCACGCTGGACGTGTTGATTGCTCCAACCTCAGAGCTAACAAACAATTAGTTTGTTAGTATATTTATCCCGTGAACATTGGAGCCTGTGATTACAAATCCAATAGTGGGATTGTGGCAGCATTTGGAGATAAATCTGTGCTCCAGGCCTGAGGGTGTCAGCTGTGGGGGTGGGGACAGCCGCCGGGGGAGGGGAGACATTTCGGTGGCCTTGCCTGCCTGTCCCTGTGGCTGTTATTTTTTTTTTTTTTCAGTTGCTTGTCTGTCTCAATGTGACTCAGCCAGCGTGTCTGTCTGACCCCTTGCTGGCCTTCCTGCCTGGCACTCTGTCCTTCCCTCTGTACCAGCCCTGGGGCTGCAGAAGTGCCTTGGAAGATGCCATGCCTCGAGTTGCTGATGTTCTACCTGGAGAGACAGTGACACCCATGCTGGTGCTCAGAGGGATGGGTGGAGAGCACCGTGGGGTCTCAGGGAGGAAGGTGCTCCCTCTGCCGGAAGGTCAAAGAAGCCCCTATGGGCGCTGGCCAGTAGCGGCCCCCTCTTTCTCTCCTTTGCCTTTTTCAGCATCTTTCCTCAGGGCTCCCCTATCTTGAAAACAAAACCCCAACCCCTCCCTAGGATACCCACCCCATCTTCCTACCATCATAGTTTTCTTCACTTGTGCAGATTTGGACCACTTCCCCCAATCCCTTCTTTGGTGCCCAGTAGATCCTGTTGCCCCTGGAGATGCTGTAACGGACACCTGTCCTCCCCACCTCTCAGTCCCCTGGGCACCCCTGGACTCCCTTCCCTTTGTGACTTCTTGAGCTTTCCATGGCACAGCAGCCCCTGGACTGGGCTCCATCCCCTCCAAGTGAGTCTCCCCAACTCCCTTGGGTCCCTCTTGCTCTGCTTGCTGCTTACCTGCAGCTGTCCCCTGGGGCCAGTTCTCTAGCCCCTGCCCTGCTCTCTCTCCTCACTCTTCCTTGTGAGTGCCTCCCTCCCATCAGAGCATCCACCCACCCAGCCTCGTCCCCCCAGCACCATAGAGAGCCCCATATCTCTGCCTCCAGCCCTGAGTTCTCCCATGGATCTGGGTTTTCTAGGCTCTTCCCGCTGTGGCCCTCAACTCAGGGTCCAGCCAGCCCCAACACCCAGCTGACCACCAATCTAGACCCTGGGGGTGGCTGGTCATCCTTGATGAGACCTTCTGCTTTGCCTCCAGCCAGGGAGTCACCCAGGCCTGTCAAGTTCTCTTCCAGTGCTTCTCACATCTGTTCTCCTCTCTTCCCGTCCCTGTCCTCAGCCAGCCACAGACATTTCTCCCTGGCTTGTCTTCAGCAGCCTTCCCATTGGCCCCTCAGCCCAGAAGCATCCCCTGTAAGCTCCACAATTCATCCTGATGTTCCTGAACCTCAGAGGGGAGCACAGGAAAATCTGTAAAATGGGGATAGTCTCCTCTCTTAGGGAGGTTGGTAGGACTTAATGAGAGCTCAGTGATTTTTAGCGGCCGACACATATTAAGCTTTTACTGTGTATCTAGAGCCTTACTGGGTTTCCCTGATGGCTCAGCAGTAATAAACCTGCCATGTTGGAGACACAGGAGATGGAGGGCTTGATCCCTGGGTCAGGAAGTTCCCCTGCAGGAGGGAATGGCAACCCACTCCAGTATTCTTGCCTGGGAAATCCATGGACAGAGGGGCCTGGCGGGCTACTGTCTTTGAGGTTGCAAAGAGTGGAACACAACTGAAGAGACTGAGCACGAGCACCCTGCCAGGAAATTTACCGGATGCTCTTATTTCATTTTCACAAGAACTTTGTGAAGTAGTATGTTTTCTCCCATTTTGCAGATGTGGAAACTAAGACTCAGAGTTAAAGCATGTGTCCAAGGTCAGAAGATCATAACTGGTGGGGTGAGGATTTCAATGTGGGTCTGCTTTATTCCTGGGCTGTGCTCTCAACGGCTGTCTGTGCTTCTCAGGGGTGCCCATTCCAGCACTGACCCCATACCTGGCCCTCAACAGTACTTTCCCTCTAAGGTTTGGAGCTTTCTGAGGGCGCTGCAGGGCCCTTACGGTTTGTGAAGAGGAATTTCAGGGCACTGACCAGGGCTTAGACTCTCATCCACCAGTCATCATCATCATCTTCTTTTTAAAGACATAATTCTCACACTGTAAAATTCACCTTTGAAAAGTGGGCATTCAATGGTTTTTAAAATTTATTATTTTTACTTAAAATTTTTTTATTATTTATTTGGCTGCTTCAGGTCTTAGCTGTGGCACGTGGGAGTGTCAATCATCCTTGAGGCATGCAGGGTCTTGTTTTAGTTGTGGCATGCATGATCTTTTAGTTGCAACATGTGAACTCTTAGTCGAGATATGTAGGATCTAGTTCCCTTACCAGGGATTGAACCCAGGCCCCCTGCATTGGGAGAGTGGAGTCTTAGCCACTGGATCACCAGGGAAGTCCTAGTGGTTTTTAGTATATTTACAATGTAAACAAAAGGGGCTTCCCCAATGGCTCAGCAGGTGAAGAATCTGCCTGCAATGCAGGAGACACAGGAGACATGGGTTTGATCCCTGGGTTGGGAAGATCCTTGGAGGAAGAAATGGCAACCCACTCCAGTATTCTTGCCTGGAGGATCCCACGGACAGAGGAGCCTGTTGGGCTACAGTCCATGGGGTCACAAAGAGTCAGACATGACTGAACACACAGCACACACAGACAGAATTTCTGGGGTTTACAGTCTAAACCTATGTGTGAGTCCTCAGCCTGTAAATGTCTGAACCTGGGTGAGCCAACTGCTTCTCTAATATCAAGATTTTTATCTACAAAATGGAAGTGATAATAGCACTTACCTCATTGGTTTTGTTGGAAAAGTAACTGGGATAATGTATGTAGAGGGCTTAGCACAGACCCTGGCACACAGTCTATACCAGGGATAAAGACTTCATCTTTGGGCCATTTCTCAGTCAACTGTGGATCCTAGTCTGGGATAGTCCAGGGACAGGGAGCTTAAAGATGCACTCAGGGTGAAGGAGTAGGGCTGCCTTTCCACTTCTCAACAGTCTATTCTATAAAATAATTTCTTTAGATCTAGAACTTAGCAGTGAATCAATAACTCTGATCCCCTGTAGTCTCAGTCTCCAGATAAATGTCCTCTTGCATCTCCTGGTTAAATTGTGAAAGGGGTGAGTGTGCGGGGTGGACAAGCCTCAGTCAGCACCCTGAACAGAGACTTGCTGCTGTCCGCGGTGCTGATACCTTTCAGGCCTGTTGCTCACCTCGGAGATGTGGCTACTCAGGGACTAGAGGGAATGTCTGAAAGCTTTATGTGTGTGTGAATGCATGGGAGTATGTTTACGTGTGTATGTGTGTGTGTGCACGCACGTACACATGTGTGGGGTGGGAGGGACCCGGATCAGATAGCAATTGACTTCCATAAGGTCAAAGAATGTTCAAACTGCCTTACAATTTTGCTTATTTTACATGCTAGCAAGATAATGCACAAAATCCTTCAGCTTAGGCTTCAGCAGTACATGAGCCAAGAACTTCCAGAAGTACAAGCTGGATTTAGAAAAGGCAGAGGAAGCAGAGATCAAATTGCCAACATCCATTGGATCACAGAAAAAAAACAAGGGAATTCCAGAGAAACATCTACTTCTGCTTCATTGACTATGCTAAAGCCTTTGACTATGTGGATCACAACAAACTGGACAATCCTTAAAGAGAAGGGAATACCAGACCACCTTACCTGTATCCTGAGAAACCTGTGTGCAGGACAAAAAGTGACAGTGAGAACCAGACATGAAACAATGGACTGATTCAAAATTGGGAAAGAGTATATCAAGGTTGCATACTGTCACCTTGCTTGTTTAACTTATATACAGAGTACTTCATGTGAAATGTCAGGCTGGATGAATCACAAGCTGGAATCAAGATTGCCAGGAGAAATATCAACAACCTCAGATGTGAAGATGATATCACTCTAGTGGCAGAAAGTAAAGAGGAACTAAAGAGCCTCTTAATGAAGGTGAAAGAGGAGAGTGAAAAAGATGGCTTAAAACTCAGCATTCAAAAAACTAAGATCATGGCATTCAGTCCCATCACTTCATGACAAAGAGATAGGGAAAAAGAGGAAACAGTCACAAGTTTCATTTCCTTGGGCTCCCAAATCACTACAAATGGTGACTACAGCCATGAAATTAAAAGACACTTGCTCCTTGGGAAAAAAGCTATGACAAACCTACACAGCATATTAAAAAGCAGAGACATCACTTTTCTGACAAAGATCTGTGGAGTCAAAGCTATGATTTTTCCAGTAGTCATGCACATATATGAGAGTTGGACCATAAAGAAGACTGAGCACTGAAGAATTGATGCTTTCAAACTATGGTGATGGAGAAGACTCTTGAGAGTCTCTTGGACAGGAAGGAGATCAAACCAGTCAATCCTAAAGGAAATCAACCCTGAATATTCATTGGAAGGACTGATGCTGAAGCTCCAATACTTTAGCCATCTGATGTGAAGAGCTGACTCTGGAAATGAATTTGAGCAAACTCTAGGGGATAGTGAAGGACAGGGAAGCCTGATGTGCTGCAGTCTATGGGGTCACAAAGAGTCAGACAGGACTGAGTGACTGAACAACAAGAAGGTGACTTAGGACTCCTCCCTCAATCCTGCAGGCACTGGAGACCCTAAGCCAGGGTGAATAAGAGGTTGGCTGGAGGAGGAGTGACATCTTAAGATGACTGCCCCAACCTTCTAGGAATTTCTCTCTATGCTAAGAGAACCTGAGAAAAGCCAATTCCCACTCTTTACAGTGGCTGGGACCATACAATGCCTTATTATAGCAGGTGGTAGGGGGCACTGCTCTAGTCTTCCTCTAGTGTTAGTCGTTCAGTAGTGTCTGAGTCTTTGCAACCTCAGTGACTATAGCCCACCAGGCTCCTCTATCCATGGAATTCTCCTGGCAAGAATACTGGAGTGGGTAGCCATTCCCTTCTCTAGGGGATCTTCTTGACCCAGGGATCAAACCCAGGTCCCCTGCATTGCAGGCAGATTCTTTACCATCTGAGCCACCAGGGGAGCCCAGTCTTCCTCTGAGTGGGGGACAAATGAGAGATGGAGCCCCGTCAGCTCTTTGCAGTGTCCTCTAGGCCTTGTCTTGGAGCAAGTGAGGGTTAGTAGGGTGTGACATCAGGGCTTTCTTCACCTGCCCAGGAGATTTGTGATCTGTCTCCTGCCTCTGTGTCTAACTTCAGGGCTAAAGACTGTGGCTTCTTTTCCTTCCCCTTCTGGAGGAACTTGGTTTTTGGGCTGGATCCCATGATTTAATTCAAGTCCCCGCTGATGTGGGAGCAGGCTCCCAGACCAGCCTGCTTTCCTGTGGCTAGGACCCCCTCGCTGGGAGTTGCCAGCATCTCCCCAGGACCTGGGAATTGGGCTGGGTCACTGATCTGGCGTATGTCTGGGAGAGCACTCAGTGCCCCAAACCAGCAACTCTAGACCCTGCCCATCCCACCCAAGATCACTTTAGACATAGGCTTTAGTCACATTTATTTCATTCTTAGCTATTCCTGTGCCCATCTGTCCCTGATTCCTGCTGGGAGCTTCTTGATTGCTGGAAAGCTGAGGCTACACAAAATAAACTTTTCTCTTTCCCCTTCGCCATGGTTCTCTCATCCTCATCTCACATTGGGATGCTTGCCTTTGGGGACGGAGTTCATCTCCCCCACATTTCCTCTAATAGTTAAAAAACAGTTTTTAGAAAACCCAAAAAAAGACTTCATGATCCATTAACAGGCTATAGGACAGACCCAATAGGATGCATATGTCTGTTTTGGTGACTGCGAGAGACGTTTGATATATGGTTATTTTTATGTATGCGAGATGTGACTCCATATGGGGCTAAATCTGTATGTTCTTTCTCTGTGATTGTGTGTGTGCAGGAGAAAGAGCTGTCTCCTTGGGTGAAACTAGATCATGTCAAGAAATAAGTCTCAGTCTCTTTCTCTCTTTCTCCTCTCTGTCTCTGCTTTGTGAATGCACATTTATGTGTATCACCCGTTTTCCTAAAAGCTCGGAGTGCAATGTACTGGGTGTGTCTGTGTGTCCTCTCCCAACATAAACTATGTCCATGTACACGGGCCGTGGCAAGTGTGTGTGCATGTGTGGGCTGTGCCCATCATTTAAGTTCCTGTCTCTCTGCCTCTCCATGTCATGCAGTGAGCATACGCCAGTGTCTATGGGGATGTGATCCTGACACCCTGCCAGAAACCAGTTCCCTTCACGGAACCAAGTTGCCGACTTTTCCCCCCAAATGGCAAAGTTGTTTCTTTGAAACGCTTCCAGCACCTGGCTTAATAGACCTTCCTGTGAGCATATTCCCAGTTCCGCACTGCTCCCCAGTGACTGGGGACCTTTTGTCAAGCACATATGAAATTAAGTGAAATAAAAATCATATTAAAAATTATTACCATCTAACAGCCATTAGTCTGCACACTGCTGTCAGCCTGTGATGGATTCCTCACTTACTTCAATGAATGTTCTAACGACAGTGATAAAATCACTCAGAAAAAATAGAATAAACTGTTAACCCTCTCCCCATCGACACTTGTTTTTCTTTGGGAAAAATACAATGAGAGATCATGGTAGATGAGATTGAGCCACATGTGACTCTTTATTTCCTAAAAAAATGTTTATTTATTTGGCTGCATCGGGTCTTTGTTGTGGCACGTGGAATCTGCCGTTGTGGCCCATGGACTCTCTATTTGTAATGAGCAGGTTTAGTGCTCTCCCCATAGTACGTGGGATCTTAATTCCCTGACCAGGGATCAAACCTGAATCCCCTGCATTGCAAGGCATATTCTTAACTGCTGGATCACCAGAGAAATCCCCATATGTGACTCTTCAGATAGTTAAGTGAGCTGGGTGTGGGGCTCTAGGCTTTGACCTCTTAATTTTGAGAGAGAATTTTGCTCCAGACTCTAGACATCAGCCCTACTTTCTGAGCTCTGAGTTGAGATTTGATTTCTGGTTGAATTGTTGTGAGTCAGGTCAGGTGGGGCTTAGTTCTTATACTTTAAACTTTAAAGTAGGTTAATTTATTTAGAAAGATACATCTACATCTGATAGGAAGGCCCAGGTGAACCATTATATGTATCTGAGCTGAGGCAGTGACGAAGGGGATGGGGAGACCAGGCAAATTAGAAAGATGCCTTAAAGGTAGAAAAGACAGGATTAGCTAGTGGGTTTTATATGAAGTAGAGAGAGTGAGGTATCATGATGTTAATTGTGTCAGTGACTATTAGTTGTTGTTGTTCAGTTGCTCAGCTGTGTCAGACTCTTTGCGACCCCCTGGACTGCAGCACACCAGGCTTCCCTGTCCATCACCAACTCCCTGTGCTTGCTCAAACTCATGTCCATTGAGTTGGTGATGCCATCTAACCATCTCATCCTCTGTCATCCCCTTCTCCTCCTGCCTTCAGTCTGTCTCAGCATCAGGGTCTTTTCCTATGAGTCAGTTCTTTGCATCAGGTGGCCAAAGTATTGGAGCTTCAGCATCAGTCCTTCCAATGAATATTCAGGATGGACTGGTTGGATCTCCTAGCTGTCTAAGAGACTCACAAGAGTCTTCTCCAACACCACAGTTCAAAAGCACCAGTTCTTTGGCACTCAGCCTTCTTTATGGTCCAACTCTCACATCCATACATGACTACTGGAAAATCCATAGCTTTGACTATATGCACCTTTGTCGGCAAAGTGATGTTTCTGCTTTTTCATATGCTGTCTAGTGGGGAACTAGAGGTTGGAGGACATGATTCACTGAAGTATGGAACAGACAGTCCTTTTTTAGTGGGAGAGAAGAGCTCAGTGATGAGTTCACTGAGTGTGCGGAGCCTCTGGGTAACCAAAGTGGCTGCAGAGAAGCTGCTGGACTCCTGAGTCTGTGGTGTCTGAGAGGGTTTGCGCTGGAGAGACAGATCCAGGCGTCCTTGGCCCTCAGGTCAGAGGAGAAGCCATGGAGTGAATGAGACCATCCAGGGGGTGTGTGGAAAGAGGAGAGTCCCAAAGACAGTACCTTGAGGACAACAGGCCCTCGAGAAGGTCCCAGCCGGAGACAGAGGAGTGGCTGGGGAGGAGAGGGGAGGAGAGGAAGGTGTGATGTCCCAGAGCTCAGGAAGGGAGAGGGTTTCAAAAGGAGGGAAGTGGTGGGTAAAGTGAAATGATGCAGAAAACCAGTTAGGCGCTGATAAATGTGGATGGCAACGTGGAGGTGCTGGGGACCATCCTGAGGGAGGAGGGACGGGGAAGTGAGATGGAGAGGTAGGCACCCTCGCAGGCAGAGCCCTCTTCCTGCAGAGAAGATCCCTGACGAAGCCATTCCCTCTGGCTCAGTTTACCTGAACACAGAGGGGTGAGCCTGCAGACCTCCTAGAGCCTCCCCACCGAGATCAGAGGTGCAGGCTGGCTTTGCTCCGGTCCGCTGGGCCCTGCCTTCGCCTGTGGGAACACAGCGTGGAGTCTTCTGGTGTCACTCGGTGACTCTCAGAGGTGGAGGCACGTGAGGGAGGGGCTTCTACCTCAGTCCTTGGGACCCTAATGGGTTCACAGGTTCTGCTGGTTCCTCTGGGGGGCTCACAGCTCCTTGGGTGAAGGTAGGAGGCCTTGAGGAAGGTGGCAGTGCCTGAGAGATGGTCCTATGTGTGTGGGGAGGGTCTCTCTCCTGGTGGATGACTTGTCCCCGCCTCCTCCATCTGTGAGGCTTGGCCCCCTCTCTGGGCTGAGAGATCTGAGTCCCTTCTCTTCCCCTGGAGCCTCCTTTGTGAGAGAGGCAGGCAGGGCACACCTGTTCACAGTGAACATGAGACACTCGGGGTGGTGGGAGGACAGGTGGCCCATCTGGGATCACACCACCAGCTGGTGCAGGGCGGAGACCAGGGCTACTTGGAGAGGACAGATGGTCTTCCCCAGCTAGGCTGGAAGCAGTGGGCAACTGGACATCCATCTCCCTCGCTTTGGCAGAGGGATGCTCCCCATGCCATTTTGGGGAGAGCATGGACCTATATTCGCTAGAAAAGTCAACCAGGGAGGATGGGTGATATGTCAGGGCCTATCTTCTCCTGAAAATGTGACATGTAAACACACACATGTGGCCACACCAGCAGGACTCAGATTCTTTCATCCACTTTCCCCTTTTTGGCTTTCTAGGGCTGAGATGATGTCTCCCTTTTTGGACTCAAATAACCAAACCCACTATATTTGGCTTAAGCTCAAAGGGGATTTATTTTCAAGGACAGGAAAAGCACAGCCTAGGAACAGGGTCAGAGAACCCTAGGGGTCTCGGGCAGCCTCACCCTCCATCTCGCTCTGTGTCTGGAGCCAAATGGGCCTCTTGGTTGAGCATCGCTGTGTGCATCTGTCTCATTCTTCTGTCCGTACTTGGCTCTCCATGCTTCTCCAAGCCTGCGGACAAATAGGGCTGCGTCCTGAACTGTGTGCTTTCATGTCACCTGGGTGAGCCTTGTGTCCTGAGCACACACCCCACATTCCTGAGACTGAGAACCTGATTGGCCCAGGCTGGGTCAGGTGTTCATCTCTGGTCCAGTCAGCTATGGCAGGTGTCACATGGTGATAGTAATACTAATGACAAGGAGGATAATGATGATGAGGTAAGCATTGTAATTATCAGCCTCACTTACAGGTGAGACACAGAGAATTGAAGAGGCGCGCTCAAGGTCACACATCTAGTGTGTGGCTGAGTTGGACTTGGAACCCAGGAGCCTGATCCTAACGTCTGTGAGCCTGCTGCTGCACTATACTGCCTCTTGAACATGGCGGCCAGGCCCATCCCTGGAAGGGCAAATTTTATTTTTATTTCTTTAAATATCTACTTACTTGACTGAGCCTGGTCTTAGTTGTAGCATGTGGGATCTTTAGTTGCAGCATGTGAGATCTAGTTCCCTGATCAGAGATCGAACCTGGGGCCCCCTGCCTTGGGAGTGTGGAATCTTAGCCATTGGACCACTAGGGAAGTCCCTTGGAAGGGCAAATTTTAGAATAAGAGGAATTGGGACAGATAACTCTAGAGTTGTCTGCTACATTCAAGTTCAAAGATAGTTTGTTGCAGAAATCAAAGAGACACGGGAGAGTATCTGAAGAAGGGTGTCCCCTGGTATTGACCAGAGATGTTGGGATTACAGAAAATTGGACAGGCTCCAGCCTGAGACTCTGGAAGGAGACAAGCCTGGCAAACTCGGGGTGTCAGTGAGGCTCGGACCTGAAGGCTACAGGCAGAAACTCGTGGGTACACCGTGGAGTGGAGTAGGGCATGAGATTCATGGAGCTTCCTTGACCTCCCAGCAGCACTCCAGGCACGGGAGCCGCTGGGTCTACCTCTCGGTCAGGCACTCACCGGCTTAGGTCTGTGTTGGGTGGAGCCCCAGGGTAGCTGACACTGCGGGCAGCTCTACTCCCGGTCCACACCATGGTCTCTTGAACACAGCCCCAAGTTTGACCCCTTGTGCCAACTTACTGACGTATCTTAGTCCATGCATGTGGATGCATGAATTCTTTGGGTGTCCTTGGGGGTGCCCTTCTCACCCCTGAGGAGTCAGGACAACATGATGGGCTTGGAGTCAAAAAGACCTGGACTTGAATTCTGGTTCTATCATTGCTTGCCAGCGGAACTTAAATCAATTTCTTCTGGGCCCTCTTTGCTCAGGTATGAAGTGGGGAGGATGAGACATGTCCATGGGAGAAGGGACTCAGATAATGTATGTCAAGTGCCTGCCATAAAGTAAACGCTCGATATATGTGTAGAGGAAATCAACCCTGAATATTCATTGGAAGGACTGATGCTGAAACTCCAATACTTTGGCCACCTGATGCAAAGAGCCAACTCATTGGAACAGATCCTGATGCTGGGAAAGACTGAGGGCAGGAGGAAAAGGGGATGACAGAGGATGAGATGGTTGAATGGCATCATCGATTCGGTGGACATCGCCAGTGAGTTTGAGCAAACACTGGGAGATAGTGAAGGACAGAGAAGCCTGGCATGCTCCAGTCCATGGAGTTGCAAAGAGTTGGACACGACTTAGCCACTGAACAACAACAACAACGTTATTGGAAATCTATCCTTTTGTCCAGAGCTTAAGTTGTGCCCCTTTCATTCCCAGAAACACGCCTCTTGTTGACTTCTCTGATCTATGTGGCTGGTAGATTGGCTCAAGTCTTTCATGAGATGCTGAGCAAAGAGGCTTTGTGAGGAAGAAGCTGGTGTCCCTTCTAGATGGCGTGGTCTCTGGAGAGACAGGCTCACAGCACACTCTCCAGAGACTGTCATAGTCCTCAGACAAGTTGGCCCCAGCCCATTCCCAATGCACACTGAGGATGCGTCCTGAGCAGCCCTGCACCCAGACGGCCTCCAGATGGCTGCATTATCCTCCCATTTCAGACCCAGCAGCACCCCACCATCCTCTGATTGGAGGGGCTCACACACCTGGCTCCAGGCAAAGCCCAGGGCCTTTCTCCACATCGGCTTCTGGCCCCTGAGCCCACAGTTTCCTGTTTTAGTTTTCTGGAGCTGCTGTATCAAGTACCACAAAGTTGGTGGCTTAAAATGATAAGGCTTACTCTCTTGATTCTGGAGGCTGGAAGTCTGAAAACAAGGGTGTTGGGAGGGCCAGGCTCCCCCAAAGTCTCTCAAGAAGAATCTTCCTGGCCTCTTCTTGCTCCTGGAGGTTGTTGACAATCCTTGACACCCTCTGGCTCACAGCTGCATCACTCCAGTCTCTGCCTGTGTCATCACATGGCATTTGTCTCTCCTCTTATAAAGATGCTAGTGAAATTGGATTAAGGGTCCTCCCTAATCCAGTATGGCCCCATCTTAACTTGATTATATCCGCAAAGGCTCTAGTTTCATAGAAGGTCATGTTCACAAGTACCACTGGTGTTAAGTGGTATTAACACTTCATCATATCATTTTGAGGGACACAATTTGACCCATAGCACCTTCTAAGAGGGTCCCTGAGACCCTGACAGTGTCATACTGAGGACAGGGGCTCTGGTCAGAGAGAGACATGTACAAAGGGGTAACTTTGCACCTTGGGAAGCAGGAGTTGGGTTAGGAAGGCAAGGGAATGACCATTACCCCCGAAACCATTTCAGCTCTGGGGTCTGAGTCCCATTGCAGAAGGAATGATTAGAACTGTCAGCCCCAAAGCTAGAATAAAGCTGCCTCTTCTGGCTTAGAAAAGTCATTATACAGAGGTGGTGACCTCATCTAAGACCTTGGCCTGATTATTCCTGGTGGGGTTTCTTGGGATGATTTTGGGATACAATAATGAGACTACTCCTGGGACTGAGGTCCCCTGAGCAGCTCCCCACTCATTCATTCATCAAACATTCCAATACCAGGACTTGCCACTAGCACGGGAGATAGCCTCATGGAGTGAGACTCAATCAACCACTCCAGTGACTACTGCCAACTAGTGATAACTGATGTGTGTGTATGTGTGTGGTGTGTGTGTGTGGTGTGTATGTGTGTGTGTGTCTAACAGAATACCTAATAGGGAGGCCTGATTTTGATTATGGGTTCAAGGAACTTAAGCAGAGACCTAAGGGATTAAGAAAGAAGCAGGCAGGTAGGGAAGGGAAGGCTGGACAAAGTACTCTAGGGTGTGTGTGCTTAGTCAATCAGTCATGTCCAGCTCTTTGTGACCCATGGACTGTAGCCCACCAGTCTCCTCTATCCATGGGGTTCACCAGGCAAGAATAGTGGAGTGGGTTGCCATGCCTTCCTTCAGGGGGTCTTCCCAACCCAGGGATGGAACCCAGATCTCCCAAATTGCAGGCGGATTCTTTACCATCTTGGCCACCAGGGTGAGGTGAGGAGAGGTCATTTGAGATGGGGCTGTGTTCATTATGGAATCTCTAGGTGGGTGACAAAGGTCTGAAGAAGTTGTCACGTGATAGGTGAGCCTGCGAGCGTGACCAGGGACCCATCCACAGAGTTACTCCAGTGACCGGGACTCCGTCCCACTTTGAGCCAGGTCGCTGTCTGAGGAGGGAGGAAACACCGAGTGGGGGCTGGTGCTCAGCCCCTCAGCCTGTTCCCTTCCTTTCGCACTGACAACTCTGGGGCTCTGTCTACTCAGGACCCAGAGCTCCTAGCTGCCCTGGAATCAGAGAGGCTGCCATGGCTGGCAGAAAGCTGGAGGGCTGGGCGGGCCAAGGCAGAAGGGGACCTGGGATAACCAGGGGGCCGATTCACGGGGGAAGGAAGGGCTTCGAGATGCCCATCTCACCAAGACCTCCCGGGTAAAGTAGCTCGAATCCCTTGAGTCCACAGGTCTACTGCCCTGACCAGGGTCTGTACAGAGTCTGTGTGGGGCTGAATCTGTAAAATCCTTGAAGTTGAAAGGGACAGCAAGAGCAGAGGTTGCACAGTGAGCTTGAGAGGTGGCACTGTGACCCTCCCTGGGGGGTTGTGTGATCACTGGGTTCCACGTGACCTGGTTATCCCAACTCCATGAAGGGCTGAGGACTTGGGCCAGAGACTAGAATTGAGCTGGTGGGAAATCACAGAGCCTCCTGGGAGGGGAAGGGGAGTTGGAGGGATATATGTGGGGCAAGAAGATTCAGTGGGGGCTGAACCATCACACAAGGCTGTGGGAGGCCCTGGATTCTGCTGGCTCAGAGGGCTTGGGGATGCCCACACACCAAGAGAGGGGCATGGCTCTGCACCACTCACCCTGGAACCTCGGGGTCAGGAAGGTTCCCATTCTCCTTGACCATAAGCAGTGCGATGGAGTCAAGTTTGGATTGCGCCTGGGCTCTGCTGCTTAGGTGCTGTGTGACCTGGGGCACAGGCTTATTTAACTTATATGCAGAGTACATCAGGAGAAATGCTGGGCTGGATGAAGCACAAGCTGGAATCAAGATTGCCAGGAGAAATATAAAAAATCTCAGATTTGCAGATAACACCACCCTTATGGCAGAAGAAGAACTAAAGAGCCTCTTGATGAAAGTGAAAGAGGAGAGTGAAAAAGTTGGCTTAAAACTCAACATTCAGAAAACTAAGATCATGGCATCTGGTCCCATCACTTCATGGCAAATAGAAGGGGAAACAGTGGAAACAGTGACAGATATTTTTTTTGCGGGGGGTGGGGGCTCCAAAATCACTGCAAATGGTGACTGCAGCCAAGAAATTAAAAGATACTTGCTCCTTGGAAGAAAAGTTATGGCCAACCTAGACAGCATATTAAAAAGCAGAGACATTACTTTGCCAACAAACCTCTGTCTAGTCAAAGCTATGGGTTTTCCAGTAGTCATGTATGGATGTGAGAGTTGGACTATAAAGAAAGCTGAGTGCCAAAGAATTGATGCTTTTGAACTGTAGTGATGGAGAGGACTCTTGAGAATCCCTTGGACTGCAAGGAGATCCAACCAGTCCATCCTAAAGGAGATCAATCCTGACTATTCATTGGAAGGACTGACGCTGAAACTGAAGCTCCAATACTTTGGCCACCTGATGTGAAGAACTGACACATTTGAAAAACCCTGATGCTGGGAAAGATTGAAGGCAGGAGGAGAAGGGGATGACAGAGGATGAGATGGTTGGATGGCATCACCGACTCAATGGACATGAGATTGAGTAAACTCCAGGAGCTGGTGATGGACAGGGAAGCCTGGTGTGCTGCATTCCATGGGGTTGCAAAGAGTTGGACATGACTGAGTGACTGAACTGAAATGAACTAATGTATTGAGGGGTGTGTCTGAAGCCCTAGAGCCTGTATCAGTGGCCTTGAGGGAAAGGAGGAGGGTGGTGTGAAGAGGTTGAGGGTGAGAGACAAGAATCTCATCTGTCACCTCTCAATCCCAGGGACTCAGATCTGGGCCATGGAGAGACGGTGTCCAGGCAGGAGTTGAAGGAACATTTTCACTGGGGATGCTGGTGACTTGAGTCTTTGTCTGAGCTGCTGTGGGCTCAGAGAAGTGCTTCCCCCCCCAAATCTGCATGAATCCTGCATGGCATGTGCTCATTGAAGGCCTCAGGGGAAGCAGTGGGTTTGCAGCTTTGTTGACATCAGGGCAGCCTCTTGGCAGAGACTCAAATTGGACCAGGGTAGTGCAGGAGAGTGCTGTGGGTGACCTCATGCATCAAGCCCCCACCCTGAGGGACCCCAGAGCTGCCAGTGTGCTTGTGCAGGGGTGGGAGGGGGTGTGCAGGGAAAATGCAGGCATATCTAAGGAGTCCCTGAGATGGTGCCCCCCTTGGCCTCTTCAGATTGAACTCAGGATGGCCGGCCACTCCAGGGTCCCACAGAGTCAGTCCCAAGCCAGGCCTTGTTCTCATTAGCTCCAAGCCTGGGGGGTGGAACTTGGGGGCGGTGGTGACATCCTGTGGATGCCCAGGCCATGCTGAGTTCGTAGATAACGTCACGACTTCCAGCACATCTGGGTCCTCCCTGTAGGATTATTTCCTCAGTACATATTACATGTTGACCTTTTTTTCTTTACAATAATTTATTTTAAGAGAAAAATTCACCTCACTAGGGGAGACACTGATCATAAGGGATTCCAAGCCTGGCCCTGGACCCTGGCAAGCTGTGTGACGGGGGTCCAGTCCTAACCACTCTGTCCTTGGCTTCCTCGTCTCTTCATCAGGGCTGATAATGATGGTGCCCCATAGGGTTTTCTGAGGTTCGATGAGTTAAGATATACAAAGCTCAAGACAATACCAGACCCACTGTAAGTGCTGTCTGTGTCTAAGCTACATTATTATCATTGCTGTTAAGTGGAGAGCCAGCATTACTTGCTATGAATGGAGGCAGCTGTAAAAATAAATATAATGAAAATGCAACGGAATTATTAAACTCCAGCCAGTTCCTGCAGCCTGCAGAGGGCTCGCAGCCTGGGCCCTGCAGTCTCTGTTTGTAAAATGGTGATTTGTGGTGTTAGAGAGGCGGTCCACAAGCCAGGACCAGACCGACTGACTTCTGGGCAGTTAAAAGGGAAACCACTTCCCTGCTAAAAATGCAGGGAGTTTTACTGCCTACCAGTGGCCCACATGCTGCCCTGGGAGGCATCATGGTGGCAGTCAGGGTTGGGCAAGCAGGACGGACAGACACTCCACCCTGGGCTCAGTTCCAGGGTTTTGCTGTTTGCCAGCTGTGTGGCCTGGGCAGGTTTCTCCACCTCCCTGAGCCTTAAGCTGCCTGCTCGAAAGGAAGGCAGACCAAGCGCCCATCCTAGGGATGCCGGGGCAGCCGTGAGATGGAGAGCTGCGGGCCTTCCCATGGTCCCGGCCAGACTCCCAGGCTCGGTGTCACCTTCAGGGGCTCAGAGAGGACTCAGGACCACCCGCAGGTGGGAGAGAAGCTGGGAGGGCAGCACTTGAGGGTGTCATTTGCAGATACGCGCGGGTCAGGTTCCATCTCCACAGACGCTCTGGGTTCACTTATGATTCTGCTGTTTGGAGAAGCCGGTGGAGGGAGTCAGGACGCCGTGGTGGCCTCTGTGCTCCGCCGTCACCCAGGGGCCACCCAGGCACCCGTGGAAGCTGCCTAACGAGCGGCTGAGGTGGCAGAGGTGGCCTGGGCACTGCCATGCTCTCTGAGCAGAGCAGCGAGACGTGACCAGGAGGATCGCGGGGCCTGCCCAGGCTGCCCAGCGCGCTCTCCTTGCCAATTTGCTGGCGACCCTGCACCCGGCTCTTAACCCCAATGCCTCAGACTCTCCATCAGTAAAGTGAGGGGAGGCCCTGTCACCTTCAGACCTCAGGAGGCAGCTCAGGGCGCGAGGAGAGAACCCGGGTTCACAGGCTGGCTCTCCTGGGGTTTGCCGTGTGACCTTGGGTGAGTCCTGTGTCACTCTGGGTCCCAGTTTACATGTTGGTTCCCAGGGGTCGGTCTGGCTGATCCCCACAACCTCAGCCTTTGGGGGCCTGGGATTCTGTGGACCGCAGACAGAGAGCAGTGAGGCGGAGCAAAGCTGAGCAGAGGGGAATTCCTGTCTGGAAGGTGCCTCTAAGCCGCCTCCCTGAACAGTCTAGGGGGCCCTGGGCTGGGCAGAGAAGAGGAGACCAGTGTCCAGATGGCTGGATTTTGGTGTCAATCACGCCTGGTATGAATCCTGGCACCACATCAGGCCTTGCGTGGCCCTGGACACGTATCTTCATCCTGAGCTTCAGTCTTCTCGTCGGTAGCACAGAGTCTGGCTCCCAGAGGCTGAGAAGTGATGGATGATGATAATAATAGTATTGATTATGGCTGTGCTTTGTTGGTGGTCTTGTTGCTGTTGTGCAGATTCAGAACCAGGGGGGGTGGCCGGATAACACAAAGGTGGGGAGGCCGGGGCAGGCCTGGGCTCTGGGAGTGGAAGGGTTAAGTCTCCATGGAAACAGGCATGCATTATTTACGCGGCCTAATGAATAAAACATTTATGTGGTAGGCTAATAAATTCCCTCACACAAAGCAAAGTAAGCTATGATTTAAATATCGGCCTCTGCTGGCTGGCTGAGTTATGGAGCCTGCTCAGGGGGACCCTCTTGGTTTTACACTGCCATCCACAGCAGGGAGGGGAGCGGGGGAGGAGGGCGTAGTGGGAGACCCTCCCTAGGAAGTGGCTTTCTGGGCCCTCTGGACCCCTGGCCTGAACCTGCTGCTGTCCCTTACTATGGTGCCCCAGGGAACTTTCCCCAGGGCCACGGACAGGGAATGGGTGACAGGTGGGACTGGTCCCTGCCCTGGGACTCGACCTTGTGGGGAGAGGTGACGGGGGTTGGGGGCAGCTTGCTAGGGCATCCTGGAGGTGGTGTCTTTTCTGGGGTTTGAAAGGCTTGGAGATGTGGGTTGGGTGACAAGAGGGCACACACGGAGGCTTGGGGGTCCTGCCTGGTCCTCCTGGGAACGGAGCCCATCTGCCCAGCATGGGGGAGCTGGCACAGCTGGGGGGCTGAGGTGGAGGGGGTGCTGGGGGAACATGAACAACAGAGTGGGGTAGGGGGGTCAGTGGTAAAGCCCATGTCTGGGGAGCTGGACCTCCAGCCTGCCACCACCCGCCTTGGCCTCTGCTGTTGTTTCATCGCTGCGGTTTTATCTCACTGCTCATCTCCTCCTCCATTCATTTGGCTGTTTCTGCCCATCTATCTGTCTCTCTCTTTCTCTCACCGTCTCTCTTTCTCTGACTCTCAATTTTATTCCTTCTATTTCTGTTTCTTTTCTCTGTCTCTTTGTGTCTCTGTCTCTACCACTGCCTCTGTATTTGTCTTGCTCAGGTTCTCTCTCCATCTCTGGCTCTTTACATCTCTCTTTTTCTGGGGAAGTCTCACATGGTGGCGAGAGGGTCCCGTGTGCTTGGATCGGGACATGTGCGGCCCCCATGTGGTTGTGAAGGAGGGGCCTCCCGGGCTCTGAGCATTTGCCTAAGGAACCCTGGGGAAGCGGGCTCTAAGGAACCCTGGGGAAGCGGGCTTGGGGTCCACCCACACACCAACACACTGGAGATTCCACTGGGCCCCCTTAGCCGGGAAGCCTTCTCAGTTCTGTTTTCAGGCAAGTAGAAGCCACCAAGTGGGGACCTTCACTGGGGAGCCTGAGAAAGGGGTGCTGACACTTTGAACAAGCTCGTTGCATTGGATTAGGGCCTCCTGGCCACTCCCTGGGAAACAGTCCTTGGCAGTGGTGCTGATGGAACCACACGCTTGGGGTGGCCCTCTCTTCTCCAACCACTTGGGGCTGCTTCCTAGGGCTCCCAGCACCCCAGCCATGTGGCTGGTCAGGCCTCTTTCCCCCTGCTGTAGTCACCCTGCTACATAACCAAGGATATCAAAACAGAGGGGTGTAAAATAGTAAAATAACCGTTTTACATTGTTCATGGTTCTGCAGATTGGGAGCTCAGGCAGACACCCATGGGTCAGGCAGGGCATGGAGGAAGTGACCCTCCTCTGGCCCCTGTGTCCAGGGCTGGAGATGCTGGAATGGTTTGGCTGGGACCACACATCTGAGGCCTCACATCATCTCTGCATGGCGTCTACGGGGGCTGAGAGGCCCAGGTGGTTGCCTTACTCACATGGTGGGCACCTGGGCTGGGATGGCTGGACAGGGAGCTGGGCCAGCATGCTGTCTGTTGCTCTTTGGGCTTTCTTAGAAGATGGTCATCTCGGGGTACATAGTGCACCTTCCTGCATGGTGCTGGCCTCCCAGAGTGAGCATTTCGTTGGAACCCGCCTGTCCTCTGAAGTCTAGGCCTGGACCTGGCCAAGCATCACCTCTGCCAGTTTCTGCTGATTGCAGTTGTCACAGATCAACCCAGGTTCAAGGTGGGGTTGGGGGTATTGGGCGCTGGCTCTTGGTGGGAGAGTGGCGTGCGGGTCTAGCCAGGGAAGGACTTGGTGACAGCATCTCAGAGACAAGGGACCACATCCCCCTCAGTGTCATGGTAGAAGGGAAAGCCTGCTGTCTTTACTCCAGGCTAGGTCAGGGCATGAGCTTCCAGGCCACAGGCTTAAGGGTTCAAATCCAAGTCCTGACCCTCACTAGCCTCTTTGGGGGATTGCAAAGCTATAAGGATGTGGCTTCCACTGACGGAGCACCCACCACATAGGAGGTGGCTTTCCATGCTCCCTGTCCCCACCAGAGACCCCAGGGCAGTGCCTGCCCCCTGAGGGCTCTGGCAGCTGCCACATCAGAGGATGCCATGTCTTAGAGTGGAGACCTTGCGCCAGAGGTCGTGATCAGGGGGGCAGCAGAGGAGACCTGAGGGGGATACCTCCCTTGTTTAGAGGAAGCAAGAAAGTGGTAGCCTCGAGAGTACTGGCTCTAGCACTTGTGGGACACCCTGGGGGTTGGGGGGCTCACTGTTGAGACAGACAAGCCTGGAGGTCAGGACCATGGATGTTGGAACCAGACTGCCCAGTTCTGGCTCCACCATTTCTTAGCTATGTGGTCTTAGACAAATTATTTCTCAATTCTGCCCCTTGTTTTCTCTTCTGCAAAGTGGAGGTATTAAGAGTACCTGCTTCATGGGGCTGCTGTGGGAATGAAATTAGTTGATACCTATAAAGTGCACCTTGAGTGGCTGTAGCAAGCAATGCACATGTGTTCTATTACTCACTCTGGTGAGCGCTTGTTTGTGTGTGTATGTATGTGTGTGTGCTGGGTGGGGGGCACCCTGCAATGGCAGGTGAGCGCTTAGTGTCAGCCTAACATTTGTGTTGGCAGGGCTGCGTTTGTCCTCATACTGGTGGTACCTGGGCTGTTTGGGACATCTCTTAACTTGCCAGTTCTGCCAGGGAGTTTCTTTCATCCCCATTTTTTGATGTTTAGTCGCTAAGTTGTGTCTGACTCTTTGGAACCCCATCGACTGTAGCCCGCTTGGCTCCTCTGTCCATGGGATTTCCCAGGGAGAAATACTGGAGTGGGTTGTCATTTCCTCCTCCAGGGGATCTTCCTGACCCAGGGATCGAACCCATGTCTCCTGCATTGGCAGGTGGATTCTTTACCACTGAGCCACCTGGAAAGCCCTATTCCCATTTTATAGATAAGGAAAGTGAGGCTCTGGGAGCTGAAATGACTTGCTGAAGAGAACTTACATATATATCCAGTTGGAGCATAATCATAGAAAGAGGAGCAACCTCAAGTGACTTTAAAATATAGGATTTTGACTATATTTTTTGTATTAAAATTAATTTCAGTAATCACATTGTTGGTAAAGTGTTAGTCCTGTCATTCTGAGGACATTGTGTGCATATAGCAAGATAAAGCGAGTGAAGAATATCAGTGTCTTTGAGGAGTAGAAATTTTTGCATGGGAGAAAGGAAAGCAGATGTAAGATATATGAAGTTAAAGACCTTGCAGTCCTGAATTTGAATTGGAAGTGATAAAAAAATTCAGGATGCATTTTATCTAGAAATTAAAAACAAAAAACCATGTTGCCTTGCTTCCCTGGTGGCTCAGTGGTCAAGACTCCACCTGCCAATGCAGGAGACACAGTTCGATCCCTGATCTGGGAAGATCCCACATGCAGCGGAACAACCAAGCCTGTGCACCACAACTGTTGAACCTGTGCTTGGAGTCCAGGAGCCTCAGCTACTGAGCCTGCATGCCCTGAGCCCGTGATCTGTGACAGGAGAAGCCACTGCAATGAGAAGCCCATGCACTCCAACTGGAGAGTAGCCCTGCTCACCACAACTAGAGAAAAGCCAGCGCAGTAACGAAGACCCAGCACAGCCAAAAAAATAAATAAAATTATTTTAAAAATTCTCTTAAAAAAAAAAAACCACATTGTCTATCTCTGCCCCCTGAAAAGCATTGAAAATGGTGAACAACTGAGTATCTATGAACATTCCTAGTACTCAGGGTATGGTCTCTCAATGCAGGATTGATTGGATAAATGATTGATTCCAGGACTAGGGTAAGAAGTGTACAAGTGAGCCTGGACTGGTTTGTCTTTCCAGAAAGCAAAGGCATATCAAACACTCCTACACTATTCAAAAGGACTCAAAAGCAAACCTGGAAAAGGCTCCCATCGCCATTAACCAGTCAGTTTGAACACAAATAAGGATAATAGCTGCAATGGGCTGAAACACAAAAAATACGTTTAAGTCCATCAGTTCATAATGACCTTTAAAAAACCAAGTCTGATATTAATAGATCACTTTTGGAAGAAGTGAGCATTATTTTGAAAAGTGGTAAATAAAGGACAGAATCAAGTATTCATCTTGCCATTAACATAGTATTTCCTCAGGTAACCAGTTAATTGATTAAGGGAAATTCCTCTTTATAGAAGCTACCCAGATAATAAGTAAAGAAGGAGTAATAAATTAGAATGTCATTATTTTGTAACCTCTAAGAAAATAATGGATCTAGGCAATGAGTTTTAATAGCTGCAAACACTTCCAAAAGGAAAGAAAAAATAACCAGGCATATAGATATAGATGGGTGTAGCAACACCACTTATAAAGTAGTGCTGCCCAAAAAAAATCTAATCAAGCCTCTAGAGCAACTGATAGGAAATGTAGGGGATGGTGAGAGACAGAGAACTAGAAGTTACTGACTTGTTCAGTTTAAAACTTTAAAAAAAAATTTTTAACTCTACCAACTGATAGGAAATGTAGGGGATGGTGGAACATGCTGCATGAGACTGTGGGGACGTAATCGGCAAAATCCAGACTAGTGGGATATTCTATAGGACAAATGATCTGGTTTCTTCAATGAAGCATTAGAAAGAAATGAAAGAACAGAACAGAAGCTACAAACTGAAAGCAACCAAAGAGATGTGTCCGTCAGTTCCAATACACAGTCTTTGCGTGCATGCTCAGTTGCTAAGTCTTGTCCAACTCTTTGTGACCCCATGGGCTATAGCCCGCCAGGCTCCTCTGTCCATGGAATTTCCCAGGCACGAATACTGGAGTGGATTGCCATTTCCTACTCCAAGGGATCCTCTTGGTCCAGGGATCGAGCCTGCATTTCCTGCATTGGCAGGTGGATTCTTTACCAATGAGCCACCTGGGAAGCCCCTATATATAGACTTTGTGGCTGTTGTTTAGTTGCTCAGTCATTTCTAGCTCTTTGCGACCCTCATGGACTGTAGCCCGGCAGGCTTCTCTGTTCATGGAGTTTTCCAAACAAGAATACTGGAGTAGGTTGCCATTTCCTTCTCCAGGGAATCTTCCTGTCCCAGGGATCGAACCCACATCTCCCTCATTGGCAGGTGGATTCTGTACTGTGGAGACACTAGGGAAGCCCCCATAAATTAGTTTGTAATTCAAGCAAACTATGAAAAATGTATAAGGCAATTTGATGAATATAAACTCTGATTAGATTTTATCATGGTAAACATTATTGTTAATTTTTAGGTGTGATAATAGTATTTGGTCATTAAAAAGCTTTGTAGAAATACAACCAAAAGAACAAATGAGTTGATAGCTTGTCTGGTGTTTTATTCAAACTTAACAAGGAGTCAAGAGTGGGAATGATAGGTGAAATAAGACTGTCTGTAAGTTGAGAATTGTTGCAGCTGGGGATGATTATGCTGTTTACTTTAGTGTAATTTTGTACAGTAACATTTGCTATGTTAAAAATGGAAAAGTGGATTTTTCTATAATGAACTTGAGTTAAAATTTTTTTTTAAAGTTTTAAACTGAACAAGTCAGTAACTCCTAGTTCTCTGTCTCTCAACCTGGCAGGCTGCATTCAGGATGCCTAGGCCACCCCAATCTGACTTCCAAATTTCTTGTGAAAAACCTTCGTACATTTCCAAACATCTTCATTTATTCTTTCCTTTACTGACCACCCACCCAGGTGGACACTGCCCTGTTGAGATACTTGCTAATAAATGTGCTAGACTTCCAAGAGTGAGGGGCTCCTGTGAAAATCAGTAAATTTATTGAGTAGTCACTCTGTGCCAGGCACCTTGCTGAGCTCTGGCTATGCATTTTATCCTTCCTACCATTTATCCTTACTGAAAAGATTTATACTTATATCAATAGCCATTCTCATAACTGATAGACCATTCTGCCCCAGGCATGGAGCAGGGAGCTTGGATTTCCACTGATGTGTGCTGGGGAGACTTCCCAGCCAAAAGGCAGTGGGTGTTGAGCGGTGAATGTGGTCAGCCATGGGAGCCACAGGGCCACTGCCCAGGCCCTGGGAGGTGGGGAAGTTAGGAGTCAGGAAATGCACTGGCCTGGAATCCAGACGGGGGCAACTGGTAAGAACCAGGAGTCTTCAGGGGGGTCTGTGGACCCAGAGACCCCATTGCCTGAAAGGCTGTGGTCGGGAGAGGATGAATACGGTTATCAGGTGACTTCTAGGGCAGGAGCCAGGCTGCTCTGTAAAAGGAGCAGCCAGGGATGTGTATGCAGAGCAAGAGCAGAGAAGGCGGTCCTCCGTCAGATCCAGGACTCTGCCCAGTGGCGGGGAGCTACAGGCTTAGGCTAGGCTGACGTCTCATCCCCAGCCTCCCAGGTCTTAAAGTTCAGGACATGATTTGGACACAGGCTGCTTCTGGTTTCAGATCTGCATCTTGGTTTCCTCCATCCCAGCCTTATCATTCTAGACGTGGGCAATGCTGGGCTCAGAAGGCAAACATTTAGAGGGATGGAATGAGTTTAAAGGAAATGATTATGTTTAACCACATCTTAAATGGAGGAAGCAAAGAAATGGTTAAATGTTAAGAATGTTTTGTCCTTAAGACCAAGGTACTTACTGGACATTCTAGTGGTTGTGTTCTGGGGTCCACCTCTCAGGCCAAGGCTGTTTCCAGGCACCGTCAACTTTCTTCTCATAGACCCCAACCCTTGCTTTACTTTCTACTTTTAAACCCACTCTCTCCCCGAGCGTCCCTTGGGTCTCTCTTCCAGAAATGACTTGTCTTACCTCCAGCTGTCCCTTTCTTGGCTGCTCCCAAAAGAAGCTTCTAGACTCTTTTTAAAAAATTTTATTGGCATATAGTTGATTTACAATGTTGTATTCCTTTCTGCTGTTCAGCAAAGTGAATCAGTCATACATATACATATATCCTCTCTTTTTTGATCCTTTTCCCAAATAAGTCTTTACAGAATGTTGAGTAGGGTTCCCTGTACTATAGTATTTCCTTATTTAGTTATTTATTATATGTAGAGAGAGGCTGTTTGTTTTTAAGTTTATTTATTTATTTAAATTGGAGGCTAATTACTTTACAATATTGTAGTGGTTTTTACCATACATTGACATGAATCAGCCATAGGTATACATGTTTTCCCCATCCTGCACCCCCCTCCCACTTCCTTCCCCATCCCACCCCTCAGGGTCATCCCAGTGCACCAGCCCTGAGCACCCTGTCTCATGTGTCGAATCTGGACTGGCGATCTGTTTCACATATGATAATATGCATGTTTCAATGCTATTCTCTCAAATCATCCCATCCCCGCCTTCTCCCACAAAGTCCCAAAGTCTGTTCTTTACATCTGTGTAGAGAGGCTGTTTTAATCCTAAAGGGTTTTTTTTTTTAATATGTCTTAATTTTATTTTATTTTTTTCATTTATTTTTATTAGTTGGAGGGTAATTATTTTACAATATTGTAGTGGTTTTTGTCATACATTGACATGAATCAGCCATGGATTTACAGGTTTTATTGCTTATCTTTGTGGAGATCTTAAGTTTCCAGAATCCTCTAGAACTTCTGTTTGTGGTTTCTGGGTCCTTTTCTGGGGCGATGCCCAGACTCCTGCTCACGTCTGGTATCCCCCAGTGGAGGAGTTTAGCAAACCACCCCATCCCCCACATCCCCACCCCAAACCTTTCTCAGTGTACTTATGGCTCCTTTCCTCTATTTGACATGTCAGTAAATTGTTCCACACAGAGCATGGTGCTCATAGGGTTAATAGGGGTGAGGCTGGGCCAACGTGCCCTGATTCCAGCTCCTGTGCCCATGGCCCAGAAATGTACCATGACTTTGTCTGCAAAGATGACCATCGGCAATTCCTCCTATCTCTGCATGCATGTGCCTTCCTCCCATCAAGAGATGGACACTGTTTCTCCATCCCTTGAGGCTGGGCTGCCTGGCTTGACTTGACCAACAGACAAGGGCAAAAGGGGAGAGGCCTTGCAGCATCCACGTGATCTCAGAGAAGAACCAGCTGCCATGGAAGTAAGTGCAGGTCACCCCGCTGGGGGATGAGCCCCCGTGTGGAATTCAAACTGAGACTGTGAGTAGAGAGGCCCAGCTGTCCCAGCCAGCACCCAGCCAGCGCCCAGACATGGGGGCCACCATCCCAGCCGAGGCATCAGCTGTGTGAGGGAGGCCACCTTGGATCTTCCCGCCCCAGCCACTCCATCCTAGCCAACACCATGTGGAACAGGGACGAGCCCTCCCTGCAGACCCCCGCCCTAATTCCTCAGTTCAGTTCAGTTGCTCAGTCATATCTGACTCTTTGCAACCCCATGGACTGCAGCACGCCAGGCTTCCATGTCCATCACCAACTCCTGGAGTTTACTTAAACTTATGTCCATTGCGTTGGTGATGCCATCCAACCACCTAATCCTCTGTTGCCCCCTTTTCCTCCTGCCTTCAATCTTTCCCAGCATCAGGGTCTTTTCCAGTGAGTCAATTCTTCACATCAGGTGGCCGAAGTATTGGAGCTTCAGCTTCAGCTTCAGTCCTTCCAATGAATTTTCAGGACTGATTTCCTTTAGGAGGGACTGGTTGGATCTCCTTACAATCCAAGGGACTCTCAAGAGTCTTCTCCAACACCACAGTTCAAAAGCATCAATTCTTTGGCACTCAGCTTTCTTTATAGTCCAACTCTTGCATCCATACATGACTACTGGAAAAACCATCACCTTGACTAGATGGACCTTTGTGTGCAAAATAATGTCTCTGCTTTTTAATATACTGTGTAGGGTTGTCATAGCTTTCTTTGAAGGAGTAAGTATCTTTTAATTTCATGGCTGCAGTGATTTTGGAGCCCAATAGAATAAAGTCTCTCACTGTTTCCACTGTTTCCCCATCTATTTACCATGAAGTGATGGGACCGGCTGCCATGATCTTAGTTTTCTGAATGTTGAGTTTTAAGCCAACTTTTTCACTCTCCTCTTTCACTTTCATCAAGAGGCTCTTTAGTTCTTCTTCTGCCATAAAGGTGGTGTCATCTGCAAATCTGAGATTTTTGATATTTCTCCTGGCAATCTTGATTCCAGCTTGTGCTTCATCCAGCCTGGCATTTTGCATGATGTACTCTGCATAGAAGTTAAGTAAGCAGGATGACAAAATACAGCCTTGACATACTCCTTTCTTGATTTGGAACCAGTCTGTTGTTCCATGTCCATTTCTAACTGTTGCTTCTTGACCTGCATACAGCTGTCTCAGGAGGCAGGTAAGGTGGTCTGGTTTTCCCAGCTCTTTCAAAATTTTCCACAGTTTTTTGTGATCCACACTGTCAAAAGCTTTGGTGTAGTCAATAAAGCAGAAGTAGATTTTTTCTGGAACTCTCTTACTTTTTCGATGATTGAGTGGATGTTGGCAATTTGATTTCTGGTTCCTCTGCCTTTCCTAAAACCAGCTTGAATATCTGGAAGCTCACAGTTCATGTACTACTGAAGCCTGTCTTGGAGAATTTTGAGCATTACTTTGCTAGCATGTGAGATGAGTGCAATTGTGCAGTAGTTTAATTCCTCACCCACCCAGAATCATGAAAAATGAATTGGTGGTTGCTTTAAGCCACTAAGTACTGGGTGGTTTGGTATGTAGTGATAGGTGATTCAGATATATGTATTGTATGCTCTGTCTCCAGGCCTCTTGAGGTAAGTTAGGATGTCTTAAGCAGTTGAGATCAGAGGTCAGCTGGCCAGCACTTGGGGCCCTGAGGGAGGCAGATGGCCATCAGGATTTCTGGAGATGGTGTCTCTAAGCAGAGCCTGGCCTTTGGTGACAGACAGACTCAACTTCCCAGCTCTGCCACTTTCCAGCTGTGTGGCCTTGGCCTCACTGCATTTCCTTCCTCAACTGAAAACATGGATAATAATTGTATATAATTGAATTTGAGCAAACTCTGGGAGATGGTGAAAGACAGGGAAGCCTGGTGTGCTGCAGTTCATGGAGTCACAAGGAGTTGGACACGACTTAGAGACAGAACAACAAGAAATTATATACATCTCCTCGAGCTGCACTCTCCAATAGAACTTTTGGATAATGGTGGAAATGTACTATTTTTGTGCTTTCGAATTCAGTAGCCCCTACCCACAGGAGGCTATTGGACATTTGAAATGCAATGAGCCCAATCAAGAGGTTCTGTAATCATGAAATGCACAGATTTGTATGAACAAAGGATGTGGAATGGCCTCATCAATACTTTATTAGTTATACATTGAAACAGTGTTTTGTATTATTTGGGTTAAAAAAATTATTCAAATTAATTTCCCCTATTTTTACTTAAAAAATTATGTATGTGGTTCACATTATATTAGGTTAGCCAATATTGGGTTTTTGTTTGGGTTTTTCTGCATCATCTTATGGAAAAACCTGAATGAACTCTTTGGCCAATCCAAATATTTTATTAGGCTTCCCTGGTGGCTCAGAGGTAAATAATCTGCCTGCCATGGAGGAGATGCAGGTTCATTCCTGGGATTAGGAAGATTCCATGGAAAAGGAAATGGCAACCCACTCCAGTATTCTTGCCTGGGAAATCCCATAGACAGAGGAGCCTGGTGGGCTACAGTCCGTGGGGTTGCAAAGTCAGACATGACTGAGCAACTAAACAACACCACCAACAAATATTAGACAGAGCTGATGTAGAGTCTTCAGAAAATTAAATGTGTATAAAGTGCTTAGTATAGCACCTGGCACATGAAAGACCTTAAGTGAATGGTATCTATTATTTTTGTAAACTTTGTCCTGCAGGACAGAGCACAGATGCTGGCAGCCTGATGTCTGGGTTCCTACAGCATGGACCCCACTTTATGAGGCAGAAGAAAGGAGCTCACATTCAGTTAAGCAGCTATGTGCTGGTGACTAGGAGGGGTTTTATCCAGGCTAGCCATTCATTTAATGACTTGTGGAGGAGATATTATTCTTCCCATTGAGCAGATGGGAAAACTGAGGCTTAGAAAGGTGATGTGACTTCCCCAGCTGGTTTTGTGACAGAGCAGGAGTTCTTGACTCTGGGGACTGGGGTTCTGCCCCAGTATCTTTGCTTGCCCTGGAGGCGATGTGCAGACCTAGCACACACCTCCTGTCTCCTCTTCCTCTTGTCCTCCCCAGACCCTGCCACCTGCTCCATCTCCTCTCTGAAGTCCAGAGCCCCTAGCCTGTCTCCTGCCTCCTTGCCTCCCTCCCTATCCAGACTTCCAAAGAAACTAATTTATTTCTCCAAGTATAAATGGACTCTTTCCCACAAAGACACCACATATGTCGTTTCATTTGTTATTTGTTAACTTCATCAAACAAAGTACAATTCTCTGGCACTAATGTCAATCTCCACAGCTCATTGGGTTTTTTAAAATAGTAGAAACACAGCCCTCATCTCCCAGCCATGACGAGGGAGGCAGCCTGCGCTACCGCCAGTGAGAAGAACCCTTTACTTCTCACCCCAGAAAGAGCCATAAAACACGCTCAGCGCCAGAGCACGCACCCATTTGACAAAGACAATTTGATTTGTCCGCGGCTTCTAAAATATTCATCCCACTTTGATGGACTATCGTTTTATAAATATAGATTATCATTAACCGACACCAGCGGTGCGCTGCTGGCTGACCCAGCGCCACGCCACTGGTTCGGGATGAAGACGTCCAATAAAAAAAATCATTATCTCTGTCTGCAAACCCTGATCTGTATCGTTTGCCTCATTTGCAGTGCAGGGGTCAGTAACTCACGCTAACTGCCTCTGTTTGTGCGTTTCACAGCCTGGCCACCCCTGCTGGGGAGATTGGCAGGATGCTTCTCAAGTTCGGACCTGGAGAAGGAAATGAGGTGATTGGGGGAAGGAGAGAAAAGATCCCATCGATAAGGCTGTATTTCTGGAGAGACAGTGAAGTGGAATGGGCACCTGCTATGAAGTTTTGGAGCATATCAGACCCAGCTCCACTACTTATTGGCTTTGAGACCTTGAGCGAGTGAGTTAAACTCTCTGGGACTCAGTTTTCTCATAGATAAAATGGGAACCACAGTCATATCTCTCTGTGAGACACTTAAGCACACAGTCAGTGTCAGCGATGATGACGATGGTGGTGGTTCTTTTTGACAGCCTTGAGCCCTTAAGCAAATTGCTTAACTTCCCTGATCCCTAGGTTCCCCATCTATAGAACAGTCTCAATAATACTGACATCCAGTTGTTCTGAAGATCCAATGAACTGACACATCCAAAGAGCTCAGTGCATTAGATGTGCACCCTAAGCACCCAGGAGGGCCATTTTTCTTAAGCTCAGCAGAAGCTGGACAGAGAGAACAGTGAAGGAATCACCCCAGAGAGTCACTTCTTTAGCATCCTTGTTCCATGAGGACTCAGGATGCATAGCAGGTGAGCCCAGAGCAAAAGGTGGCTCAAGGTGTCATGCTGAGATGCATTCAGATCTGTTCTACAAGGATTCTGGGTTGTAGATTCTGGGTCTGTGGGACCTGAAAAAGAGATGGGGGTGGGGTAGCTGAGTTCACTAGACATATTCCTCAGTGCTATGTTGCCAGGCAATGAAATTCAAGGTGGAATTAAAGATTTGCCTGGCCTTGGAAACAAGCCTTGTCTGCGGTGTTTCCTCTTACATTTAGGCTTTTGAAAGAAATATACAACCAGGTATGGGGGGAAAAGCAATTGCAGAGAAGTCTCCAATAGAATGTAGCCTGAGGGAGAAGAGAAATAGCTTGGAAAGTGTGGAGTTGAGAGCAGAGAGCAAACCTCTCTTCATCCTGAGCAGCAATGGAATGAGAAAGGGTGAAATAAACTCTCAGATTTAAGCTCTAACGAGGAATAGATGAGGCGGACAGCCTGGAACATTCCAAGCTGTCCCAGTGTTGAATTCCTTGCTGATCTGGAGGCAGGCAGGCAAGCTGTGTGTTGAGGCTGCCGCCGGTGGGAAGACAGCCTGGGGCACTCAGCCCCAAAGTTTATTTAAGTGAAAAAAACCCACCCGGAGACAAGAAGAAGTGTTACACCACTGTCAAGTTGTAGACGTTGCCATCAAGCAAAAAAAATTACATCCCGTCCTGACGAGCGACTAATCAAGGCATGGCAAACGGTCCTGCAATAAATTACTCCAGCACGAAATAAACCACACAAACAGACCGATGATAATAAATGTAAATTATTTCTCTGAAGAAATTTTCTTGGTATATGAGTAATACGAACCATCAGGAAGGCGTCTTCCTTAACATTAATTACAGAAAATGACAAGTGAGCTGATGACTGGGAAGGCTCATTATCTGAGAACATATTCACAACTTTGCAATTTGCGCGAGATGTACTCCGGCTAAATTAATCTCCCTTCTTTGCATGAGCCTCTTCTAATTTTCATGTTATTAACAGGTTTGCAGTATCAGTCAGTGCTTGTCACTCTAATCAGGTTTCAGCATGTTCGCAAAAGCGAAGCGTCATTTATAAGGATAAGCCCTCATAATGGTGCTTGCTTTCATGTGGAGAATTCTACAAGGCTGCTTTTAATAAGGTACTTTAATCATCTCCTTTGCTCAACTTTTGGCCCCACTGTTCCTTTATGAAGAGTCATTAAAAGACTTTGAAGTTCATCAAGGAGGAAAAATTCATGACATTGTTCTGGGGAGGTTGGGGATGGTTCTGCAAGGAAGCCTGGAAAGAGTCAGGGGTGAGAGGGTTCTCTTGGCCCAAAGCCTGGTTTTGGTGACTATGGGCAACGTGGGCCCATTGTCTACACCATTCCATTCAACCCCCTGCAGTGTTACTGCTGAACCAAGACTCCTCTGATCAAGTTCACAGGGCAAATTTCAGTATAGATGGCAAGAGAGGCTCAAGGTTTAGAGAAAGGGCCAGCTAGGTCAGCACATTGGACAGCTCCCAGCACTTGGCCATCCCTAAAGAAAGCTGGGAGGGTTCTGAGGGTTTTAGAACAATTTTGATGGTCTACTTTGCTTCCGAAATTACTGACTCTTGGGGGCCAGATTGACTTCTCTGAATCCAGTCATTCTCACTTTTTCATGGGTTTTTTGTTCAGAGGAGACCCTAAGTTTTCTGTTCCACCTGGAGTATCCAGAGGATGCTTTGAAACTTAGTGGGCTGATAGACCAGATTAATGGGTGGGTGAGTGAGTGAGTGTGTGTGTGTGTGTGTGTATGTGTGTATACAATCCCCCTTTTTGCTGCATGGCTCCGAGGAGCAAGACAGGGCTCATCCTGGAATCAAGCCTCAAGTATACCTCTTGTCCCTGCTAAATTTCTCCAGCGGGCCATGAAAATGTCCTTACATGGTTCCACCACCAAAGATGCATGACTATTAGTTTGCTTCTGGTGATCCTTGGTGCCCCTGACAAGCCTTTTGAGCTCTCTCTTGTCACAGAGAATCCTTCTTGCTGAGGCAGTTCATCTCATAGTGGACAGAGTACTAGACTGAGAGGCAAGGTCCTAGTCCTACCTTAGCTACTTTCTCATTCTGTGACCTTGAACAAGTCATGCTTTTCTGGCACCAACCACGTAACTTTTACAGGTATCTTCCAGCTTAAGCCTTTGAGATGGTATTTATTTTCCATCTTCTGGGGAATGGTAGAGATGGTGGCCCTGTGTCTTGAGGTGGCAACCTGATCAGAGCTCACAAAAGAATAGTCTTCCTGTTCCCTGAAGTGTATTTCTTTCCCTGTAGATGTGGGATGTTCATGGCAGTGGCAGAAATACGGTGCCCTGCGCTCCATGCTGGCAGGGGTAATGTTAGCAGAATCTTTTGCTCTGATAACAGTGATCACTGTTCTTGGAAACCTGCTCTCTGAGGCACAGGAGTGGGTCCCCAGAGCCATATTGATGCTACTTGGGGCCACCCTCTGGCCATAGTTGACCAGACCACAGCCCAGCAGGTCAGAGTCTTCCCCTTTGTGACTCTGGAATCAGACTAACAGAAGGTCTGATAGTGTGGGAGGATGACTGGATCTACAGTGTGGGTGCTCAAGAAGAGTGTGGCAGTTATCATCTTCCATATGACCTGGAGATGGAGCAAGACTGCTGGGCAGACTGGGAGAAGGAAGAAGCAGAGACAGGAGGCAGAGAAAGCCAGCTCCCAGTTTCAGATCCTCTTGGAAACCTTTGGGTTCTCTGAGATATCCTATCCTAAAACTGTCTCCTTTTCCTACTTATGCTCACATTTATGTTTCTGTTACTTTCAACCAAAAAGACCCAACAAGTACAGCTTCCTTGAATGTGGGAGTCACTTGCTGGAGCAAGACCTCATAGCCAGCACCAAGCAGGGTGGGGCTGCTCACCTGGCCAGGGAGGACAGACAGCTGCCCAGGCCCTTGGTACAGAGCAGAGGACAAAGACCTCGCTGGGTCTGAGAGGTGGATTGCTCAGTGTGTAGGGGCTTGTTTTGGAGGACATGGTATGCAGCAGATGGAGGCGGCCCTAGGGGACAGGCAGCAAGGGGAAGGAACTTCAGCAGTGGATGAGTTTAGTTTAGGACCAGAAAGCTAATCTTTAGAAACATTTCGCCACCACCCCACCCCCCCAGGCTCTTTGCCACCTGTATTTATTTCTCAGTCACTATGTCTCCAACTCTCTTCAGAGGTGCCTGGCTCAGCTCTGCTCGGGGGACGAGAGGGAAGAGTGGGATCTCACAAGACCAGAGCATTAGAGGAAGGACAACCCCAGTGATGGTGGTAATGAGCTTAGCAGAGGACCCTGAGAACGGAGCTGGGGCATTTGGTTTGGCACCCATCGCAACCAAGTGAGTCCCATTGGTTCATCTCCATCTATGCCTGGAAGGCTTCTGTGCTTCAGTGAATCTCTCTCTCCCAACTCAACCAACAGACTCAAAGCTTTTAGGGTTCATTCAAATAAGCAGAAGGATGGGGTTCTGGGTTCAACTTAGTAATAATGGGTTACCTCCAAGGTCAGATGGTCAAACTGGGTATAGTAAAAGGAATCCACCTGTACTGTCTCCAGAGGTGGCAGTGACGCCTTCAGAGTGGATGACCATTGTGGAGTGAGGAACCCTGAGCAGAGCCCACGCCCGTTCTGCAGCTAGGATCCCCTCGATGGAGCTGGGGCAGTGTGGGATTGAGGACAGAGAGGGTGGCAGGCTGGGGTGAGGCACTGCCCTTCTCTAACCCACCCTGTAGACATGATTAGGACTCACAGAGGCCCTGAGGACCAAAAAGGGTTGAGGGAGGGTGCATACAAGATTCAAAATAAAAGCAATACTAAACTGTAAGACTGGTGTAACAAGTCCAACTAAGCTCTGATTTTTCCTGTGATGGTTTATTTATTTTCTTTTATTAAAAATTCTTTTATTTTCCTCCCTCTTATCGTAAAGTATCGCTCCTTTGGTGGACCACTAAGCTTGAACTTACCAAGCCCATGAGGTGACCCAGCGCCTCTCACCCACCCAGAGGCCTCCCTGGAGCATGGAGTCCCCTGTGGGTCTGGGAGTGTCCCAGGAGGGCGTCGCTCATGTGTGTGTGTGTGTCCACATGTGCTCATAGACACATGTATCTGTGTGTGCAGGAAACCAGGTGTGGTGGCCAGAGCCTGGGGAGGCACCATGGGCTCTCCCTAAGGTGGAATTCTCTGTCTGTCTGTCTCTGCTGATGCTAGGAGAGAGGCCTTGCGGGGTGGGCACTGGGGCACAGCTGGGCAGCTGCAGGTGGGCAGCCAAGACAGACACTCAGCAACATGAGTGTTTAATCACTCCGTCGTGTCCTACTCTTTGTGACCCCATGGCCTGTAGCCTGCCAGGCTCCTCTGTCCATGGGACCTCCCAGGCTAGAACACTGGAGTGGGTTGCCATTTCCTTCTCCAGACTCAGCAACATGGTCTGACCCAACAGACAGACAGGCAGGAGCCATGGGGGCTGGGCTTTCTCTCAACCCCCTTCTGGGGACCCCTGTGCTGTCAGGCCAGGGTTGAGAGGGGCAGGTCCTCTCAAAGGACTTGGCCAACCTGACTGGGAGGGGCCTGGGCAGACAACAGGGATGACTTTCCAGTCTCCTCCCCAGCCCCCAGGACCCTTCGTTCACCTCTCCGGCTCCTGATCAGCTGGTCATGTGTGAGAAAGAGACGTGAAAACTGTAGTCCTAGGGGCTCTGAAACCAAGTGATAGAGAGGAACCACCAGGCCAGACTGGGCAGTACTGACCCCTGCAGGGAGAGGTTCTTCTAATGATGTTGCCAACACCCAGACCACATGTAAGTCCTCAGGAGGCACCATCCCAGAGCTCAGACACCTGGGACCACAGCATCTCACACATCTCAGCATCTTCTGGTTCACCGCCCACTGTCCAAATGGGGCCACTGAGGCCTGGCAGGGGCAGTGACTTGCCCTGGGCTGGGCACTAAGTTGGAGGCATTCTCATCTGGACTTCTGGTCTCCCTGTTCTGCGGGCTTCTCCCTCCTTTGGCCTTATTTTCCAGTGGTGCAAGTGCTTTCCTTTCAAGGCTGTGCTTAACTGAATTTTGAAAATAGTTGGGTGTCACTTGGAAGCAGATGTGGGGGTCCAGTGGGACATGGTACCCAGCCTCCAAGATGGCCCCAGGAACCTCTGTCTCCTGGTGTTCACTCTGCTGGGTAGTGCTCGCCCACACTGTACCAGTCTGTGTGACCAGTAGATTATGGTGGAAACGATGGTTTGCCATGTCCAAGAGTAAGTTGTGAAAGACTGTGACTTCCATCTTGGTGTCTCTCTTTCTCTCATCACTTGCTATGGGAGAAGCCAGCTGCCATGTCAGAAGGACATTTAGGCAGCATATGAAGTGGCCCACCGGAAAGGAACTGAGGTAAACACAGGAGCCTCCAGCTCTGTCTGTGGACCACAGCCCCAGCCAGCAGTCTGACCCTGAGCCTCAATCACCCAGCTGAGCCATGCATGGATATCCTCAGAAACTGAGCGATAACAATTGTTTATTGTTTTAAGTCACTACGTTTTAGAGTCTCTTGTTACACAGTGATAGATAACTAGTGTAATGTTTTGTTGTTAGCAAAATGGGGCTGGAAAGTTCGATCAGCCTCAGATTCCCCAGATTTGGGGGGACGAAGGCAAAATTCGAAATGATTCAGAAATGCCACAGATTGAAGGACTGGTTTGCCCCGTTGTGGTCAAGAGGATTTGTGGGGCCAGACTGTGAGTCTTGTCCTAGGCTGGATCACGGGACACAGACACGACAAATTCTTTACCATCTGTTGGCAAAATGACAGGGAAATAAATGCATCGTCTTCAGCATGGAGAAATTGTCCCTCTGGGTGGTCAAGGAAGGAAACTGGTGGTTGTCCAGTGTCCTCCATCCATTGCAAGTCTGTCACTTCATTTACTCTCTCTCAGCGCTAGAGGGTGACCATTACCATCCTCAATATTTAGTTGGAGCCCAAGGCTCAGGAGTTTGAGTTCTATTCTACAGACATGAGGGCCCCTGGAAGGGTATTGAGCTGGGTTTTGGAAAGATGACTCCAATCATCTGGGTAAAGGATGCACCAGAGGAAAATGGCAGGAGGTGGGGACTCTTTCCACCCAGGAGAATAGCCCTGAGCCTCAAGCTTAGGTAGGGCTGTGGGGATGGTGAGGGGTGAAGCTAGGAAGGCAGCAGGGCTGAAGCAGCCCTGGGTGCTGGGGGAGGGGTGGCTCACAGTTCCCTGATGTGGGGATAGGGGACACAGTGGTGGTGTTTTTCACTTAAGCTGGGATTCCCCCAAAAGGCGTTCTGCTGAGACTGAATTTTAAGTGCCTATGGGATGTCCAGGTGATATGGTATTTATTGACCCAGATGGAGTTCAGAGGAAAAAATCTGGATTAGGTCCTCAACTTGTAAATGTTAAAAAAAAAGAAGAGAGAGGTCATGGGAGTGGTTACAATTGCCTAGAACATATGTGGTGTCAGGAGTGAAGTGAGCCAGGCCTGGAAGAACTCTTACATTAAAGAGATGAACAGAAATGGAGACTGAGAAGCACCAGCCAGGGGCAGACAGGGGAGGGAGTTACTTGTGGTACCCTGGAGGCCAGGTGTGGAGGGAGCTTCAAGGTGGACCAGGGGGTGGCACTGCCAGATGCTGGGGAGAAATCCAAGGGTGAAGGGATGAAGCCCTCTTCAACAGGCATGCCCAGCAGGCCAATTCAGCAACAGCCCCAGGCCCATGGGTTACCTCCCAAACCCATTACAGGGCAACAAGTCAGCTCCTCTGGGGGACAAGACACTGTCCACACATCCCACTTGGAGCTGGGAGGAAGTTATAGATAAGGTCCTAACAACCAAAGCTGAGTAACAGTGGGATAGGCTATCTGCTGAGTAATGAGTGTCCTGTTGCTGGGGGCATGCAAGAAGAAGTTGCATGACTAAACGTCAGAATTCCAGGCAGCAAACTGGATTAGACATCCATCAGTGTTCCTTCTGGCTCTGAGCTGCTGAGCAGGATAGGAAGGAGGCCACAAGCCAGCAAACAGACCTTGGCTACTAAGCCCACAGAGGGTCCCAGACAGGACTTCAGCAGGAAAGGAGCAGGGTCATGCCCACCTTGGGGAGGCGTAAGGCGCTTCACACACTCTCCCCTATTCCCTTGCCCCTTCCTTCCATGTTCAGTGGAATCGCAGTCCCCAGCACATACCATGGGAAACCTCGGAAAAAGGACAAGCAGATCAGAACTCTGGCTAATTCTTGTTCATGTCTGAACATGGTGATCCAGACTGTGCCTGGGCATAGGAGGGTCTGGCTGCCTGGCGAGGCAGGGAAGTGTATATGTGCTCGATGGGTAGGGGTCTTCAAGGAGCTCCACCTAGGTGCCTCCCTCAGACCACTTCTACCCCCGTGATGGGAAGAAGCACGACTGTTCCTAGTATCCTGGTATGCTTGCAGTGGCGGGGGCCCCTCTGCCCCAGACCCAAAGCCTCCCTCTTCCCCTGGGGGCCATCGCAGGCTTCCTGAAGGGTGGGGAGCCCCTCTCCTGTAGGGTGGGGTGGGGCACCCTGCCACAGGAGGCCTGCCAGCCACTTTCCCCCTCTCCCCTGGTGAAGTTCACCTGCAAAAATAATGTCAGTGCGCCTTTCAGGGCTGACAGAAATCCCACCGATAATTGGGAAGAACGGAAAATGCAAACGTTAAAATCTGCCGAGTCATGGGTTCACTTTCCTGATTGCCTGATAAACGCACCGTCCACCGACAGATGCTGTATTATTAACACTTGATTAAAAATCACTTCAGGTTTGAACCAGCCCATCGAGAAGGGAGCGTCTTGACAAGACTTGTGGTTTGTGATTGACAATTAGTAATACTCGGTATGTCACAACATAGATAGTGTGACTTATTGGTGCCGGTGTAACGCAACACATTTCATCTGAGCCGCTGAATTGGTACATAGGAATAAGAAGGAAAGGATGGAGTCCCATTCAGCCGGCTTTGATTACCAACAAAAGGGAGATTGTACATACCTGTTTCGGCATGTCCTACCTGGATTTCCATCAATCAGCCAGACGGCTGAGACCCCCTCTTCTCTTTGGGAAGGAGACCCTCAACAGAGTTGGATCTCATTATGCAACCCTCCACTTCTCTATCAGCAGCCAAATCCTTTCTGTCTGGAAATATGAAAGCTTTTCGCTCTGACGCTGCCTCCGCACCGCCAAATTACCAGCCTGCTCCTCTTAAAACAAAGGGCTTCTCATTTTTTAAAAAGAAAACGATCATAACTTGATTGACATGCTACATCCTTTTCCTTCAGCTATTTTTCTATCTTGGTGTCAGCAGGAGTTGGATTCAGGGGCCAATTTTTTTTTTTTTGTCTCAGTTCTAATTCAATCCCTTTTAAGTGCTTTTAAGAACAGTGCAATTCAAGGTCTTTCCTTTTTTGGGGTCTGACCTGGATATCATTTTTAGTTTCCTTCTCTGCTAAGATTATCCAGGCAAAGAATGGTTGTTTGCATTAGTGAAAGGTGATGAATTTAATGCGATTAATCTCTGCAAACTTTGGGAGAAGTGGCCTCAGATGTGATTTAAATGCCTTGCAGAACTGTATTCCTTGTAATAGAGAAGTGAACCTTAGCGCAGGGATCATGTTAACTCACCACCCTGTGTGAACTGGCTTCTCAGGACTTACCACCATCTAAAAAATTCTTCTTTCATTCGTTCACTTATCTTTCTACTGTCTGCACCCACCCTGTCTCCCAGAACCCCCCAAGAACCCATGAGAATGGAGACCATGTCTCTTTGGTTCACTGCTGTATCCCCAGTGCTAGAACTTTCTGGCATGCGGGAAGCTCTTAAACATTTGTGGGATGAATGAATGAATGCATTAATAATGGAGGTCCTGGGAAGTCTGGAGGTCAGAACCTAGACCTGGCTTCCATATGAAGATTATTCTCTTAGGGAGGCAAGTAGTCAGCTCTTGGGGGTGCAAAGGGGCTCACATTTCTGTCCTCACCCAGACCTGAGGGCTAGGCTTTTCCAGCTCTGGTTTCCCATACACCCCCTCCTCCAGGGAAAGTCTCCAGGAATCAGGCTTTCTGATGGCAAGAGACACAGCTTCTCTGCAGGAGTGAAGACCAGTGAATGAGGCCAGGCACTGCCGGAAGGGACAAAACAAAGATGTCATGACTGGCTGGCAGGGTGGTCCCCACAGGACACCCCTGGCCAATCCAGCCTTGGCTTGGTCTAGGATGAACCTGTTTATCTGTTCAATTACTCACTCATTCAGCCCATCAACAAATGTTCCCTGAACTCTAACAGCTGTGTGAAGCAGCACGGAGCTAGGAGCTGGTTACTCCTGTTCCCTCCTGGTACCTCCGCCCTCAGGCCTGGACATAGCCTTACCTTTGCTGGCTGGACATGTGGAACTGCTCTTGGGCCCGCTTTCAGGGCTCATCACTGGCTGCATCCACTGTCCATTTCCAAAGTCAGGACACCCCAACTGAGGTCTCAGATCCACCCTAGCCATCTTTGACTCAGTCTGGGTAGCCCATTCCTGAAAGAGGAATCAGATCAGGGCATCTCCTGAAGCTGATAAAGAAAAGGACTTACAATCATGGGTTAGGATTACGCAGGAATCTGTCTCCTCGATGCTTGGGGACCTCCTGGAGTGTTGGGGCCATACCAGAGCCGTATTGTGTCCTCAGCCCCCAGAGCAAGACTAAACAGGGAAAGCACGTGGCCTGGGCAGTGGCTCCAGCGAATGCCAAGGTTAAATTGAAGCTTCATCATTCACTAGTTGGAGAAGGCAATGGCAACCCACTCCAGTACTCTTGCCTGGAAAATCCCATAGATGGAGGAGCCTGGTAGGCTCAGGAAGGGGTCGCGAAGAGTCAGACACAACTGAGTGACTTCACTTTCACTTTTCACTTGCATGCATTGGAGAAGAAGATGGCAACCCACTCCAGTGTTCTTGCCTGGAGAATCCCAGGGACAGCAGAGCCTGGTGGGCTGCCGTCTGTGGGGTCACACAGAGTCGGACACGACTGAAGTGACTTAGCAGCAGCAGCAGCAGCAGCATTCACTAGTTGGGTGCCCTTGGACAAGGGACCAACCTCTTCAAGCTTCTGTTTTTTCATCTGTGAAAGGCAGAGAATGATGGAAGCCACTGCAGAATTTCTAAGGCAGGGGTTCTTAACCCTTTTTATGCCAAGGACTGCCTTCAGCAGTCTGGGGAAGGCTGTGGGTCCCTTCCCAGGACCAGTGTTGCTAAATGCATAAAATCATGCATACAGGATTACCAAAGAAACTGAGTTCTTAAAATACAATGATCAAAATATAAAAACTTGTGATATATCAATATGCATGCTTCTTTATGAACACATTAAACAGCAGGGTCTGGTGGCAGTTCTAATCACTGTCCTGATTTCAAGGTGGTGATAAATGTAAAGGATATTCTGAGAAATTGGCAGCAACTGTGATGTGATATGAAAACATCTGTGATTTCCACTGGTGATGGAGTCATTGGTATTGGTAACATGACATTCTTTTTTTTTTTTTGCGATTTTCTTTTCCTTATTTTAATTTTATTTTTTTCCATTTATTTTTATTAGTTGGAGGCTAATTACTTTACAGTATTGTAGTGGTTTTTGTCATACATTGACATGAATCAGCCATGGATGTACATGTGTTCCCCGTCCCGATCCCCCCTCCCACCTCCCTCCCCACCCCATCCCTCTGGGTCTTCCCAGTACACCAGCCCCGAGCACTTGTCTTATGCATCCAGCCTGGGCTGTTGATCTGTTTCACCCTTGATAATATACATGTTTAGATGCTGTTCTCTCAAAACATCCCACCCTTGCCTTCTCCCACTGGTACATATACACCATGGAATATTACTCAGCCATTAAAAAGAATTCATTTGAATCAGTTCTAATGAGATGGATGAAACTGGAGCCCTTTATACAGAGTGAAGTAAACCAGAAAGATAAAGACCAATACAGTATACCAACGCATATATATGGAATTTAGAAAGATGGTAACGATAACCCTACATACAAAACAGAAAAAGAGACACAGATGTACAGAACATGACATTCTTAATGGAAAGAAAGGCTAGATTTCAGCTACAGGAGAGTCAATCCAGGTTTAGGAGCCCTGTTTTGAAGGAAGCAGCAGGAATGGCAACCAGAGAGGCAGCAACAAGGACAGAAGTGAGGAGGGTACCAAGGGTGGAGGACTGTGGGACTGGGATGGGCCTGACGTACAGTTGTTGGGGGCCCAGGCCCTGGGTTCTCAGTGTGAGTCCTGCATCTGGTTGTAGCACAGGTTTCTTGCAAAAGGCGGGCAGTGTTTGCACATAACAGTTTCACCGCAATTTAACACTGCAATACAGTAAGTTGCCTACACACAAACCTTCAAGTTGTGAACTTTCCAAGATGCGAATGTGCATGCCAGCCCCTGTGTGCCAGCTGTTGTCCTGTACTGTCAGATTAAAAATGTTTATTTTTTGGGCTTGTTTTCTTATGTATGTATTGTGTGAAAACTATTATAAGCCTATTACAGTACAGTCCTATAAAGCTGATTGTGTTAGTTGGGTACCTAGGCTGATTTTGTTGGATTTATGAACAAACTGGATTTAGGAATGTGCTCTTGGAATGGAACCTGCTCGTATTTAGGGGACTTACGGTACAGTGGTCAGCCCAGCTCAGATGTACTGGGGCCCTCTGTGCACCGTGGCCTGTGCTTTCATTCTGTCTCAGTTAATACAGTGGCCCCACACGGTCCCCATCTTTCAGATGAGGAGATGGGGCCTCACCTGTCCAAGGTCACGCAGCGGCGGGTGGGGGAGTATGGAGGTTGATAGCAAACCCAGGTGGGGCTAATTCCCAAGGCCATGTGTTTTAGTTCTTTGGCAGACTTTAAAGGGCGTCTCACTATTTAATCTTTTTTTAAAAATCATTTATGAAGTGGATTTCCCATGCTTTGATTTATTAGTGGTTTTGCCTCCTGGATGAGTGACCTATTCAAATTCTTGGCCTTGATGCATGTCCTTCAGGAAATCTATTAGGATTTGATGTCTTTCTTACAGTTATCACAAACTGTGACTCTTTAACACATAAAGATATGCTTCCTGAACAGTGACTGTGATTTTGGCACCTTCATTGGGAAATTCTTCTCCTTTTGCCAAACATAGAAAAATGCTTCAATGATGATGGCTGAATCATTTATTTCCTTTGTACTAACATCTATTACTATTAGGATTCATTACAAAATAAACCAATGTCCACATCATTAGATAGCAAAGGAGGGCTTCTTGAGATAGACATCCTCAAACCTGTCTGAGCACTAGACCCAGTAAAGGACTTGCAGACCCAGATAGGCTCTGGGCTGCCTGACTCCTCCACGTGCTGCAGAATGGGATGGGCCTGACATGCAATTGTGGGGGTCCAGGCCCTGAGTTCTCAGTGTGAGTCCCGCACCTGGTTGTAGCACAGATTTCTTGCAAAATTTCTGGGCCTCTGCATTCTATAAAGTCGCTTTTCTCACGCTCAAGACATGCCAGTTTGTGGAGCAGCTTGGGGGGACCACTGGTTTATAACACCATTTCTCTGGACAATAAAGGAAGTAAGTGCAGAAATAAACATTCAAAAACAATCAGACTTCTGAGTTAGCTTTCAAGTTTTGTATGCCGACTCTGCCATTTATAAGTTGAGTGTCCTCGGACAAATAACTTATCTCCCTGTGCCTCAGTTTTCTCATCTGTTAAATGAATACCAAAGTTTCAAACTCATAGATAAATGAGATCATGTATTGTTTAGTCGCGTCCAACTCTTTGCAACCCCATGGATTGCAACACACCAGGCCTTCCTGTCCATTACCAACTCCTGGAGCTTGCTCAAACTCATGACCACTAAATTGGTGATGCCATCCAACCGTCTCATCCTCTGTTGCTCCCTTCTCCTCCTGCCCTTGATCTTTCCCAGAATCAGGGTCTGTTCAAATGAGTCAGCTCTTCGCATCAGGTGGCCAAAGTATTGAAGCTTCAGCTTTAGCATCAGTCCTTCCAATGAATATTCATGGTTGATATCCTTTAGGATTGACTGGTTGGATCTCCTTGCTGTCCAAGGGACTCTCAAGAGTCTTCAGCACCACAATTTGAAAGCATCAATTCTTTGGTGCTCAGCCTATTTTATGGTCCAACTCTCATATCCATCTGGGACTACTGGAAAACCATAGCTTTGACTACACAGACCTTTGTCAGCAAAGTGATATCTCTGCTTTTTAATACACTGTCTAGGTTTGTCATAACCTTTCTTCCAAGGAGCAAGCGTCTTTTAATTTCATGGCTGCAGGCACCATCTGCAGTGATTTTGGAGCCCAAGAAAATAAAGTCTGTCACTGTTTCCACTTTTTCCCCATCTATTTGCCATGAAGTGATGAGACTGGATGCCATGATCTTAGTTTTTTGAATGTTGAGTTTTAAGCCAGGTTTTTCACTCCCTTGATCATGTACATAATATACTAGTGTCTGGCCCATGGTGAGAGACAAGTAAATGTTAACTGCTACTGTTGCCACAATGATTACTACCAAAATTGCCCTATAATATGATAAATATTCAGGTAGAGCATTTGCTCAAAGGACCCTGGGACTTGAGTAGCTGTAATGACCACATTCTTTAATGAGGAAAGTTGCCATGTGTTCATCAAACTTTCGTAACACAAAGGACTTGGGCCTGATTCTGGAGCAGGTGGGATCAGGTTGAGGGGAACTGGTTGGGCTCCTGGATTCACACTGCAGTGCCCAGGGTGACCTGGTGAACTCTGAAGGATTCAGGTTGGCAAGGCATTAATTCTCTGGAGCCTGTCTGATGGGTAAGTATATGGGGCTACTGCACAGGGGGGCAACAAGATGGAGCAGAAGGAACAAAAGTTTGAATCCCCGATCTGCCACCCGACAGCTGTGTGATCTCAGAAAACCCTTTAACCTTCTGGTTAATCATACATACCTTTCAGGAATTTAAAAAAGATGCTATGTAAGGCTTGTCCAAGGGCCTGGACTCATCCTGATACTTGGTAGCTGTGGCTTTGATTAATAGGATGGCTGCATTCTGGGTCCTTGGGCAGTCCATTAGAGTTGAGAGGAGACCCCTAGGAGAGCCGGGGCAGAGCGCCTCTAGATGGGGGAGAAGGATGACTGTCAGGGACTTTAGCAAGAGCTTGGGGTTCAGGGCTGCTCCTAGTCTCAGCTGAGGTGAGACTGTGGCTCAGTGGGCACGTGGTGACTGGCTCCCCTAGGCCCGTCAGATGCCAGGCTTGTGTCCATCCAATGCCAACATAACAAATAATATTCACTGTCAATGTGATTTGGGACCAGAAATCCAAAGGAAGCAACTCAAATATATACAAACAAATAACCATTTAGTAAAGTGGCCAGAGACAAGACCTATTTACCTCAGTCAATGCTCTCCTGTGTTCCAGCCACAGTCCGCCAGCAACTGTAATGAAAGAAAGAGATGCCATTCCCAGAAGCAATGGAAAATACTTAGGAATAAACTTAATGAGAAATGCGTGTGACCTATATAAAGACAACTACAAAATTTTATTGGTGAAATAAAAGAAGAGCAGAATAAATGGAGACTCATCCTATGTTTCTGCATGGGAAAACCGAATATTGTAAAAATGTCAAACCACCTCCATGTTAATTTGCAGATTTAATGCAATAGCAAACAATCCTGTGAAAAGAACTTGATGAAACGATTCTAAAATTCATCTGGAAAAAACATTGGTCAGAATATCAGGGAATATTCTGAAAAAAGAGAACATTGATGTAGAGCCTTACTGAATGTTGAAACATATAAAGTAGCAATAATTAGAACAGTGAGAATATTGCTGGAAAAAAAGAAATAGATTTAAATGGATTAGAAGAGAATGTCTGGAAATTGATGAGATCACATGTAAAAATTATATATGATAAAGAAATCACTCCAAAACAATGAGTAGATGATGAATTATTTAGTAAATGCTGCTGAAAAAACTGATTACCAACTTGAAAAAATAATCTGTAATTTAGATACACCTTAGATACAACTCTTTCTGCATGAAAGATAAAACTCAGAAAAAAACAATACTGAAAAAGCTAGAAGAGACTGGATCTGAGTATTTATGAGATCTTGGGAATACAAATTTTAAAAAGACAACATAGTAAATTATATAAAATGTAAAGTATATACATACAATAAAACTTGTATACAGATGTGATGACTAAGTAAAATATTTGCATGGGAGCAAGAACCATGAGGGTAATAATATGTTCAGGGAGATGTTTTTCCTTTTTGTTTTAATAACCTTTTTTTTAGCTAATAAAAATCAAGAGTAAAATGTCCATAAATTATATTTAGATAATTAAATATTATAAAATCTTAAATATGTATGAACACACAATCCCTTTATCTACTATTGCTATTCTGATTTTAATATAAAGAGTTGGAAAGCCATTTAAGACAATATATTCTCCTAGGTATGATCTCTTTTGAGGAGTTGCTGATAAAATGTTCTCACTAATTCTTCAAACTCTAGTTCCCACTTTATTTCCTCCAGCTGGAGTCAAGGGCTTTGTCAACTCAGCCTAAATTTAAAAATAGTTTTATTTTTATTGAGGTAAAACTTCTAGAAAAGTGCATAGTCTTAAGTGTAGAATCAATAGCATTCATGTCACCACCCATAAAGATGCAGAACATCTCCAGCACCCAGAAGTTTCCCTCTGCTTATTACCCCACCTTTCCTGGTTTCAACATAAGCTAGGTTCATCTTGCCCGTTCTTGAACTTTACATAAATGGAATCACACATGCTGCACTCTTTTGTGTCTTTCTTCTGTGGCATCACATTGTCTGTGAGCTTGATCCATGTGGCGGTGTGTACTGGTAGTTCATTTTCCATGGCTGTGTACTATTCCATTGTGTATGTGCTGATACCATATTTTTGTCCATGCTACTGGTCCAGCGAGCTTCCCAAGTGGCTCAGTGGTAAAAAAAAAAGCTGCCTGCAGTGCAGGAGACGAGGGTTCGATCCCTGGGTTGGGAGTATCCCCTGGAGAAGGAAACGGCAACCCACTCTAGTATCCTTGCCTGGAGAATCCCATGGACAGCTGAGCCTGGCAGGCTACAGTCCATGGGGTCATAAAACAGTTGGACAGGACTTAACAACTGAAAAACAACAACTGGTACAAAGGTATGGGGTAATGGAGAGAGGCTTGTATCACTAACTTAGACACCCCCCACCCCACCCCCACTACAAAACCACAGTGCTTTCCACTACCCCCCACCCCCCGACAAAGGAAGGGGAGAGGTCCCATCAGTAGGAGAACTTGTGACTTCTCACCTCTGCCCTTTGTTTTGGGAGAACCCTTGTCATGTGGCATTTAACCGTCCTCAGCATCCAGGCTTTAATGGACATCTGGCCTCCACCAGGCCAAAGCTCAGAACTCCAAAATGCCCGAGTTCTGACCCCCTTAGTCCTAGAGCCTGGTTTTGGGGAGAGCTGTAACTGGTCCAGGGTCTGGGGACGTATTTGGCGAACAGATGAAGGAAGGGAGGCCACAGAGCAGGTGTGCTGGCAAGGCAAAGCCCTCCCTCCCACCACCCCATCCCCAAAGCTCCCTTACAGTGAAGGTGGCAGGAAAGTGGCAGACAGGAACCTGCCCAGGTGGTGGCAAGGGCAGGAACAGTCAGATGTATGCTTCAGAAGGACCGTTCTAGTTGGGGAACAGTGGATTGGACAGAGTTAAATTCGGGGAGACCATTTACTCATCTGTAAAATGGGGTAATAACACCAACCTCACGGAGGTGGAGCCAAGGTGGAAGCGCTTTGTCCCTGTTCAGGTCGTGGGTTTCCTGATGGAAGGGTGGGAGGAAGCGCGGAGGTGGGGCCAGCAGGTCCCTGGCCTAGCTCGGCCATAGGCACAGGACATGTGCTCTTGATGACCTGAGTGACTAGTGGTCATTTCCAGCTTCACATTCAGTCTTTTCAGTGGATCGGCAAGGCCAGGTAAGTCACACAAGGCATAATAATACCTCCCACATGGCGTTGTTGAGACAGACCAGCTCATAAAGTAAATATCCTCGTGTAAATATCCTCGTGTAAATCCTCAATTAACAGTAGCCACTGAGGGTTGGGACGATGAAAAGGCTGTGAAGGAGATTCAGGGAGGAAGGTGAGGCCGTGAACCCTCTTTCCAGGCACCAAACACCCCATATTCCATCCCCTGGCAAGACTGTAGGCCCCACCCCCACGCACCCTGACTCCTCCTTCTCTCAGTCCCACCTGCTCTGTGCTCCCTCCCTCTCATCTGGATCCTGCTTGAAGAATCAGGGTTGCCAGGGCCCTGCTGCTTCCGTACTTAGCCCCTGACCAGTTTTCCACTCTACAGCCAGAGGTGCTTTGACAGAGCAGACCAGCACCCCATCACTCTTCTTTCAGGGCTGTCTGATGGCTCCCTTCGGCGATTAGAATAAAACCCCCGGATTCCTTCACTCCTGCGCCAATGGATACCTCCTCCTTGTCAGTATCACTTCTTAGCTGGCTCCCAGCCACTCTCCTCTGTGTGCCTTGGCTCCCTTAGCCCAGGTCCCTTCCTGTCTGAGGGCCTTTGCACTTTCTGTTCACGCTCCTGGCAAGTTTTGTCCCCATATCTTTATATGTCTGGCTTAGCTCTTTCAGCTAAAATGGCTTTTTCCCTCCCCCAACAAAGACCTACCCTGAGCAAGCAATCTAAAGTAATGACTCTTTATTGCTTCCCTGGATTCATTTCTTGTAGCACTTAACATCCTCTGGAAAAAAAAAAAATTGTTTTAGTTCATTTACTTATTTTCTTGCTCACTGGGTGTTGGAATCCAGCACAAGTTCCATGAGCAAAGGATCTTATCTCCCCAGCAACAGAATAATGTCCAGCACATAGCAAATATTTAAAATATAAAATATGATGAATGAGTGAACAGTAGTGGACAGAACGGTGGTGGGGGCAATGGCACCTGGGAGACGTAGTGAAGGTAAGGGTGATGGTGAGGACGTGGGGTGTACTTATGATGTTCCTAGTCACTTGGATGACTTGTCTGTGGCTAGCTGGTGCCCTTTGCATCTCAAGGGTGGTACATTCTGAGAAGAGATTTGGGGCTCACTGCTCTCAGGACTATCTCTGAACATCCTCCAGTCTGTAGAACATCCCAGAGCCCCAGCCATGAAGCCCACCCAGCCTTTCTCTTTGTTTAATATTGACCTTAAACTTTACATACCCTGTTTAAACACTTTAGTACCTTCGCATCGATTCTACTCCTCACCGAAAATAAAAATATTTTGGTACTGCAAATATTTGACACCACTTGGCATTTTTCAGTGCATTAATTAGCAATTTGCTGGATAAATATTGCTGTGTAAATCAACAATCACTTCCCGATAATTAAAAGCCAAGTCAGATGTTATTGGAAAACCCACCGGTGTGCGCTCCAGCTCTGAGAAACCCTTTAGCTGTGGCTGGAGCAGAGTAGCCCAAAGAGGGTGTGGGTGATCCTGGGCTGAAAAGTGAAAGTGTAAGTTGCTCAGTCGTGTCCGACTCTGCAACCCCATGGACTGTACGGTCTATGGAATTCTCCAGGCCAGAATGTTGGAGTGGGTAGCCTTTCCCTTCTCCAGGAGATCTTCCCAACTCAGAGACTGAACCCAGGTGTCCTGCATTGCAGGCAGATTCTTTGGCCACCTGTGAATTCCAGATTTGGTTTCAGGGAGAGAAGAGGGGGAGCTAGAGGTTCTGGCAGCGTCTACAGAGCTGGAGTGGTATGCTGAGTCTCTCAGTGCCCCAAAGATGGTTGGGGGCAAATGTGAGAAACAGATTTTGGGCAAAGTTTTTTTTTTTTTTTTTAAACACAATGTTTATTTCATTAAAAATTATTTTAAAAGATAATTCACTGTTTAAAGCAAAAAAAAAAAAAATGAGAACAACATGCTATGGTCGTTATAACATGATTAAATAAAAAATACGACAGTGATCACAAAAGGGCAAAATTTTGTGATTAGAATGAGTCAGTCTAGAGGAGTAGTTACATGCATGAACTTGGGAATCCAGCAGGGCCCCAGATTGGCCACTTGCTGGCTGTGTGACCCCAGACAAGGCACGTCTCCTCCCTGGGTCTCAGGTCTATCATCTGTCAAATGGGTATAATAAAAGTCCTATTTCACAGGACTGAGAACAAGTGGATGGAATGCATGTGCACTCAACAGCCCTGGTGGTTGATTGTCATTGGTTGTTTTTCCTCTGGGTAACTTGATCTGGGTCTAGTCTCTCTATATCTCTGTACCTCTTACCTTGATGCTTTTTGCCAGTGCTGCCTACCCAAAGAAGGTAGTGGCTAATTCTTTGCCTGTCACTTCTTTGCTCTGCCTCTCTCCAAAATATCTTCTTGGTTGTGAAGCAAAATCCTAATGACCAGCTGGGAATCCTCCCTAGTCCCTGACTTGGCTAAGATGGAAGGAAGGAAGGCAGGGATGGCCCAGCTGGTGGGGTGCCATAGAGCCAGGGCTACAAGGAGAAGGGTTCTCTCCCCTTAGCTGTGTGGTCTCAAACCCGAGGAGCCCATTGCATCCACAGGGTGGATGGGAAGCTAAGTCCTATAGGTTAGGAAGATTGTAAGGAACGTGAACAATCAGATGGTGAACAAGACAGTGAACTGAAACTTTTGTTTGACTGCTTCCTCCCCTCCTCCCGTTCCTTCTGAAATGATTATAGAGTGATATTTATATAGGGATATAAAAATAGGGGAGCACAGAGGACAGGTCCCCCAGGCACAGAAAGGAGAGTGACACTGATGGATTAGAAACTGGCGATATTTCTCCCAATACTTGAGGAATCTGCCTGGGGAAAGGGCTGGTCATCTGTGGGACACATGGTGTGAGAAGGAGGCACCCTCTCAGGAGTTATTAGTGTTTCCAGTGATGGCGAGTCTGTGCTGCGCTAAGTCACTTCAGTCATGTCCAGCTCTGTGCGATCTCAAGGACTGTAGCCTGACAGGTTCCTCTGTCCAGGGGATTCTCCAGGCAAGAATACTGGAGTGGGTTGCTGTTTCCTTCTCCAGGGCATCTTCCTGACCCAGGGATCAAAACTTCATCTCTTACATCTCTTGCATTGAAAGGCAGGGTCTTTACCACTAGGGCTGTCTGGGAAACCCCTGATGAAGCACCTACGGTGTGCCAGATCCTGGGTCAAGAAAGTCCCACACTTAGTGAGCCCTCATCACAGCACAGGGATGAGTTGCTATCATTGACCTCATTTTGTCCAAGAGGGAACTGAGGCCCAGAGAGTCTGTCCTTTGTTCGTAGCAACTCACAGCTGAACTGGGACTTGAAGCCACATCCTTCCAACCAACCCCTGAGCCCATATAGTCTTAACTACCAGACTAGGTGGCTGCCTTTTGTGTAAGGAATCCCCATCAGAACCCCATAACCCACCTCAGCACAGGGAGGCAGAGTGTGAAGATGAGGTGGCCTGGGGACAGTAGGTGAGAGCAATTTCTGTGAGTGCCTTGGGCAGCGAACTGAGGGGCCAGCTCATAGCTTTCCTCGGAGGCTGGCTCTGAAGACTGGTCTGTGAGCACAGCTGGGTCCTGGTGTGCCTGGCCATGCCAGATGGAGACAGAGGACACCCCACCAAGTTGGACGTGCATCCCTAGCTTCAGAAAGGAGGCTCACTGGCAGAGCGCAGATGTTGCCGTGATGTGCGTGCCTTAGTGTCTCACCTGTCTTACTGCCCTCAGACAACGAAACCTAGACGCAGCAAACTAAACCGTCAGCAAACCCAAACATTTCCCCATCTGGGTCTGGAAGATTAAAACCCTCTCAGGCCCCGGGGATGGATGCTCACCGCGAGGATGAGTGACCAGAGGGAGACCACGGGCCGTGTGGAAAGACAGCCATTCGTAAGGAAGGAACCCATGCAAGTATGTCCCTCTGAGATAAACCTCCTGCCAGGATCAGCAGAAGTTTTTAGAAAATCTCCAATTTGTGTGCCCAGCAGAATTCAAAGGGACGTCGCATATCTGAAAAAAGTATCCTCTGAGACTAGAAAAGATTGTTTTCAGCTAAAAAGTGCAACTGCTGCATTTATAAAGGCAACGAAGGCGGGAAATAGCAGGTTGGATACTGCAGAAAAACACAGGCCATGGTTTAAAAGATGAGTCTCAAAAAAAAAAAAAGAAAACTTTCCGTAATTCAGAATAAAAGAATAAAGGAATGGGCATGATTGGTGAAAAGACATCTTGAATAAAGACCCTACAGATAGAATAAAATGAGCAATAATCAAAGGAATAATTAAACAAAGCTTCTCTTTGAACGTTAGGTAAAGCTAATGAAAAGAGACCTATAGCCAGGTGAGATAATTGAATTTCAAGGATTAAAGGGGAAACTCCTGTCAATATACAGGCCAGAGGGAAAAAAAAACCAACTGTATTAGTTGTAGAAGAGATTTGATAATGTATACGGAGTGCCAAAATAATAATAGCTAGAACAGTATGAAATATTTTTCTTTCATGTAATAGTACAAAAGTATGTGATTCAAGGTTAGCATGGGGACTGTGCTCCATGTGGTTTCCTACTGCTCTGAAGTAGAAGAGCATAGACTCCTATTTTGTTGCCCTGTTATTCTCAGGGCGCTAACTTCATCTGCAAGGATCCTTTTTCCAAACAGCAGAATCAAGTAATAATAAAACCAGGGCATACTCCTCAACCTCCTTTCAAAATCTCCAGCTAGAGGGTCTGTACATGATCCTATTCCCATCCCATTGGCCAGAACTTCGTCACATGATGACTTTTAACTGCAAGAGTGGCTGGGAAATGTAGTTTTTATTCTGAGAAGCCATGTGTCTGGTTAAACATTAGGGTTTTGTTATTACCAGAGAGAAGAGAATGGTTATTGGAGAACTCTTACCCCAACACACTAAAACTGGAAATTAAAGATAAAAGGAGAAAAAAACATCAAACTCAATGATTCTTTACCATCTAGAAATTTTTTAAACTCCCTATTAACTAGCACTTGGGCCGAAGAGGAATATAAGCAGAATCTGTAGAAAACCTAGAAAATAAAGAAATTAACTACATATCAGAATCTGTGGGAAATAGTTATAGTAACACTCAGAGGAAGAGCCTTTAGTATTGATATCAATAAACAAGAAAGATGAAAATAAGAAAATTAAACATCTAATCTAAAAAGTTAGGAAAAGAGCAAGAAGCCAAACCATAGGAAAGCAGGAGTAAGAAACTCATGATGATAAAAGTAGAACTTGTGAGTTAATAAGCAGAAAAATAGAATTCATTTTATGAGGAAACTAATAAAATAAACCATAAGCTAACCTAATTAAGATAAAGGGCAAGAAAGCCTAAATACACAAAAGAAGAAATGATGAAGGAAAAATAGCCATAGAAAGAAAGGAAAGAATCATGAAACAACTTTATTCAACTTTATATAAATATGTTTAAAAACCTGGATGAATTTGGTAATTTTTTCCAAAATGCAAATGACCAAACTCAATTCAAGAAGAGATAGAAAAGCTAAACATTTTCATATAGAAATTGTTTTATATAAAAAAGTAGATAAAGAGTTATCTCCCTAAAATATACCAGGCCCAGATAGTCTTTCAGGGAAATTATTTTAAACCTCTAATGAGCAGATAAATACAATATTATTTAGACAGTTGTAGACTCCAGTATTCTTGCCTGGAGAATCCTAGGGACGGGGCAGCTGGGTGGGCTGCCGTCTATGGGGTTGCACAGTCGGACACGACTGAAGTGACTTAGCAGACTTTTTAAAAGAGGATTTTTTCTAATTATTTTAGTAAAGCGAGTGGAACATTAATACTCAAATGTAAGAAAGATTTCACATGAAAAAGAGAACCATAGTCACTTTAGGAAAAACAATGTAAAAAGTTCTAAATAAATCTTAAGTAAATCAAATCTAACAGTCTATTACATAATGACCAAATGCGGTTTATTTCATGAATCTACAAACTGTTCAATATTAGGAAATAAATGAATGAAATTCATTGTAGTAGTAGATCTCAGACCCAGTATCCTGCCTCAGTCAGTCTATCCCATCAGGAAGCTTCCATAAGCCTCTTATCCTTCTCCATCAGAGGACAGACAGACTGAAAACCACAATCACAGAAAACTAACCAATCTAATCACATGGACTACAGCCTTGTCTAACTCAATGAAACTATGAGCCATGCCGTGTAGGCCCACCCAAGACAGATGGGTCATGGTGGAGAGTTCTGACAAAATGTGGTCCACTGGAGAAGGGAATGGCAAACCACTTCAGTATTCTTGCCTTGAGAACTCCATGAACAGTATGAAAGGGCAAAAAGATAGGACACTGAAAGGTGAACTCCCCAGGTCTGTAGGTGCCCAATATGCTACTGGAGATCAGTGGAGAAATAACTCCAGAAAGAATGAAGAGACAGAGCCAGAGCAAAAACAACACCCAGTGGTGGATGTGACTGGTGATGGAAACAAAGCCCAATGCTGTAAAGAGCAATATTGCGTAGGAACCTGGAATGTTAGTTCCATGAATCAAGGCAAATTGGAAGTGATCAAACAGGAGATGGCAGAGTGAACGTCAACATTTTAAAAATCAGCGAACTAAAATGGACTGGAATGGGTGAATTTAACTCAGATGACAATTATACCTACTACTGAGGGCAAGAATCCCTTAGAAGAAATGGAGTAGCCATCATAGTCAATAAAAAGAGTTCAAAATGCAGTACTTGGATGCAATTTCAAAAATGACAGAATGATCGCTGTTTGTTTCCAAGGCAAACCATTCAGTATCACAGCAATCCAAGTCTATGCCCTGACCAGTAACACTGAAGAAGCTGAAGTTGAATGGTACTATGAAGACCTACAAGACCTTCTAGAATTAACACCCCCAAAAGATGTCCTTTTCATTATAGGGGACTGGAATGCAAAAGTAGGAAGTCAAGAAACACCTGGAGTAAAAAGGCAAATTTGGCCTTGGAGTACAGAATGAAGCAGGGAAAAGGCTAATAGAGTTTTGCCGAGAGAACGCACTGGTCATAGCAAACACCCTCTTCCAACAACACAAGAGAAGATTCTACACATGGACATCACCAGATGGCCAACACTGAAATTAATCATTAGAGAAATGCAAATCAAACCATAATGAGGGTCTTCCTTGGTGGTCCAGTGGTTAAGAATCCTCCTTGCAATGCAGGGGACATGGGTTTGTTCCCAGTTGGGAAAACTAAGATCCCACATGCCCCAGGGCAACTAGGCCCACAGGCCTCAACTAGAGAGAAGCTGGAGAGCTACAACAAAGACCTGATGAAGCCAAATCAATGAATAAATATTAAGAAACAAAAGCAACAAAAGCAAGCCATGATGAGACCACTTCACACCCATGAAGAAGGCTACTATCAAAACACACACACACATTAAAAAAAAAAAAGCCCAGAAAGTAATAAGCACTGGCAAGGATGTGATGAAATTGGAACTCTTATGCCCCACTGGTAGGAATGTAAAAGAATGCAGCCATTATGGAAAGCAGTATGGCAGCTTATCAAAAAATTAAAAACAGAATTACCATATGATTCTGCAATCCCACTTCTGGGAATAGATCCAAAAGAATTGAGAAGAGAATCCTGGAAAGATATTTGCACCCATGTTTATAGCAGTGTTATTCACAATAGCCAAGAGTTGGAAGCAATCCAAGTATCCATTGAGAGATGAATGATAAACAAAATGTGGCAAATACATACAGGGGAATACTATTCAGTCCTAAAAAGGAAGGAAACTCTGACACACTCTGACACCCTCAACAAGGATGTAACTTGAGTACATTATGCTAAATGAAATAAGCCAGTCACAAAAAGACATATACTGTATGATTCCACTTATGTAAGGTACCTAGAGTACTCAAATTCATGGAGACAGAAAGTAGAATGGTAGTTGCCAGGGCTTAGGGGAAAAGGGTAGATGAGGAGTTGTTTAATGGGTAGAGTATTTCAATTTTGCAGGATGAAAAAATTCTGAAGATCTGTTGCACCATAATGTGAATATACTCAACATACTGAACTGTACATTTGAGAAGGGTTAAGGTGAGTTTTTAAAATCATGTTTTTACTATATTTTTTTACCATGGTAAAAAATTGAATTATTAAAAATCTTGATATTTTATTTCTATGTGCCAGAGGATGGATTTTTTTTTCAAGTCCACTCTTCCCCTCTCCCTGGCCACCTGCTGTGACAGCTCCTCTGCTTACCTTTTTGGTTTTCAGTTCCCACTTTATTTCTTGCTCGTGGAAAAGTCCCCTGCATTTCTGTAAGCTCAAGTATTTGTTATACTGTATCGATCATTTCTAGGTATTTATGGCAGGAAGATTTGGGAGATATTTGGTCCACAGTATTTCTAGAACCAGAGGCCCCTCCAACTCATTTACAAAGCTAAATAAACCCGACAAAAATAGCACAAAGAAGAAGGCTGCAGGCTAATCTCATTTACAAATATAGATGCAAACATCTTAAATAAAATATTAGCAAATTGAATCTAGCAATACATAAAATGAATATTCCACAATGACCAGGTAAGGTATATTATTGGAAAGCAAGGACAGTTCTATTTTAGGAACTCTATTAATATAATTCATCATATTAATAGGCCAAAAGGGAAAAACCAAGGATGATAAAAAGGCATTTGATAATATTCAGCATCCATTTCATAAAAAAACATCTATTGGCAAAATAAAAATAGAATTCATCTTTAAAATGGTAAGACAGCCTTACAGAAACCTCCAATCCTTCAAAGGGAAGGCAGAACAGCCCAGGGACCTTCTGAAATCAGAGAAGGTATCTTCCAGTCACCTGTCTCCTCTGCCCCCAAGTTTAGAGGGAATCTCCCTGTCCCCACTTCTCTGACTGAGTTGAGGGAAAGCATTCCACTCACCCTGTGAAGCCCTAGGTATTTTGGTTTCCATGCGCACACTTATGACCCAGCTAAACTAGAATGGCTGTGTCACATTCCACAAGCTGCTGCCAGTAGCTGAGCTTCTCCAAGCCTCAAATTTCTCATCTGTGAAATGGGATTAAGATTCTCTGTTCCATGGGAAACAACAAAAGCTCAAAGAATATTTCTCTTTTTAAATTGAAATATAGGTGGTTTTCAGTGTTGTATTAGTTTCTGGTATACAGCAAAGTGATTCAATTTTATATATGTATATTTTATATATATATATATATATATTTCAGATTCTTCTCCATTACAGGTTATTACATGATATTGGAGATAGTTCCCTGTGCTATACAATAAGACCTTGTTACTTCTCTATTTTATATAAAGTAGTTTGCATCTGCTAATCCCAAACTCCTAAATTATTCCTGCACCCCTTTCCCCTTTGGGGAAAGTTTGTTATGTCTGTGAGTCTATTTCTGTTTTGTAAATAAGTTCATTTGTATAACTTTTCTAGATTCCACATATAAGTGGTATCATGTGATATTTATCTCTCTCTGTCTGATTTTCACTTAATATGGCAATCTCTAGGCCCACCCATATTGCTGCAAATAGCATTATTTCAGTCTTTTTCGTGGCTAGGTAGTATTCCTGTGTGTGTGTGTGTGTGTGTGTGTGTGTGTGTGTGTGTGTGTCTGTCTGTGTGTGTCTGTGTGTGTGAGTGACACATCTTCTTTATCCATTCATCTGTGGATGGACACTTAGGTTGCTCCCATATCTTGGCTATAGTAAATAGTGCTGCAGTGAACACTAGGGTGTGTTCATCTCAAAGAATATTTCTTGCCTGGCACTTCCTTCCTTCCTAGCTCTCCCTTTGTTCTTTCTCCTCATCTTCCCATCCCAGAATCTCCTCTCCTTTTTCATATCTCCATGCTCCCACATCTGCCCTGCTCAGTCTCCTTACCCCAACTAAGCCCTCTAGATAGAGGAATTTGGGGAGACCCCAGAGTGAGCACTCAAGGACAGGAGGGTAGCTGCCTTGGGCCTGGTTGAGTGCTGGTTTGGGGGACTCACCCAGGTTAGTGAGTCCTGGAGATCTCTAGGCAATGAGGTCCATCTGGATAGCTGGCCTAACAAGGGGTGGTGAGCAGACAACAGCTTGGCCTCACCTTCCCCAGTAACAGTAAAACCTACATTTAAAAAGTGTGAGGGTAGGCTTGGTTATGCCGAGGTAACAAGTAGATCTCCCAGTCTCAGTGGCTTAACCCAGGAAGCGTGTTGTTGGTCTAGGTGACTCCCCAGGGCAGTGCCGTCTGTGGGGTGGCTCGTGATTCAGGCTGCCCGAGGCTCCACCTTCCGGTAGCTGCTCATCTGCAGTCACCGTGGAGGGTAGGAAAGTGCTGGAAGGTGTAAAACCTGCACTTAAAGACTTCTTCCCTGGGACTCCCCTGGTACTCCAGTGGCCAAGGATCTGGGCTCCCAGCTCCAGGGGTCCAGGTTTGAACTAAAGCCAGACCTTGGTCTCCAGGCCCTCACCCTCAGGTCTCTGCTGCTGCACCCTGCCTCTCTGTATTAGTTCTGGCTTTTAGTTCCCTGGTCAGGGAACTAGATCCCGCTTGCTGTAGCTAAAATCTCAGATACGGCAAAGAAGATTGAGGATCCCATATGCTGTAACTATGCCCTAACACAGCTAAATAAATATTTTTAAGAACTGTTTTAAAAATTAAAAAAAGCGTCAGCTGAGAGGTAACACACACCCATTGTATTCACAGCGTAAGCACAGAACAAGTGATATCATAGGCCAGCTGACTGCAGGGGCAGAGGGGTGGAATCCTCCAGCGTGGGCAGAAGGAGAAAATAGATGAGTGCACACTAGAAGTCTCTGCCACACCGTCTCTTCCATGTCACCCCATCAGAAAGGGGAGCTCACCCCCAGTGTGGGATGTTTCCCTCTCACATCTGTGTGCGCTTGGCTGTGTCCAGCTCTTTTTGACCCCCTAGACTGTAGCTCCTCTGTCCATGGAATTTTCCAGGCAAGACTACTGGAGCAGGTTGCTGTTTCCTACTCCAGGGAATCTTCCGGACCCAGGAATCAAACCCGCATCTCCTGCATTGGCAGGTGGATTCTTTACCCTAAAACTGTCCTGGTTGGGAGAAGTCATATCATTTGCTGAGATAGCATTTGGTGGGACTGGCTGGAGCAGGAAATTGGACTTTGTTGAAGGAAACCCTTATTTTATCATCTCCCCCAGACAAAGTAGGCCAGCTTGAGTTTGCCATCATCTAGAACTTAAAAAAATTAAAAATTTAAAAAGGAGGGTGAGAAAGAGAGAGAGAGACAAACAGCTCCAATCCCAACCGGGCAGAGACACAAATAGTGACTTTTAATTATATAATCTGCTTTTGATGAATTTATTTCTGACAGTTTTATAGGTTGACGAGAGAGTGCATTTTAGATGCAAAAAAACCCATTATTCATTCTGGGCTCTTTGAGCATAAAAATTGTCAAATGATTTTAATACAGTTTTAAGTTTTATGTTTATTGTCAAGGGAAAAAAAAAGTCCACAGCAATTACCGAGTCACATGCCCCTTAAATCTTTATGTTTCTGACAGCAAGAACAATAAAATATGTTTTTGCCCAAACCTTTTACCGTTCAGATTGACATGGCTTCAGCGACAGCTGCTTTTCTTCCATCTGAGAAAGCTAACTTAGAACCACTTCCTCGGTGGGGAGTGGGGAGGGGGCGTCGGCCGCTCTGCAGAGCAGCTATTCCTTTGCAGAAAGGTGCAGACCCCAAAATCTGGGTCCAGAAATGAAAATGGAGTGAAGTGTGATCTAGCAGGTCTGAAATTTTATACTGGCTGCATGGCACCCTATTGATTTGCACACCCTGCCTGGTGGTAAACACATTCAGCACTAGTGTGAATGCCTTGGGCAGGTGGGTGAGGCCCTGGCACGCCTACCACATCTGCCAACCTAAACCTGCCGAGGAAGCCTGCCATTCAAGTCACTGGAGCCAGTCAGGTACTGCGTTGAAAGGACCACCCACCAAGCCAGATATCCCAGTGTGGCCATCCCTTCCTTCTGAGCCGCCAGTAGACATGTGTTGCCTCTCTGCTTTGTACCCCATGCCAACCCAGTTGCAGGGTTCAGCTCCTCCATGAGTCCCCAAATATAAGCACTAGCCAACCATAAACACTATTATTATTCTAGGGAGATGGAATTATTCCCGTTAGTGGCATAGACAAACCTTCAAGTTGTGCTTTGGATGGTGGCTTAGACCCTGAAGGTCGTGGAAGTGTTGGTCAAAAACTGCCCACCCCATCATGCTGGTGTGATGTGGGGTGAGGGGCATTAGCCAAAGGGTGCTGTGGTCAGGGCTTGGCCCAAGGCAGGTCAGCAGGGCCCAGTTTTTTTGGAGATCTGTTTAAATTTTCAGGGCTGAAGGCTATGGCTGACCTGAGATCCAGCTCCCAAGACTGGCCTAAATCCAAGCTTCACAGGCTTTCAGGCTGGATGGAGTAGAATATGGAGCAGGTCCAGGGCAGCATTTTGTCCAGTGGGGAACTCAATAGGGCAAGCCTATGGAATGGGAGCAGGGCCTAGGAGGAGTGAGGTATGGAGGCTGCAGGGAGAGCCCCAGCCATCCAGAGTCCTCCCTGGGAGTCTGGGGAGGAACCTCCTATAGAATCACATCTAGGCAGGCCTGGGAAAGCTGTGATCCCCACAGTGAGCAGGAGCAAAACATCTCAGGGCCTTTATTTGTGCCATTTCCTCTGCCTAGAAAACTCTCAAGCAACCCATTCAACTAACTCCTACTCATCCTTCAGAACTCAGTGTAAAAGTCACTTCTTCAGGGAAGCCCTCCTGGATTCCTCAGTCTTTCTCAGGCTCCAGTGGTACAAGCTGTCATGGCACCCTGTGCTTCTCGTGTGCATTCGTGCTCAGTCACTTCAGTCATGTCTCTTTGTGACCCTGTGGAATATAGTCCGCCAGGCTCCTCTGTCCATGGGATTCTCCAGGCAAGAATACTGGAGTGGGTGGCCATGCCGTCCTCCAGGGGATCTTCCTGACTCAGGAATTGAACCCACGTCTGTGTCTCCTGCTCTGCAAGTGGATTCTTTACTGCTGAGCCACTGGGGAAGCCCCCTCTGCTCCTTGGTGGTACTTGTAATTTTCGTGAGAATAATCTATGTCATTGCTGTGATTTCACGTTTCCCTTTCCCTCTGGGTTCTGAACTCTACAGGGACAAGGTCATGGTCTGTTTCATTCATTGCTCTATCCAAAATACAGTACAGCATCCAGCAGACTACAGATACCATTACATTTTAAATGGATGGATGGATGGATGGATGGATGGATGGATGGACAGGCTTCATTGCTTGTGGCACTTCAACATATGCCATCTCCCTTTCCTCTTGTATCTCCAGTTTTCTTCACAAGCAGACATGGCCAGGTGACTGAGTCTGGATAATTGAGTGTGGCTGGAAGTGAGGTTCTTCAGGGGCTTATCTGTGCTGGTTTCTGTGTTCCTCATCCATCTGCTGCCAGGTATAGATGATCCCACAGAGAACTCAGGCCCCTGGGGACAGCAGAGCCGCAGATGCAAAGGTTCCTGGTTCACTGAAGGACTACTATGTGGAGAGCATGTAGCCCTCCCCTTGCCAATGGTCCTGATCACTTTATCCTGGGAAACATGCTGCTATTGTGTGAAGCTGCTGATATGTGGGAGCTTATTTGTTACAGCAGTGAGCTGTAACTCACCCTAACTGATACATCCCCTGTGATCCCCAGAGGAACCAGGTCAGATCCTGCCTCTGCTTTAAGCATCTCTGTCTGGTTGCCACCCTCCATTAGAATGGGCTAGAGGAGTGTCCAGGGGGAAGAGGGAGGAATTCATTTTCAAGCACTGGTTTCCCAGACCCACCCTCTCTTGGAAAGGTGTGAGCGGCTTGAGGACCCAGAGATTCTGGAGTGAGCAGTGGCCATGCAGGAGAGACAGTGGATGGGAGTTGGGACTCTGAAAATAGCTGTGTGTGTCTGTGACCTTGGATGATCACTGTCATTTCTGATAATAAAGCCTGCATCCTGGAGGTATGTGATCACTAAAAGAGCTCAGATGTGAAGCACTTAGTCGAGCGCTCTGCACCCAGTAAACACTCCATAAAAGGGAGTTATCATAATAATTATTATTTTCCTCAGGTCTCTGTTGAAGGAAGCCCTGAATTGAAAGCCTTTTGTCTCATTCCATTTCCAAGCCAGACGGCCCCATTTTTCTCCCAGTTTCTGCAGTTCTTGAGTGCCCCGGTGCCTATTACACAAACCCCAATGCATCTTTGAAGTTAGCAGCTAATTATGTTCCAGGAAGTTATAGATCTGGAGTTTTCCATGTGCCAGAGGCAATTGCCTGCTCCAGCTCTCATTTCTCGGTGCAGCCTTCCAAGGCCTGATTGAGGTTGTAATTGGGAGCCCCCTCCCCCGGCCCCGGGGGCCTTCTGGGGCCATCTCCTCAGCCCTAGGAGTCAGGCTACCCCTTCCCTCTCCCACCTCCCAAGCTTTGCCTGCTCTGGGCCTCCCTCTGCAGCTGCTGACAGGCTGGGGGAAGGGTGGGCTGGGAGGTGGAGGGACAATCTCTGAAGCCCCTTTGCCAGGGAAGCCGTGAGAACCTCCTCTCTCTGGGGAAGGCACCTTTGGTTCTGCGTGATTATGAGTAATAGCAGTTTCTGCTGCTGAATGACTGAGTGACTTGGGTCTGTTTGAAAGATAAGTGCTTGCCCTCTCTCCACCTCACTGCCTGCCCAACTGCCTCTCTACCCCTGACCTCATCTCCACCCCTCTGCTGCAGCCAGCTGAGCACCCCTACCAGGGCTCGGCCCCTCCCACCAGGCTGCCCTGGGAGGGAGAGCCAATTCCTCCCTCCTGGGCTGGATCCCCAGCACTGGGGCTGGGACAAGGGTGAGGCTAGTGAGGTGCCAAGGCAAAATTTAAGGAGGCACTCACTCTTTGGTGCTGATCATGCACTTGCATGCCCCTGAGAATGAGTGCCTCCTTAACTTAGCTGCCTCACTCTCCTCACCCTGGTCAGGGATTAGAGACTCCTCCCTGTCTCCTTGGGAGATAAACTCCTGCACAGAGCCCAGCAAAGACTTCCAGCTCCTTTTTCCTTGCCAACTTCAGCTGAGCTGCGGGTTGTGGGGGGGCAGGAACCAAGGATGTCCTGTTCACCATCATCTCGCCGTCGTTAGCTCCTGGCCTGGCTCACAGCGAGTCTCAGTAAACACTGGTGAAAAAAAGGAATGAAACGCTCCTGATACTGAGATAAAATTTAGCGAGAGATGATGTCAGAAAGGTACTGAGCTGGCCTCTCAGTGAGCAGTAGGTGCTCTGTAAACTCGAGGGCCTTTACTGACACTAGGAGGGCAGCACAAGGGTGAATCTGTGATCTGGTTCATGAGATAAAGATTTGGGTGTTTAAGTGGAAATCAGATTGAGTATGTGCCTAAAGTGCGACCTGCCCTGAGAAGGGTGCTCCCTAATACTCTGCTGTATTAACACCCCCATTTAATCTCATTTATTTAATAAATAGTTACTTCTGCACTATGACTATCCCATGCTTATTTTGACCTTGAATCTTGTTTGGCTCTGAGTGATTTTTGAGACCCCCAGCACAAACTTGTGTAACATTGTGCCAGACTCAGTACAGAGCATCTCTGCATAACCTCGGATGTTAGATTATATTACTAGATGTATAGAGTCTAGACTAAAGGAGGCTGATCATTTCTGCACTAGCGGGAATTTACCCAGAGTGTTTCTTGCTCAGGAAGTCCCACTTTAAGAAATATGTTGATAATTCTGAGTGGGCTGAGAACCAACCAGGGGCAAAGGGACACCATGTAGTGGTGAACAGATGAAGGCTGTAAGGACACATTGCCCACGGATGGAAAGGGTCACTGCCTTTCACTCTATGAGCTAACTTCTTTCATGAGGGATTAAACTTCATGGTGGGTAGCTTCCCAGTTTCTGCCTGGCCCAGGCAGGGACTCGCCAGCAAGAACCATCCAGCTGTGGAGTGGGCTGCCTGGCTAGGTACTGAGCTCCCTTCATCAGAGGTGAGCAAATAAAAATGAAGCAGAAACAACTGTATGGAAGAGATAAGCTTCTAAACTCTTTCAGATGTGAGCCTGGGAGCCTCTCTGAACTACAGCCACTTCAGTCATCTATCCATCATCCATCCATCCGTCTATCCATCCGTCCCATAAATAGTTATTAAGCCCCAGCCACGTGCAAGATACCACGTCCAATGCTGGAGGAACAATGGTGAGAAATACAGCCATGGTCCCTGCCCTTGTCAAGCGTCCATTCAAAGGGAGGAAAAGTTAGAAAAGTGAGGAAAAGGAAAAGCTGATGAGCCTTCTGACAGGAGAAAGACCAACTCCTAGAAGAATTTTCTTTCTTTTTTTCAATTTATTTTTTAATTGGAAGAAAATTGCTTTACAATGTCGTGTTGGCTTTTTGCTGTACAACACCGCAAATCAGCCATAATTATACATGTATAACTTCCCTTTTGAACCTCCCTCCCCTCCTCCTAATCCACCCCTCTAGGTCATCGCAGAGTGCCAGGCTGGGCCCCCTGTTTTATATAGCTTCTGTTTTACACATGGTAGTGTATATATGTTGATGCCACTTTCTCCGTTCGTCCCACTCTTTCCTTCCCTAATATGTTCACAAGTCTGTTCTCTATATCTGCGTCCCCACAGGAGGATTTTAAATCTGGGCCACTTTGTGGCCTGGGGCTTAGCTCATCAGCTCAGTGATCTGCTAGTCCCCTGCAGATCAGTCAGTTCACTGGTAAAAATATGGACGGGATACACTGCAACCTGCCCCTGTTCCTTGATTGCCCTGTGGATGTGCTGAGACCCACTGGGAAGACTAGCATCTTCCATGGCACTTGGCTCAGCGGAGGGACTCATAAAAAGTTAGGTGATGAAAGAGGTGGAAGGATGGATATTAGGATGGATAGATGGGTGGACTGACAGATGAACTAGGGCAGAGTGCTATGGCCGGTCAGGACTGCAGTGGATGGCAGAGCCCACCTTCTCCCTGGCCAGGTGTCAGGCACCTCCGAGGTGCTCTGCAGCCTGTTGGTCCAAGGCCTTGGTGACCTGAGCTCAAGACAGTGTTCACAGTACAGCCAGCTGCCTCACTGAGCGGAATCCCCCAATTCCCCCTAATGCTGTCCACTCACCCCTTTCTAATGGGAGGATCAATCTCTTCATTGGGAGGAGTTGGAATCAATAGAGGAGTTGATTAGTTCTGCTTTCTCTCTGCCATCCATTAGAAGAAGATGGTGTCGCAGAAAGGGCACAGGCCTGGGGTTGGGCAGGCTGAGTAAATCCTGCCTCATCTGAGATATACTTGGAGCAAATCTCATCCCCCAACCCCGGCTCTCAGTTTTTTTTCACCTTGAAAATGGGATCAATACTACTGCCTCATGGTTTTGCTGTGCGAGTTGGTGGGGATTGGAAGAGCTAGGAAGGTGGGCGCAGCAAAGGCAAGGTCATCTTGGGTGAGGCCTATCAGTTTTGGCAATGTCTGTTTCTCCATCTGCTGGGAAGGCAGTGAAAAGACCCATGACATCCTGCCCCAAGTTGGTGTCCGTGTACCCAGAGGGCCAAACTCAGTATTCCAAAACTCAGCTTCAGAGCCTCTGTGAACCTGCCTGGTAGGAACAGGTAGATCTAACTGGTGCATGTGCCAGGGAGACCCTCCACCACCCAGATGTAGTCAGGGACCCTGAGGCCCCACTTGTATCCCTGGACACTTGAACCTAAGGACAGCCTGGAGCCCCAGGACACAAGCTCAGGTTGGGTCACCCCAAGCTCAGTGGCTGTATTCTCACCCTCTTGAGAATCTGAGGATGCAATTTTAAAATTTATTTTAAAGCAAATTTGCTACCTTTTTTTTGGTTATTGGGCTTGATAAATACCCACCCTCATGAAAAGAAGAAAGTGAACATTTTCCTTAATCCCGTCACCTAGAGATAACTTCCCTTAACATACATCTCTCCTTTTTTCTTCCTACTGATAACAATAAACATAGCCACTCTCCTTTCTTTCTTGTCAGATGATTACACCTGCCTTGTCGTCCATGAAGCAGGAACTCTGTTGTTAATATAAAGCAAAGGGTCAGAGAGATGAGGTACCCTGCCAAGGTCCCTCCGCTTGAGTGACACTTATCCATGCAACAAATACTGGAGTGATGGGCAAGATGAACAGAAATCTCTGCCCTTGGGGAGTTTATATTTAGGTGGACAGACGCCTCCCAGACCTGTCAGACGCAGACCCAGTGCTTTCTGCTACACACTATACATCTGTGGGAGATTCGCGTGTAACTTTTTAAGTGTGTGCATGCAGTGAGGCTTGGATGTGCCGTCCAATAGATGCTCTTCTATGAGTCTCCTCTGCCATCTAATAGTCTCAAATAAGGAGGTTGCTTTTAAGGTCATGGACTATGTGTGTGCGCGTTCAGTCTCTCAGTCGTGTCTGACTCTTTGCAGCCCCTTGGACTGTAGTCCACCACGTTCTTCTGTCCGTGGGATTTCCCAGGCAAGAATATTGGAACGAGTTGCCATTTCCTACCCCAGGCACTCTTTCCGACCCAGGGATCGAACTCATGTCTCTAGCATCTCCTGCATTAGCAGGTGGATTCTTTACCACTAGCACCAGCTGGAAAGCCCCAAGGTCATGGAGCAGCATCAGACAAATGGGCCTGGGGTCTTCCTGGCGAATGGAAGCATGGGGGTTGTCTTGGGGCCCCAGTGAGCTGTGGCTTCCCTCGGAGGTTGGCCAGAGCACTAGGACCTCAGGACCAGCTCATTCTTTCAGGTGAGTGCCCACGCAGGGTCTCCACTCTCCTCACAGCCCTGTGAGCCCTTCTGCCAAATAAGAAAAGAGGCTCAGAGAGATTCTGTCACTTATTCAAGGTCACACAGCCGCAGAGGCGAGAGTCTCCACTGGCAGCCTAGGTGAGGTCTTTAGTTGACCCTCAGCTGTAGGTGATCCTTACCTTGGGTCTGTCAGGAGGTGAGGGGTCCATCCCTGGCATGGTGCTCTAAGTAGGGAGTGCTTGGCAGATGGTGGTGATGGGGGTGGTTCTGGGGCGTCACTGCCCCATGTGCTAACAGAGGATAGGTTCATAGTCGCCATGAAAACCAAAGAAAGCTTTCTACTTCCTCCTGCATATGCCTGGGCTGGGGCTGGGGAGTCTTTGGCGTGGTTGTCCCCTGCCAGCAGCTGTAGACACACAGACAGACAGACAGACAGACAGACAGACAGACACACACACACACACACACTCCTTTCCCTATAGTGGGTGGCCATTGCTCACACTTAGTTTCTGTTGGCCCATCTCTCTTCTCTCTGGGTCTTTGGATCTAACCTCGCCTCATCTTTTATTTCTCTTTATTTCTGGTTCTCATTCCCTTTCACCCCCTTGTGTCTCTTTCTCCCTCTCTGTGTCTGTCTGCTTACATTTTTCCTCTCTTTGCTCTGCGTCTCTTTCTTCCATCTTCCCCTCCCACCTCAGTCCAAGGTTTCTCCTCCTTGACCGGTCCTGCCCACCTTGGTCTCCTGGGCTTAGAGGCAGGCGGCTGGGCTGGTGGGGGCCAGGCTGTGTGTGTAGGGGGTGCACCCTCGCCCCACCCACCCCTCCCGGAACTCAGAAGGGTGGTTCTCTCCTCTCTGGCTGGCGTGGGTGCCGGTGATTTCATCTGCCTTTAGATATGAAGCTCAAATTGCACATCAAAAAGGATAATGCATCTTTAAGCTGTTACAACGACTTCTCAATTTTTCATTTCCTGTCAGGGTGGGAGCTGCAGGAGGCAGGGGCGGCCGCGGAGCCTGTCTCCTGCCAGCCAAGTGTCTGCCTGGATTTGAGCAGTAGGAAACCCAGGGGTGATAAATCGCTATTTCTAAGTAAATTTCATGCATTTGCCCTTTGGTTAAAGTCTCCCCTCTCAGCACTTTCCCTGTGCACACAGCCCGACTAATAACGCACCGAGCAAGCGCTCTCCCCTGTGACAACTGATTGCACTTTGAAGTAATAATGGCTGATTTAATAATTGGTATAATTTTTCACTAGTACCTGAATGTCATCGACGCACAAAATAAGCTACCTGGACCCATGGCTGCAGCACTTTCCCTTCTTGGGGAAATCAATAATGCATTAAACCCCCAACCCAGGACCCCGAGAGGCCAGGCCTGGGTGGAAGCTGTTATGGGGAGGGGGGTTCGGTCACCCCATGGAGCCTTGAGAGCAGGAAGGCTGGACCAAGACCTTTGTATGGGCTGGGTCCCTCAGCCTAGCCAGGCAGGAGGAGCAGTGACAGAGAGCCGCGAGCCCCCCAAGACCCAGCCCACCCTCTGGTTTCTACCTGCAAAGGCTCAAGCCCATTGGAGACTTAGCCTCCCCTCCCCCCTCATCAGCTGCCAGGCACACATGACATGTATGTGTGTTGGTCTGTGTTTCACATGTGTGGGGGTTGAATTCAACTTCACTGTGATTTACAGGGCCCCCTGTGAACCAGGATCTGTGTTGGGGCCAGAGTGGTGAGCAAGACCCATGTGGTCCCTGTCTCCAGGGAGTTTTCAGTCTCTTAAAGATGTGAGTGTGGGTGTAGGCAGACACATCTGGGTGATGAGCACTGTTGTGTATATGTGTATAAATGTGTGTGTTGGTCTAGATCTGCATGTGTCTGGGTGATGTGTGAGGGTGTCAGTATGCTGATTAGGGTGTGGGTACCCCTTCACCTGCCTCGCTTAGCTTTGAGGGTGTGTTCCTTTCCAGACCTAAGGGCGGGGCAGGTTCTCCACAATGAGCAGGGCCAGTGTGTTCCCCTTGCTGCCCAGACCTCCCTCCCCAGGGTTCTGGCTACCTGCCCCACCTCACTGTTCCCTGAGCTCTGCCTCTTGCACCCCTCTGCAGGCCACCCGCCTGGACAGAGTATTCCCCCTGGCAAACAGCACGGATTCCACAGTCCCATGGATCTCATCCTTGGAAAACTCACTCATCTCTGAGCTCATTTTCCCATCTGGAAAGAGAGCACAAGAATCCCCAACCCACAGGTTCTATGAAGAAGTAGCAGGTTTATAAAGGCAGCATCTTTGGTCGAGGACTCCATCAACATTAGCTCTTAAAGCTCTGTCCTGGTCCCAGCCAACTCTCAGGAGACCCTTGAGGATATAGAATGGGTTTGATTCAAGCCTGGAGGTCCAAGGACTAGGACAGTCTGGGACACATGGTCAGGATACAGCAAGTATCTCCTAAATAGATGGATGGCTTGGCACGAGCCCGCAGAGAGACTAAGGCTTTCTTCACACCTACCTTTCAGGTTCTGGGGCCGAAGTTGCCTCCCACTCAGAATACAGCTTGCTAGTATTTCGTAGGGACCATAGGGCCAAATGGATGGGAGGGCCCTAGTCTTGGCCAGATCTGGGGCCCAGTCAGGCCTGGACAACCTTCCACCCCCAGCCCTCTCCCTCCGCACCCGCGGTTGTCTGGCTGTGAACCGGGAAATCGATTTCAACTTCATCTCATCTCAAGATCAAACATCTTAAGTGAGATTATTCACGTTCTTCCATTGTTTCTAACTCATTTCCTATTTTCCAGTTGAAAAACCCTGCCAGAAGCATTCTGTGGCAGAGATTAAAACAATTTCGGAAGCAGGCACCCAATTCTTCTCTTTGGATGGTAAGCAAATTGGATGTCTGTGAGAAGCAGGCAAATTTTATTATGAACACATAGTTTGCTACTTAACTATCCTTAAGACCCGGGGTGCTTCTAATTCTCAGCAGGAGGGCTCCAGAGGGGGCAAGATGAAGGGTGGGGAGGGTGTGGGGGTGGAACAGACCCCCAGCTGGGCTCCCAGCCTTTTCTTTCACAGTGGGAAGTAATCATAGCCTCATGTACTGCCTGGGTCAATGAAGTCCCAGTCTCCTGGAACAAAGGGAGGGGGTCGCACTTGCCCACGCCTGCTAAGTCCCAGGCACCAGGCCAGACAATTCCAATGTGTGACTTCTCTGAATTGTGTCTAAATTCTTGGGGGAGGAGGAATTTGCTTTGACCATTTAACAAAATAATTTAATTTATTTATGGCTATTCTGGGTCTTCACTGTTGCACAGGCTTTTCTCTGGTTGTGGCAAGTGGGGGCTACTCTCTAGTTGTGTTGCTTGCGCTTCTCATTGAGGTGGCCTCTCTTGTTGCAAAGCCAGGCTCTGGAGGGCATGGACTTCAGGAGTTGTGGTTCCCGGACTCTAGAGCACAGACTCAATAGTTGTGGTGCCTGGGTTTAATTGCTCCATAGCATGTGGGGTCTTCCCCGACCAGGGATCAAACCCGTGTCTCCTGCATTGACAGATGGATTCTTTACCACTGAGCGACCAGGGAAGCCCCTGTTTTTACCATTTTGGGGGTGAGGAAATGGAGAGTCAGAGAAGGAAAGGAACTTGCTAAAGATTACCTAGCAAATGGGGGTGAGTCAGAATTTGAGTCGAACCCACATTCTTAATTGCCACCGCAGTAGATGGGTCGCAAAAATGGCCCAGGTTCTTCACACCCACCCCTGTGTCCCCGAGTGGAGGGTCTAGTCAAACCTCTTGAGTCTGGGCTGGCCTTGTGACTTATGCACTGGAATGTGATAGAAGAGATCCCGTGCTAGTTCCAAACTCAGGCCTCAAAAAGTCTGTGTATACTTTTGCACTACCCCCTCCCCCATTTAACTGAAATGCTCATCCCAGTTTAATTGATAACCCTGTGAGTCACAAATGTCCTCCTGTAGGATTATGGCCTGGGGTTCTTGGACCCCTTGAGCACCAGAGGACCCTTGGAAGGTGAGGGTACTGTTTCCCTGTCCCTCCCAGGCTCCTTTGCTCCAGGGGCCCTTTATCCAGGGGACATTTCTCTGGGCATCACTGTTGGCGACCGTCATCAACGTGGCCCCATCCAGCTAATGAACAGCCTGATCTGGGCATGGTCAGAGGAGGCAGGGTCTTTGTCCTCCAGGGCCCAAAGCCTGGAAGGGAGACCTGGAGGAAGCACTGGGTCCCCTCCCAAACCTGGCGGCTGCTGGAGGTGGGCTGACTTCATCTCCACACGAGGCTCTTCCCAGCCGGTTCCCTTAGCAACAGCGCTTGCTTTGACAGCCGCCGTCACCGACAGTCTGCTTTCCGAGAGGCTTCCTTCCCCAGCCTCATCCACGTTTCAAGTGGAGATCTTTGCAGGGGTCTGGAGCCAAGCCGTGTAGCAGTCTCTTCCTGACCCTTGGGAAGTCAGGCTGCCCCTGGCTTTCTTGGACTGTTCACTAATGTCCCGCTGGATTGTCCTCCCATTCCTCCAGCTTCCTCCTGCCGCAGATCTTAATTAATTTAATCTTGCTTTTCTCTTTCCCCCACCCCAACCCTGCTGTGCCTCCTCCTTGCTTTTCTCTACCTCCTGACTCCTCTCTTCCCTCCAACACACTTGCACTCCACCTGCCTTTCACCCTCACATTAGCAGTTAAAGCGTCTGCCCTGACATTCAGTGTTCTTAATATAGGCCTGGGTGACAGAGGAAAGGGGCGCAGAATTCCCACACTGCCGGGGAGGGAGTGCTTCACCCCCATCCGTGAATACAGGGCCCCTCTCTCCCCGAGTCATTGAGGAGGGGGCGACTTTCATCAGATCCACAAATCTGCACACACTTGCTGGCTTCTCTCTCTGACTCTTCTCGGGACCCCTTTTCTCTAGGCTTCTCCAGGCAACTAACAATGATGTGAAGAACCTGCTGCCGTGTACTGAGCTCTTTCAGCTTGTCAGACACTGTGCAGGGAGCCTCTGTCTCCATGATGTCACTGAGTCCTAATAACAACTTACAAGGTACTCATTTTCATATTCCCATTTCACAGGTTAGAAAGTGGAGCTTCCCAGAGGTTAGCTAGCATACTCAAGGACATCGGTTAATAATTAGGGATGTCAATTACAACAGACTATGAAATCCTTTTTGTGTCTGAGCTCTTAACCCAGTGGAAATGCTGGGAATCCCCACCCCTTGACAGCACCCTTATCAGAGCTTGCCCAGGAGGGAGTCTGAGCACAGGGGCCACCCTCAGGAAGCTGGTCTCAGGGTATGAGCACAGGCCTGGGGTTTAGCTGCTAGTGCATGGTTTTTGCTGATGGTCCTTGCAGCCACCAGCACCCACCTTGCACCTTTTCCACTGTGTTGCTCCTCTCTCAGCTGCTGTCACGGATGTGGAGGGAAGAGAATTCTCCCATCGGGACCCTAAAATGTGGTCACGTGCACCAGTGAAATGGGGTCAGCTCCGGGGTGATGAGTGTCATCCTCGCTTCACACCCCAGAGAGCCTCTTTCCACCAACCTGCAGCCTTAGGGTGGAGGCCAGGTAGCATTATGTGGGCAGCAAGGGGCCCTGCTCTCGTTCCAGAACCATCGTTTCATTGCTTTAAACTTTGGCTGACTGTTCCAGTGACTGTGTCACTATTGTTATCATAGTGATTACTTCCCAGAGGCCCACCAGGTGCCGTTGTCAAATATCCGGCCTGGGCTTGGGGAAACACGGGAGCCCAGAGCGTAGAGGTGGAGGCTGACATTAAGGAAGACAGAGTGTAGGTCAATGGGGAAGGGAGACCAGGCGGGATCCTGAGGGCTGTCCAGAGAGCGCAGGAGGAGGAAGCCGTGTAGGAGCCCAGTAGTGTGAGAAGCAGGAAGAAATCCAGGAGGGTGGAGTCAGCACCTTCAGCGGGAGAGCATGTCATGAATGGAGTCAAAAGCTGCTACAGTGTCAGGAAGATAAGGGCAAAGAGCCGTCTATTGGATTTAGCAACAGTGGCATCATTGGTGGTACTGATGGGGGCTGTTTCTGTAAAGAGGTGGGAGAAGAAGCCAGTGGTCTAGAAATCTGTGGAATAAAAGAGAGAGCAGAACACACAGTCCTTTGGGGAATATTGTCTGTGAAGTATAGGAGAGAGATACAAAGGGTCTGCTTGTTTGTTAAGATCAGGGAGATTTGAGCATGTTTAATGATGATGAAAAAGCTCTCATAAAGGGGGAAGGAATAGGGTCATCAGTGGGCTGGAATCAGTGGTGAAAGCAGCTAGGGGCGAGAGCACTGGGACTGGCGAGCGATGAACGTCTGCAGAAGGGAGCCCCAGGCCCTTCCATCATCCAGGAAGGAAGGAGGCAATGACGGATGCTGATGGAGACAAGTGAGTAGGTTCAATGGGAAAAAGCTGCGACATCACCAGGTAAGGGAAGGGGAGGGCAATAAGTGAGTGGTTCAAAGAGACTGGAGAAAGTTGGCAAGAGTGGAGACTAGGAGAGAGTGTTGGTCAAGGAAATTGGGGAGAATTGATGTTCATGGGACTTCCCTGGTGGTCCAGTGATTAAAACTCCACACTCTCGGGTGCAGGCAGCCCAGGTTCAATCCCTGGTCAGGGAAGTAAGGTCCCACATACCACAACTAAGACCTGGTACAGTCAAATAAGTAAATATTTTAAAAAAATTGATGTGCAGCCGTCTGGGATTGGATGACATCAAGAGAGGTGTGCATCTCTCTCCACAGGTCCAGGGACATCATGTTTGTAGCTTGAGATTGGCCATGGTGGGAATATTTACACCTTAGAAATTGGCAAATGGTACACATCAGAGTTATTTTCCCTGGACAGCTGGTTGTTAAATGTTTGCTAGCACTCCTTGGAAATCTTAGCACTAAGCAGTACAACAGAAAAATAAAAGAAAAATAAACGAATGATAAAGCTACAAGAAAGAAGGGGAAGAAATTATTTTTTTATGTATTATATGCTTATCTACTTAGGAAATATGAAAAATCAAATAAAAACTATTATAATTAATCAGAGAATTCAGTAAATGCTGACTTAAAAGAAATATTCAAGAAATCAATACCTTTCCTATGTACCAGTATTAATCATTGAGAATATATGATGGAAAAAAGATGACATTCACAATGGCAACAAAAATATAAAATACTTAGCAACAAACTTAGCAATAAATGTGTGAGACTAAACTTAACTTAAAAATAAGAATTGACTGTATGGAAACGCCTGCTGTGTTCATGGGAAAGAAGATTAAAAATGGTCAATTCCATTAAGATTAATCCATACATTTAATTCAGTGCCAATTAAACACCAAATGTATTTTCTTACTTGCCAGCATCAGTTCACTGGGAGTTGTAAATAGTCAAGAACATCTAAGAACAGCTTAATAAATAAAATTGATTGAGGTGGGAACCACTTCCAAGGTCAGAAATTAAAATGCAAGTATGGGAGGGTGATGTTGCCCACTGCTTCCACAGTGGTCCACTATTGTTTCTAGAACAGCACATGGTCCACAGAACAACCCGATACATAGCTGTTGACTAAGAGTGAAGGAATGAATGCTTGAATGGGAACGCATTATAAAGGTGTAACCATTCACAACCGTGTGAATTAGCACAATTAAACAAATGAGACAACATAAGGAAAGAACTCAAGTATATATGACTATTTATTATACAATAAAGATGGCATTTTGAATTAGAAAAGCCATGAATTATTTTAAAATAGTGCTGGGATAATCGGTTACCTATTTGAAAAAATACACTCAAACAATTGGACATATACTAATAACAGGATCGGTTAAGCAGATTATGTTGTATCAGTATGATGGAATGCTGTGGACACATAAAACGATGTAACGGGTGCTGCCTGTTGGCATGGGTCACTGATTGTGGGGTGGAGAAGGGAACAGGACAAAATAACAATGTGGTTAGAAGGACAAGTGATGAAGACAGTTGACCTTTCCATTCCCAGTTCAGCTCTAAGACTTCCGCTGTGTGACCTTAAGCTGCATGTCATTTGTGCCTCAGTTTCCTCTTTGATGTTGCTGTTCAGTTGCTCAGTTGTGTCCGACTCTTCAAGACCCCGTGGACTGCAGCACGCCAGGCTTCCCTGTCCTTCACCACCTCCCACTTACTGTCATCTGTTATTGTGAAAGACAGATACAGTATGGGAAAATGCATTTCAAGAGCACTCTGCCTGGCGCATAGTAGGTGCTCCATATTTATTTACTTATATTTATTTTTGGCTGCCCTGGGTCTTTGTTGCTGCATGCAGGCTTTCTCTAGTTGCAATAAGCAGGGTCTACTCTCTAGTTAACAGTATGTGGGCTTCTCGTTGTGGTAACTTCTCTCGTTGTGGAGCGTGGGTTCTAGGGCCTGCAGGCTCAGTGGTCGTGAGACTCAGTCACTCCACGGCATGTGGAATCTGCACAGACCAGAGATGGAACTTGCATCCTTGCATTGCAGGTGGACTCTCAACCACTGGACCCCTGGGGAAGTCCAGTAGATGCTCATAAATATTTGCTGTTATCATAGCTTTTACTGAGCTTCTCCAGGGAGCCCTGGAGGTCCGATGATGGGGGGATACGGTCTTTGCCTTGGAGATGCCCACGGGCTGGGAGGAAATGAGGGAGAGGTGGATGCTGGCTGTGAGCAGATGATGTCTCCTTAAGGGATAGGTTCTCTAACAGGGGAAGTACATGGTGCTCTGGGGGCAGAGGAGGCACTGGGCCAGCCAGCAGGTAAGAGCTGTCCCATCCCCACCCCCCAAGTTCTGAAGGTCCATCGAGTATTAGCCAGAGAACAAGGGAGGGAAGAGCTTTCTAGGCCAAGGGCACAGCGTGGACCAGTGGCAAGTGGACCAGCTGTGCAGGAGTGGAGACGGTGTTAAGGTAGAGAGAGGAGGTGAGGATGGAGAGAAAGGGGAGAGGAATGGTGCCAAGTTGAGGCATTTGAGATCCACTAGTGTTGCAGGCAGTTGGCCAAGGGGTCAGATGGGCAGTTTACAGCCACCAGCCTGGCTACTGTGTAGAGAACAGATTGAATGGAAGGAGCTCCGGTCAGGGAGACAGCCAGGAGGCTGGAGCCACACAGGCAAATGATAGAAGTGGCAACAGCTGGTGGTGACAAAGAGGTAGATAAACCACCTGATGCTAGCATTAAGGAACTGAGGGGATATCACAGAAGTGGGGTGGAAAGAGCCCAGGACCACATACAGGATTCAGCCTTGTGCCCCCAGGAGGGTGGTTATGCTTACTCACTGGCACGAAGGACAGAGGGGCAAGGGCTTAGGGGAAGAGGAACATTGCAGGTCTGGGACAGTTGGTAAGATGCACAGTTGACCTCCACATGGAGATGGCCAGAAGAAGGAGATGGACGTGGCTCTGAGTCACCATGAAGCCATCCTTGCTGCAGAGGCACACCTAGGCCCCCTGCCTCCATGTGGGTACTGACTCACCGAGGAGAATATGAGAGAAGAGGGACCAGGAGGAATTCTTGGAGCATGGGTATGGTGTGGAAGCCAGAAAAGGACACATAGGAACGATGGGATGGGCAAAATAGTATTATAGCAAGAGAACCAGGAGTACTCCATGCCATGGCCAAATGTAGGAGAGTCGGGAAGGCATGGAGCTGGGAGCAGAGTCGAACACAGAAGGTCGTGAAGATGAGCAGAAGGACTCCATGGACTGGCAAGAGCGTGTCAGTGGAGTGTTAACACGAGGGCTTTCAAGGGAGTTGGGAAGCAGGGGTGGAGGAGGGAGAGGAGCCAGCTCACAGAGGCCCCAGGGGCCTCCAATCGTGTTTCTAGTAAATGTTTTATTTTAGATTCACAGAAAAATTGAGGAGAGAGTTCCAAGTTCCCATATACCCCATACTCAGTTTTTCCTGTCCTTGGCATCCTGGGTTAATATGGCACATTTGTCACAATTAGTGAACCACTCTTGATCCGTAATTATTAACTAAAGCACCTACTTTATTTAGACTTCCTTGGTTTGTACACATGCCCTTTTCCTGTTCCAAGATCCCATCCAGGATCCCATATGGTTATCATGTCTCTTTAGGCTTGTCTTGGTTTGGGCAGTTTCTCAGAGTTTCCTTGGTTTTGATGACCTTGACAGTTTGGAGGAGCACTGCTCATTCGTGTAGAATGTCCCTCTACTGGGATTTGCCAGCTCTTATCCTCGAGGTTAGACTGGGGTTATGGCTTTTGGGGAGAAAGAGCACAGAGATCAAGTGCTGTTTTTGTATCACATTCTGTCAGGGTCCGTGTTACCAACGTGATTGCTGACCTTGGTCACTTGGCTAGGGGGAGACTTTCAGGTTTCTCCACTGCAGCTACCCTTCTTCCTTCTTCCTACACTGTCCTCTTGGGAAGGAGTCACTCTGCATAGCCCACATCTAAGGAGGGGGAGTTTTGCTCCACCTCCTCAAGGGCAGGTCATCTATTTGGAAATTAGATGGAATTATTTGAAATTATTTATCCAAAATAATCATCCAGAAATTATTTGGAATTCTTCTCTCTACGGGAAATTTGTCTCTTCTCCCTCATTTATTTATTAATTCAATCATTTATATCAGAATGGACTCATGGATATTTATTGTATACTTTGGGTTATAATCCAGTGCTACTTTGTTTTGTTGCTCAGATTCTTCCGGCTTTGGCACTTGGGAACTCTCTTTCAGGTGGTCCAGGAGTCAATGTTGGATCAGCTTTTGTGAAACTGGGCTTCCCTGGTGGCTCATTCGGTAAAGAGTCTGCCTCTGCTGCAGGAGACCCGGATTTGCTGCCTGAGTCGGGAAAATCCCCTGGAGAAGGGAATGGCAACCCACTCCAGTGTTCTTGCCTGGATAATTCCATGGACCGAGGAGCCTGGTGGGCTACAGTCCATAGGGTTGCCGAGAGTCGGACACAACTGAGCGACCAGCACAACACATACAGCTTTTGTGAAGCTAGACCAGTAGATGCTATATCCAGTCCCTTAGTTTGGAGGTCTTGCTGGGAGAGAGGAGGGCAGGATCCTCTGGCTTCTGGGTAAGGACCACTGAATGCTAGAAGGAGGCAGCTTGGCTGAGGAGCAGCAGAAGTCAGGATGGCAGTGCTCGTTGCCTGGGCTGTGTCTGAAGGCAGAGAAATTGTCTTGCTTGAAAGCTGTGAACGTGACCCTACACACACATCAGTGGATCTCACAGACAGATTTCTCAAGTCTGAGAACCAGCAAGCTTGATGGGAAGTGGGGCCTGGGGGTGCCCAGCACTCTGCAGGCTGAAAGCTGCACCTGGAGCAGCACAGTTATGCCTTTACTGGGGGCACAAGGCCCCCGACCTTGGCTGGCATGACTGACCCCTCAGGGTAGGGGCTTCAAGGGCTGCGTCTGGAAGAGACCAGCAAAGACAAGGACATCAAGGAGAGGGAACGGGAAGGGCCTTCCTGCAGAGGCAGTGTTCCAGGTGAGAGCTTCGTCATGGGAAGGAGGCGGGCTTGCCAGGCTAGGGAGGGGCCGAGTGGGCCTAACAGCCTCCCTGTGCCTTCAAGTCTCTTCCCAGGGCTGCTCGCCTCTTCTGTCTACCTAAGTGTTATCACTGCAGGGCTTCCCTGGTGTCTCAGGCAGTAAGAAATCTGCCTGCAATGCAGGAGACTTGGGCTCGATCCCTGGGTTGGGAAGATCCCCTGGAGAAGGAAATGGCTACCCACTCCAGTATTCTTGCCTGGAGAATTCAGTGGACAGAGGAGTCTGGCGGGCTACAGTTCATGGGATTGCAAAGAGTTGGATGTGACTGAGTAACTATCACTTTCAAGTGTTATCGCGGCAAATGTAATAAACCCCCTGTGTGTTCCATATGCACACTTCCTTCTCAGAACCACATGGCTAAAGTGAGTCCTTAACGGGGCTAATGAGGGGGCCGTTTGTTTTGAGCCAGGAGGTGTGGAGAGCCACCTCCAGCAGGTGTACAGGCAGCTGATGAAGGGCAGGGCCCAGCCAGCCTGGCGTTAACTACGTGAGCACAGGGGCAAGGCTGCCGCCCTCCACCAAGGGGTGGAGAAGCCCTCATCTCACTGTTCTGCAGCCAGACTGGGGCAAAGGGGCAGCTTCTGCAGGGCCTCCTGGCTTTTGTGTCACCCTCAGGCCTTGCCAACCTCTTTGGGGACTTCTAGGGGGAGCCCTGGGCTGAGGCCAGGAGATCTGACCCCTGAGTAATAACCTCCTGTCAAACACTCCCATCAGCGCGTGGTTAGTGGATCAGCCAGCCTCGGCTCTGTGCTCAACCAGGCAGGGAGCAGGGAGGAGAGTCAGGAGCCTGGGTCCGTCCCACTTGGCCTCTTGTGCACCTAGGGACTCTGGGCAAGCCAGCTCAGGGACTCTGAGCTTTACCTTTCTTAGCCATAAAATGGCCATCATAATGCCTCCCCAAAGGGCTTTTGAGAGATTAAATAAGATGATGCAGGAAAGGCCCTTTATGTGGTTCTGAGCACTGAGTAAATAGTCAAAAATTGGTGACTATTGTGTTCAGGTTGTGTCAGCCCTTGACCTCCCAGCGCACCAGCCCAGCTGGCCCAGTCCAACTCAGGTTAGCCCACTGGCTTAGTCTGTTCTGCCTGCTGTAACCCAACACCGTAGCTTAGGTGGCTTGTAAACAGCAGAAACTTAACTGCTCACAACTCTAGAGGCTGGAAGTCCAAGATCAAAGTGCCAGCAGGGTCATTGGGCTCTGGTGAAGACCCTCTTCTGGGTTATAGACTGCCAACTTCTCCATATATTCTCATGTAGTGGAAGATGCCAGGGAGCTTTCTTGTGAGGCTTTTCAGTTCAGTTCAGTTGCTCAGTTGTGTCTAACTCTTTGTGATCCCACAGACTGCAGCACGTCAGGCCTCCCTGTCCATCACCAACTCCCGGAGTTTATTCAAACTCATGTCTATGGAGTCGGTGATGCCATCCAACCATCTCATCCTCTGTCGTCCCCTTTTCCTCCCACCTTCAATCTTTCCCAGCATCAGGGTCTTTTCAAATGAGTCAGTTCTTTGCATCAGGTGGCCAAAATATGAAAAGCGCTGCTTTTATAAGGGCACTAATCCCATTCATGATGGCTCCACCCCCATGACCTAATTACCTCCCAAAGGACCCACCTCCTAATGGCATTACCTTGGGGGTGTGTTTCAACATATGAATTTTGGAGGTACACAGACATTCAGAACATAGCACCCAGCTAGCCCAGCCATAGCACTGCCCTGCCCCTCCCCAACCCTAATCAGGCTGTGGGAATGATGATCACCCTTCATGCTACCAGTGCCTCTGGTAGGAGGCACTCGCCCGCACATTCCCAGCAGAGTCTCAGCCTCCTCAGCCCCCTTAGGCTCCATACCCATGAGATGCCCTCTGTTTCAGTTTCCCTGCTCAGCACTCTTGTTCCCTCTGAACAGCGAGGTGAGATCTCAGAGACTATAGCATGGGGTTCTAAAATGAAAGATTTGAGGAATTCGGGAGTCTGACACACATGCTCAGTCACTCAGTCTTGTCTGACTCTTTGAAACCCCATGGATTGTAGCCCTCCAGGCTCCTATGTTCATGGAATTTTCCAGCAAGAAGACTGGAGTAGGTTGCCACTTCCTCCTCTAGGGGATCTTCCCAACCCAGGGATCAAACCCACATCTCCTGCATTGGCAGATGGATTCTTTAACCACTGGGCCACCTGGGAAGCCCTTGGGAGTCTAGCCAAATGTAATCCTGACTATAAAGCTGTAGTAATTCTCAAAGCTGCACAGTCATTTATGGAAGCATCAGTACATTGTATAGAGGCCTCTTGAACTATGCCACTTGAGCTCAAGTGCTGGTTTCACCACTTACAAGCTCTGTGACCTTGGGCAAGTTGTTAATTTCTCTGTGTTCAAGTTTCTTCATCATAAAATGGGGATGTTGATAATAGTAGTTCCTTTCTCATAAGGTTTTTTGACGGTGATTAAATGAACTGGTACTTAGAAAATGCTTAGAATAGTGCTGGGCATGTCTAATGCTGTATAAGAATTATGTAACTGTCATGATGACTACACTTATTTGTTGAGCTCTTAGCCACATGCTGGGCCCCAGGCCTAGCAATGCACCTGTTGTATCTCACTGAGTCCTGGCACAAACTTGAGGATGTGTGTGCTGAACTGTACCTATTTCACAGAGTAGTAACCAGGCCCAGGATCGCCTGCCTCTTCCCACCTCTCTCACCCCTTTCTCTCTTCTCCATTTCATTCTGACTTCTTTCTTCCCAGATACACAGAGTCCCTTACTTCTCCCAGGCCCCAGGCGCCTTCTGATGGTCATTTTATTTATGGTATCTGGTCTCACATCTAGGTTTTTAATCTATTTTGAGTTTATTTTGTGTATGGTGCTAAAGAATGTTCTAATTTCATTTTTTACATGTAGCTGTCCAGTTTTCCCAGCACCATTTATTGAAGAAACTGTCTTCCATTATGTAGTCTTGCCTCCTCTGTCATAGATTAATTGCCTATAGCTTTGTGGGTTTGTTTTTGGGCTTTCTATCCTGTTCTATTGATCTATATTTTTTATTTTCGTGTCAGTACCATATTGTTTTGATGACTATAGCTTTGTAGTATAGTCTGAAGTCAGGGAGCCTGATTCCTCCAGCTCCATTTTTCTTTCTCAAGATCAGAGCTTTGATTTTCAAATCCTCAGTGATTAATGATGTTGAGTATCTTTTCCTGAACTTATTGTGCACTTATTTATCTTTTTTGGAGAAATGTTAATTCAAGTCCTTTGCATATTTTAAAATTGGATTGTTTATCTTTTTGTTGTTGGGTTAGAGAATTCTTATGTATTCTGGATACTAAATCTCTCTCAGATATATGATTTGTAAATATTTTCTCCCATTCTGTGGGTTTTCTTTTCACCTTCTTGATAGTATCCTTTGAGACATAAAAGATTTTAATATTGGTGAGGTCCAAGTTATCTATTTTTTTCTTTTGTTGGTGCTTTTGTGTCATATTTAAGAAGCCATTGCCTAATCCATGAAGTCTTGAAGATTTACATCTATATTTTCTTCTAAGAGTTTTTTTACTTTTGCTATTACATTTAGATCTTTAACATATTTTGAGTTAATTTTCATATGCAGGCATACCTCAGAGATACTGAAGACCATAACAATAAAGCAAATATTACAATAAAGCAAATCATATGAATTTTTGGTTTCCCAGTGCATATAAAAGTTATGCTTACACTATAGTATAACCTATTAAGTGTGTTAATAGCATTATATCTAAAAAAACAACCTGCATACCATAACTTGAAATACTTTATTGCTAAAAAAAAATTAACAATCATCTGAGCCTTCAGTGAATCATAATCTTTTTGCAATAGTAGCATCAATGATCACTGATTGCCATAACATAACATACATAAATTGACACAATATTTCAGGATACTCCCAGGAAGGCAGAATCAAGGACACCCTTTGCTTCTCCCCTTGGAATTTTGAGGTTCTTAAACCATGTCTCATGATGGATTGAGGGAGTCCAAGTAGCAGATGAAGCCAAGAGGGCCTGAGGGGAGGCTTGTCCTGGGAACAGGGTCAGGGAATGTGTCCAATAGTCTAGACTCAGCCGTAGGACTGGCAGTGAGAGGAAACAGGGGATTGGGGCAGGGGTCTTTGCTGGCAGCATCTTCTGGCACAACCACCTCCTGCTATTTGAATAGAGAAAGAATGAATGGGCCTGGGGCCCCAGCCACATCACATTGCAGTTCTGCAGTGATGCCTGAGGAGTGACCACTTGTGAGGCATCACGGACATCCACAGTGACCAGGGCAGTATGTCCCAGGGGAGGTGGAGAGTAACCAGGGTTGACTCTGGCTTTGGGGACCAAGGGACGTACTGGTTGTGGGACTAGGTGGGTGGTGATTTGGAGATCGATGTAGAAACAGGACCTCTTGGGGACCTGGCAGCTGAGCCTGGAGTTATCATTCATGAGATGACAGGGAAACTTGACTTTGTTTCATGGCCTCAGGCTGGTGAGTGTTGAGAACATTTGAATTCTGTTTAGAAAAAGAATAAGTGGGAAAGAGAGAGATCAAAAAGACAGGGTGAGAGGGTGAGGCCAAGGAGGAGGCTTAGGGGAAGGATAGGGATGGACAAAGAGAAAAGGAAAGAGAGAAAGGGAAGGAAAAACAGTTAGCAATGGATCCAAGTTGGAAGTGAAAGGCATCTGGCAACCTCGCATTGCCTATGAAATGATATTAACATTTTATTATTGTAAGGTGAGCTTTTTAAAACGGAATTTTAAATGTTACCCTGCTGTTCGGGAACACAAAAACCTTTAATTTTATGCAAATGAACAGCGAGGAGCTGAGTGCTTAATGTAAACGAACACTTTCTTTGTAGGAGAGGTTGGAAGAGAGAGAAAAAAAAATTCCCCAGGATTCTTTAATTGCTGTCTGAAATTATGTAAATCCCGGCACCAGCCAGAACACAATTACCCCGCGGCCCTCCCTGCCAGCGCCGCTAATGTCTAACAAAATATCGGTGGGTGACATTTAGACGAGGTAATGCAAATGAGAATTAATTTTTTTCCAAGACAAAGGGCAGCTGAAAGATCACCTCATTCATATACAGGAGCGGGGGAATGCTCCCGAATGCTGGGGGGATGGGGTGGGCTGGACAGGGAGCCCTGGGAAGGGGAGTCTCCCCTACTTGGGCCCATGTCCCTGGATTTTTGGGCTCTGGGAGCCTTAGATCACCAGCTCTCTGACTGTAGTTCCCAAGTAGTTCTTCATGAGAACCGGGTTAACAAATGTAAATTGCAATAAAAGAAAAACACTCCTGCACAAGGAGGTGACTCATCTCAGCTAGAAGATGCTTTCACAAACTCGCTCTTGTTCCCTGCTCCGGACAGCCCTGCAAGGTATAACATGAACCTCTCGTGCCAAGTGGAAAATTGAGGCTCAGAGAAGTCTCACCTGGCCAAAGGCACACAGCTGTATGATGGCGAGAACGCTAAGGAAGGGAGGATGCTCTTGGTATTTATTCTTCTTCTCTGTCTTGCTCTCCTTCCTCCTCCTTTCTTTCCTTCCTTCCTCTCTCTTTCTTCCTCTCTCCCTCCATCCCTCTCCTTTCCTTCCTTTCTGATTTTTTCCCTTAAGACATTTTTCATTAAAAAAAAAAGTTTCAATAAAAGAGGACTTGCAGGGGGGATGGGATGGTTAGGGACTTTGGGAAGGTCATGTATACACTGCTATATTTAAAATGGATAACCAACAAGGACCTATTATATAGCACAAGGAATTCTGCTCAATGTTATGTGTCAGCTTGGATGGGAGGGGGATTTAGGAGAGAATGGATACCTGTATATGTACAGCTGAGTCACTTTACCATTAACCTGAAACTATCCCTCCAACATTGTTAATCGACTACATCCCAATATAAAATAAGAAGTTTAAAGATCGGGGAAGAAAAGAAGACTTGCAGTGAGAAAACCAGGGTTTCTGTTTAACACGCCACTCACCTTCCCTGGTGGCTCAGACGGTAAAGAATCCGCCTACATTGTGGGAGACCTAGGTTTGATCCTTGGGTTGGGAAGATCCCCTGGAGGAGAGCATGGCAACCCACACCAGTACACTTGCCTGGAGAACTCCATGGACAGAGGAGCCTGGCGGGCTACAGAGTCGAACAGGACTGAGCAGCCTAGCACAGCACTCACCTCGAGTCCTCATTTCTCCTTGAAGTAACCTTCATATACATAACCTAGCCTGGTCAGCTCCCGCTCACCCTTAAGTTTCAGCATAAATGTCATTTTCCTCAGGAAGCCTTCCTTGACCTGCTTCCTAATCCCAGTGCCCAGCTCTTTGCCAAACACTTACTAAAAATTGCAGTAACGCAGTCAAGTTCTCTTTTCCCTTTAAGATCATGAATTCCACGAGGGCAGGGGCTGTGGTGGTTCTCATCACAGTACCAGTGTCCGGAATATTGCCTGGCGCTGCCGTTGCTCAATAAATGTGTAGTGAATTCATGAATAAATTAATGATCTAAAAGGAGATTGTGTACTGGTCAAAGTTAGCATGATGGTTTACGCATATAAAACTATGAAGCAAGATTAAATTGTACACTCTTAACAATTACTCCTGGAATTCCAGAAATGCATTTAGCAGTTGAAAGTGTGAGAGGAAATGTTTTGGAGAGAAGGGGTCAGAAATCGTGCAGGTGAAGAGAACTGTCTCTATTAGTCTCAATGCCGATGCAATTCATATCTTAAATACCATCAGCTGTTACGACTTAGTTGAATCAACCCCGATTGTCTGTGAGTCTTTAATGCCAGTTTTTAATCCTGAGACAATCCCTCTAGTTAATATGAAAGACTCTTTGAACTTAAGCCAAACCTAGAGGCAGGCCAATCTACTGTTAAAAGCAAAACAAAACAAAACAGGCAAATCTACTGTTAAAAGCAAAACAAAAATCCTCTCTTTTTTACTATCTATCTTAAAACCTCTCATCTGTATCTGTAGCTTTTAAAGGATGATTTGAGATTTAGTCTGTTTTTCTGCTTTAAAAATAACCTAAAATCTACATAGATCAACAACCATGGGAGAAACAGAAAATTTTCTAGCTTCCTACTTCAAAAAGCTTGAGGTCCAGACAACTTCAAAGGTGAGCTCATTCAAACCTGCTAAGACCAAATAATATCGATGCTTTAAAATTCTTCTGGAGCATACATAAAGAAGGAAAACTTCCTTTTTCCTATTTTTTTTTCTTTTAAAAAACAAAACCAGGATAGTATTTGTCAAGGTCCAAGAAGGAAAAATAATTCAGTCTGAGTGGGTCAAACAGAGGGAATTTAAAATGGAATTGGTTGCCCATGGGATGGAAGAGCTGAGAAGCCAAACAGTGGCCAGTGAGGCCACTCAGACAACAGCAAAGGGAAGAGGTGTGTTGCCGGAGACCGCAGGCAGAGGTCACCAGGAAGAGGACAGGGTCGTGGTCCCGGGAGAGTGAGGGAAAACAGGCAGGTGATGGTGAATGCACGTGAAGGAGAGTGGGAGGAAAGTCACCCTCTTCCAGCCTTCCAGTCTCCTGCCAGTGCCTGTCTGGGCTTATCCAGCTGGAATCCCACTGACAGAGGAGGGTGGGAAATGCAGCCCAAATGGGTCAGCCCTCCTCTGCCCTGATTCAGACCACAGCAGAGAAGTGCTGAAGCCTGGATGGAAGAGCAAGTAGGCAGGATATTAAACCTCTGAGCTAGACTTCTGAGAGAAAACCCACCAAGATCAAAGGCAAGTTGGTAGGACACTCTCATGTGTGACCAAGGTGGCAGCACCTGAACTCCTGTTCATCCTAACATCCCCAATTAAATCTAAAAACGCGTGTATTCAGAGTACAGACGAAAGGACTTCCCTGTGGTCCAGTGGCTTAGACTCCACACTCCCAGTGTAGGGGGGCCTGGGTTCGATCCCTGGTCAGGGATCTAGACCCTGGTGTGCCACAACTAAGACCCAATGCGGCCAAATAAATATTTTTTAAAAATTATATAAGGAGATAATAAAGAGACTGGAGAGAGAGGTAATATCTGAAGAAATATCAAATACAGGCATTTTAAAAGCAAAAAAAAAAAACCAAACAAACCAGACTTTATATTAACAGTCTCTCACTAAAGGATTTCTAAAAACTATACTCCAAAAAGAAGAAATGTGACTGTAAAAGGAATGTTTGAGATGCATATGTGAGGAATTATGAGCAAAAGAAATGGTGAACATATGGGTATATCCAAGTAAACATTTATTACATAAAACAATAAAGAGAATAACATCAAATGTGGGAGCACCATGTGACTCCAACTTGACCTTAAAGGAGACCTGTGAAATGTAGAGATGTCCATGACATTGATACGTATTTATTGCCGCTACTATGGACATTCTATTGGTATTTAGTGTAAGGTAAATATCGGTACAGTATGAGTAGTTTTGTTTTGTTCTTTTTTTAAAATGAAAATATGATAGACAATTTTCAATCCCTGGGTTGGGAAGATCCTCTGGAGAAGGAAATGGCAACCCACTCCAGTATTCTTGCCTGAAAAATTTCACGGAAAGAGGAGCCTGGTAGACTAAGAGTTGCAAAGAATTGGATGTGACTAACCACGCCACATTCCTAATCTCATTAGTCAAATCGTTGTTCCTTTCTGTCCCTCCGTCTCACAATCATTTAATGTCTTCTGTGGCGGACATTGCCACTTACCTACAAGACGTTTCTTTCTTTTCTTGTTTTTCACATTTTATTGAAGTTAGCTAATTTACAATGTTATGTTAATTTCTGCTGTACAACAAAATGATTCAGTTATACATATACATACATTCTTTTTCATATTCTTTTCCATTATGCTTTATCACAGGATATTGAATACAGTTCCCTGTGCCATACAGTAGGACCTTGTTGTTTATCCATCCTATGTATACTACTTTGCATCTGCTAACCCCAAACTCCCAATCCTTCCCCCCCCCCCCACCGCCCCCGCCTCAGCAACCTCAAGTCTGTTCTTTATATCTGTGACTCTGTTTCTATTTCATAGATAAGTTCATTTGTGCTGTATTTTGGATTCCACACGTTAGTGCTAGCATACGGTATTTGCCTTTCTCTTTCTGGCTTTGCTTAGTATGATAAACTCTGGTTTCCATCCATGTTGCTGCAAATGGCATTATTTCATTCTTTTTTTTAATGGCTGAGCAATATCATTGCTGTTCAATTCATCTGTTGATCCATTCATCTGCTGATCCATTCATCTGCCGAGGGACATTTATGTTGTTTCCATGGCTTGACTATTGTAAATAGACACACAACATTTATCAACAGGATATTAACTTTGGGAAAGTATTGTGCCCATCTATTTTTTTTTAGAAGCGTTTCTCTCAGCTTCCCTCACAGTTTGGGGTGGTAGTGTGACTCCGCTGGTCAAAGCACTATAGGTGGAAGTCTGCTGGAAACTTCTAGGGGGAATTCTGCTTCACAGTATAGATACTATATAGGTATTGTTTCTTCTTTCTTTTTTCTTTCCTTCTCTTCTTTCCCCCTTCTCTCCCACTTTTCTTGTCTTCCTGCTTATTAGGTCTGTAATGTGGATGGGATGTCTCAAGGCAGAGCTGCCATTTTTGCAGCCTCAGGTTGCAAGATCACACCAGGCAGGGCAGAGGAAGAAGGAGGAAGCTCTACTCCTGATGTAGCTGCATCATTCTTGACCTGTCCACCCCTGGCCGCTCGTTTCATAAGACGAACAGTGCCCTCAGGCAGCGATTACACACCATGTCAGGTTTCTCTTACATGCAACCAAATGCAACTTTTATGTTAATGGGACTTACATGTTAAAACAATATCTTGTATGTAAGTTCTTATATTTAAAGTCTGTTTCTAAGCTGTTTATCATATTTAGTTGAGATGTCTGCCAAGTACAGTAACAATTCACCCTTTTAAAGTTTTTGCACTATTGTGCAATGAGCTTTGTTATTGGGTGGGGCTAGTGTCCCTTCGGCTCCAAAATCACTGTGGACAGTGACTGCAGCCATGAAATTAAAAGACACTTGCTCCTTGGAAGAAAATCTATGACAAACCTAGACAGCATATTAAAAAGCAAAAACACCACTTTGTAGACAAAATTCCATGTAGTCAAAGCTACAGTTTTTCCAGTAGTCATGTATGGATGTGAGAGTTAGATCATAAAGAGAGCTGAGTGCTGAAAAATTGATGCTTTCAAATTGTGGTCCTGGAGAGGACTCTTGAGAGTCCCATGGATTGCAAGGAGATCAAACCAGTCAATCCTAAAGGACATCAACCCTGAATATTTATTGGAAGGACTGGTGCTGAAGCTGAAGCTGCAATACTTGGGCCACCTGATGTGAAGAGCCTACTCATTGGAAAAGACCTGATGCTGGGAAAGATTGAAGACAAAAGGAGAAGGGGACGGCTGAGGATGAGATGGTTAGATAGTACCATCAGCTCAATTGACATGAATTACAGCAAACTACAGGAATTCCCTGGTGGCTCAGAAGGTAAAGAGTCTGCCTGCAATGCAGGAGGACCAGGTTTGATCCCTGGGCTGGGAAGATCCCCTGGAGAAGGAAATGGCAACCCACTCCAGTACTCTTGCCTGGAAAATCCCATGGACAGAGGAGCCTGACAGGCTACAGTTTGTGGGGTTGCAAAGAGTCGGACACGACTTAGTGACTGAACAACAAGTGCCCCCTCATTGCCTCACTTTTTCAAAACATCCTATCTATACTCAAACTTTTATTCTTCCCAATGAACTCTAGAATTACTTCTCAATTTGGTTGAATGCATTTCATCTTTTGAATGGAACTGTATTAAATCTATATAGTAATCTGGGAGGAATTCATATCTCTATAACACTTCATCTTTCCATTCTTGGGTATGGTATACCTTTCTGTTTTTCCAGGGCTCTATATCTGTGAATAAAGGTTTGTAGCATTGTTCACATATAATTTCTGCACAATTCTTTTTATGGTTACTGCTAAATATTTTATGCTTTTATTGCTATTATAAATAGAATCTATTTTCTATTATATCTTGTAACTGGTTATTGCTAGCATATGGAAAAAAATTGATTTTTAGATATTTATCTTGTATTTGACTGCTCATTCATCCTGAGTTTTTCTGTTGATACTTTTATGTTTTCTATGTATATAATTGTATCATCTGTAAATAATGATTTTCTAGGTATATAATTGTATCATCTGTAAATAATGATGATCTCATCTTCTCATTTCTAATAGTTAGACCTCATCTCTGTTTACAAATTTTACTGCATGGAGCAGAAAAATATTGAATAAAAATGGAAGGAGTCATGCTTTTATTTTGCTCTCAATTTTACAGGATCTCTGTTGTGTCCCCATAAATACAATTCTATTGTTTTAAGATACATATTTTTTATGTTAATAAATATTCTCCTATTCCTGGCTTTTAAAGAGTTTATATAAATTAGTAGGGAATGTCAAATTTTATTCTTTTCTGCATTGATTGAGGTTATCTCTCTCTTTTTTAAATTGCTTCTTCTGATAGAGTACATTATGTTGTTGGGTTCCTTACATATAAGTAATCTTTGAAATTCTGGGATAAATCAGACTTGGTTGTGAAAGATGATTTTAGGAATGTCATATGCTGGTTTTAATTTACTAATTTTAAGGGATTTTTCACATCTAACTTTGTAATTAGATTCATCTTCAGTGCTGGCTTCAGGTTTCATTAGCTCTATATAATGAAATTGGTAAGTAAATTGAATTAGATTGAATTATGGACTCCAGTCTTTACTCCTCTGTGGGACAGTTAGACATGTCCTCATAGTGGACAGAATGTGTCTGGCCCTTGGCGTTGAGTTCAGCCATATGACTTGCTTTGGCCAGTGGAATGTGAGGGGATGTTTAAGAGCAGAAGTCTGAAATGTGGTATGCAGCATGCCTGCCTTTACGTGATTCTGACATCACCATGAGAAAACAAGATGAGAAATGCACAGAACACACCTGGACCCTTGCTGCAGCTTGGTCCCAAGTTCAGCCAAGTCTAGATGAGATCATCTGATGCCCACGTGACCTACAGACATGTAAGAAAGTATGGATGATTATTGTTTTAAAGCATGTAGTTTTCGGGGTAGTTTGTTACATACATTTGAAAAGACCCTGATGCTGGGAAAGATTGAGGGCACGAGGAGAAGCGGATGACAGAGGATGAGATAGTTGGATGGCATCACCGACTCAATGGACATGGGTTTGGGTGGACTCCGGGAGTTGGTGATGGACAGGGAGGCCTGGCATGCTGCGGTTCATGGGGTCACAAAGAGTTGGACACGACTGAGCGACTGAAATGAACTGAACTGTTACATATGATTATTTTGACAATAGCTGACTGATGTACTACTTTCCACCTTTTCTGGCAGATATTGTTTTCCTTCTCACTTAAGAACTTCTTTTAACATTTCTTTTAAGGCAGGTCATTGGCAACAAACTCAATTTTTGGATGCCTGAGAAAGTATTTCTCCTTCATTTAAACAAAAATTTATTGACATCTAGTTTCTGTACAATATTATAATAAGTTATAAATGTACAATACAGTGATTCACCATGTTTAAAGGTTATAAATACAGTATAAATACAGTTGTAAATACAGTAGTATTTATAGTTATTATAAAATATTGGCTATATTTCCCATGGTCTACAGTATATCCTTGTGGCTTACCTTGTACCCAATAGTTTGTACCTCTTACTCTCCTAGCCCTATGTTCCTCTTCCCCCTTCCCCTCACCCCACTGGTAACCACTAGTTCATTCTCCCTATCTTTGAGTCCACAAATCAAAACCACAGTGAGATATCACCTCACACCTGTCAGAATGGCTATCATCAAAAAGAACACAAGTAACAAATGTTGGCAAGGATGTGAAGAAAAGGGAACCCTCCCCCCATACACTGTTGGTGGGAATGTACATTGGTGCCACCTCTGTAAGAAACAGCACAGTGGTTTCTCAGAAACTAAAAATAGAACTCCCATATGACCCAACAATTCCACCCCTGGGCATATATATTAAAAAAAAAACCCCAGAAAACACTGTTTCTCCTTCATTTTTAAAGGATACTTTCAAAGGGCATGTAATTCTATGTTGATGATTTTTTATCTTAACATTTTAAATGTTTCACAGCTTTCTCCTCTTGCTGGCATGGTTTCTGAAGGAGAAATTGGATGTAATCCTTATTTCTGTTCCTCTGTTGGTAAGGCATTCCCCCCCACCCCCTCTGGCTTCTCTCAGGATTTCCTTTTATCTTTGATTCTCTGTAGTTTGAAAGGAATATGCCTATGTAGAGTCTTTTGGGAACACTTGGTGTTCTCTGAGCTTCCTGGGTCTGTGGTTTGGTGCCTGACACTAATTTAGGGAAAGTCTTCGTCATTATTGTTTCAAGTATTTCTTTTGGTCCTTTCTGTCTCTCTTTTTCTGGTATTCCCATTATGTGTATGCTGTACCTCTTGTAGCCAGCCCACATTCCTTGGATGTTTTCTTCTGCTCATTTCAATCTTTGTTCCCTTTCCTATTCAGTTTTAGAGGTTTCTATTTATAGAGTCTCACTGGCAAAGGTTCTTTGCTCAGCTGTGTCCACTCTACTTATAAGCCCATCAAAGGTACTCTCTATTTCTGTTACAATGTTTTTGATCTTTAGACTTCCTTTTCTGTTCTTTGTTAGAATTTTCATCTCTTTGCTTACCTTGACCATCTGTTATTGAATGCTGTTGATTTTTATCTATTAGAGCCCTTAGCATATTAATTATAGTTGTTTTAAATTCTTGGTCTGATCACCTCAACCTTCTTGCCATGTTTGGTTCTGATTCTTGCTCTGTCTCTTCAAATTGTGTTTTTGGCCTTTTAGTATGCCTGGCGATTCCACCCTCTACCCCACCCCACCCCCCACCGCCACCCCCGCCTCCCCACCCTTGAGAGCCAAACATGATATACTGGGTAAAAGAAACGCTGTAAATAGGCTTTTAGTGATGTGATGATGAGGAGTTGGGGGAGGGGATGTGTTATTTAATCCTATGATCAGTCTCAATCTTTTTCTGAGCCTGTGGCTCTGGATTGTGAAATTCATGAGTGTTTCTCAACTTTTTTTCTCCTGCTCAGGTTGGACAGGTTGACTACAGTGGACTGGAATTGAGTATTTCCCTCCCTCCAGGTCAATAAGGCTCTGGTTAACTAGCTTCTCCTAGGGGAGGACATGCCTCCCTTAGATCAGAGAACTCTGGGTGTTTCAAATTCCCTTCTCTTTCCCCTGCCAGAAACACAAGGGAATTTACCCCTGAGGTTGACTGTGAGAACTTGGTCACCCTCATGGAGTCTACAAAACCGTAGGGGTCCTCCATGGAGTTTTGGTTTTTTTTTTAATTTACTTTTTATTGAAGGATAATTGCTTTACAGAATTTTGCTCTTTTCTGTCAAACCTCAACATGAACCAGCCATAGGTATACATATATCCCCTCCCTTTTGAACCTCCCTCCCACCTCCCGCCCCATCCCACCCCTCTAGGTTGACACAGAGCCCCTGTTTGAGTTTCCTGAGCCATACAGCAAATTCCCGTTGTCTGTTTTACATATGGTAATGTAAGTTTCCGTGTTCTCTTTCCATACATCTCACCCTCTCCTCCCCTCTCCCCATGTCCACTAAGTCTATTCTTTATGTCTGTTTCTCCATTGTTGCCCTGTAAATAAATTCTTCAGTACCATTTTTCTAGATTCTGTATATATGTGTTAGAATATGGTATTTATCTTTCTCTTTCTGACTCACTTCACTCTGTATAATAGGTTCTAGGTTCATCCACCTCATTAGAACTGACTCAAATGCATTCCTTTTTATGGCTGAGTAATATTCCATTGTGTATATATACCACAACTTCTTTATCCATTTATCTGTCAATGGACATCTAGATTGCTTCCATGTTCTAGCCTCTCAGACATGTCCACACAGAGCCTCCAGCAATTCGTTAATTACAGTCCAGGATTTCCTTCAAGGCACTGATTCCTGCTATGAACCAGATAAGATCTAAGAGACCTTAAATCTCTGCTCTGGTAAGCTATGACCCTCTACATCCACCCTTCTCTCTATCTTAGGGGCAGTGTTTCCCCCTGTATTCTCACCCCTCTTACAGATTCAAGAAAAGGCGTTGAATTTTCAGTGTGTTCAGCTCTTTTGCTTGTTGTTAGGACATAGTAGCAACTGGTCATGGGGCAAGGGCAGAAAACCTGGATGATAATCAAGTAAAATCCAGAAATTTATCCTGTAAGAAATGAGAATTTAAGATGATAAAGGCAGCATTTCTTATCAAAGGGGGAAAATGAGTATTGAATAAATGGCATTGAGACAACTGGGCAACCATTTTGGAAAAAGGTAGCTTGGGTTTTTATCTTATTCCTTATATAAAAATTAATTCCATGGGCATCCCTGAGGGCTCAGATGGTAAAGAAACTGCCTGCAATGCAGGGGATGTGGGTTCAATCCCTGGGTTGAGGAAGGTCCCCTGGAGAAGGGCATGGCTCTCCACTGCAGTATTCTTGCCTGGAGAATTCCACGGATAGAGAAGCCTGGCTGGCTATGGTCCATGGGCTCACGAAGAGTCGGACACGACTGAGCGACTTACAAACACACAGCTTGGATTTGTACCTTATTCCTTATATCAAAATAAGTTCTATACGTCTCAAATGTTTAAATACAAAAAGTTGGAAAACATAAAAGTCATTAAAAAAAAAGATTCAAAAAGAATAGTCTTATCTTGAGAGAGCTTTCTAAACAAGACACAGAACCTAGGAACTACACAAACAATTATAGTATTAGATTAAAATAAACAAAATGTTTAATGTGCAAGATAAATAGTGTGAGAAGACAGATAACACACTAGAAATATGTGTAACATATTGAAAAATAGATGACTGCATTTTAATATAAAGAATGCTTACAAATAAATTTTTAAAAATACAACAACTCATTAGAAGAGCTAAGGACAGAAGGCTTTAAAGAGGCAGTTTTCTAAAAAGGCAAATTCAAACAGCTCTTAAGCAAATGAGAAGACACTGAATCCTATTCATAACAACAGAAATGGAATCTATGGCAGAATACCCTTTTAATCTATCAAATTGTCAGACATCAAAATCTTGATAACACAGTCTTGACACAGGTGTGAGAAAACATGTAAATGCGTAAAATATCTATGGGATGTAATTTGGCAAAATGTTTCAAAGTTAGAAATGTACACACCTGCTCTACATCATACATTGTCAGGGAAATACAGATTTAAAAACAACAGTGAAATACACCTATTAGATACACCACTATATACCTATTAGGATAGCCTCAGCTTCTCCTCTATTCTATTGGCCAAAGCGAGTTGGGGCAAAACAATCTGGGTCATTGACAACACCAAATGCTGGCAGTGATGTGGAATAACAGAAACTCTCATTCATTGCTGGTAGGAGTACCAAATGGCACAGCCACTTTGGAAGACAGTTTGGTGGTTTCTTACAAAACGAAACATATTCTTACTATACAATCCAGCAATTATACTCCTCAGTATCTCCTCAGTTCAGTCGCTCAGTCGTGTCCGACTCTTTGTGACCCCATGAATCGCAGCACGCCAGGCCTCCCTGTCCATCGTCAACTCCCAGAGTCTACCCAAACCTATGTCCATCGAGTCGGTGATGCCATCCAGCTGTCTCATCCTCTGTCGTCCCCTTCTCCTCTCTTTTTTGTACAGTTCTTTTGTGTATTCTTGCCACCTCTTCTTAATATCTTCTGCTTCTGTTAGGTCCCTACCATTTCTGTCCTTCATTGAGCCCATCTTTGCATGAAATGTTCCCTTGGTGTCTCTAATTTTCTTGAAGAGATCTCTAGTCTTTCCCATTCTGTTGTTTTCCTCTATTTCTTTGCATTGATCACTGAGGAAGGCTTTTTTGTCTCTCCTTGCTATTCTTTGGAACTCCCATTCAGATGGGAATATCTTTCCTTTTCTCCTTTGCTTTTCGCTTTTCTTCTTTTCACAGCTATTTGTAAGGCCTCCTCAGACAGCCATTTTGCTTTTTTGCACTTCTTTTCCATGGGGATGGTCTTGATCCCTGTCTCCTGTACAATGTCACAAACCTCCGTCCATAGTTCATCAGGCTCTCTGTCTATCAGATCTAGTCCCTTAAATCTATTTCTCACTTCCACTGTGTAATCATAAGGGATTTGATTTAGGTCATACCTGAATGGTCTAGTGGTTTTCCCTACTTTCTTCAATTTAAGTCTGAATTTGGCAATAAGGAGTTCATAATCTGAGCCACAGTCAGCTCCTGGTCTTGTTTTTGCTGACTGTATAGAGCTTCTCCATCTTTGGCTGCAAAGAATATAATCAATCTGATTTCATTGACCATCTGGTGATGTCCATGTGTGGAATCTTCTCTTGTGTTGTTGGAAGAGGGTGTTTGCTATGACCATTGCATTCTCTTGGCAAAACTCTATTAGCCTTTGCCCTGCTTCTTTCTGTACCCCAAGGCCAAATTTGCCTGTTACTCCAGGTGTTTCTTGACTTCCTACTTTTGCATTCCAGTCCCCTATAATGAAAAGGACATCTTTTTTGGGGGGTTAGTTCTAAAAGTTCTTGTAGGTCTTCATAAAACCGTTCAGCTTCAGCTTCTTCAGTGTTACTGGTTGGGGCATAGGCTTGGATTACCGTGATATTGAATGGTTTGCCTTGGAAATGAACAGAGATCATTCTTTCATTTTTGACATACCCAGTTATGGATATGACTGGTGATAGAAGCAAGGTCCGATGCTGTAAAGAGCAATATTGCATAGGAATCTGGAATGTTAGGTCCATGAATCAAGGCAAATTTGAAGTGGTCAAACAGGAGATGGCAAGAGTGAACGTTGACATTCTAGAAATCAGCAAACTGAGATGGACTGGAATGGGTGAATTTAACTCAGATGACCATTATATCGACTACTGTGGGCAGGAATCCCTTAGAAGAAATGTAGTAGCCATCATGGCAAAAGAGTCCGAAATGCAGTACGTGGATGCAATCTCAGTATCTCCTCAGAGGAGTTGAAACTTTATGTTCACACAAAACCCTGCACCTGAATCTTTATGGCAGCATTAATCATAATTACCAAAACATGGAAGAAACTAAGATGTCCTTCAGTAGGTGAACGGATAAATGAACAGTGCGACATCCAGACAGTGGAGTATTATTCGGTGATAAAAAGAAATGAGATCACAAGCCATGGAAAGACTTGAAGGAACATTAAATGCCCATGACTAAATGAAAGAGGCCAATCTAAAAAGTCACATTCTGTATGATTCCAACTATTTGATATATGGCAGAGGCATTGATACCAAGCTGTATGAGCTGTTTGTGTATTTTGAAAATTAATTCCTTGTCAGTCGCATCATTTGCAAGTGTTTTCTCCCATTCTGTAGTCTTTTTGTTTATGACTTCTGTGCAAAAGCCTTTCAGGCTCTGGCCTGCCTGCTCCCTGACTCCTAGCACGTGAGACAGGCCTGGGGTCAGGTGCGCACCGCAGAGTCTTGGGTCGGGCAGGCCAGTGGCTGTGTACCGCCCTACCCTCAGCTGACAGCACCAGGGTACATTCAGCATGTGGCTTGGCATGTGTCTCTTGCCCACTCTTGTTCCAAATACCGAGTAAATCTGGCATAGAAGTTGCAATTCTTTGGAAGGTTGCCCAAGTGCTATAGGTTGGAGCTACAGAATGGAGATATTGACCTCCCTGTCTTAGCTGGTCCTAGCACTGGACCTTAATATGTGTTTGCCAATCTCCTGGCCCTCTTCCATGGTCCATGTGGCAGCTGGGAGTCCACTGAGGCAGAGCAGTGATGGGGAATGGCTAAAGGGATGGGGCTGGAAGAGAGAGGGGGCTGGACTATGGGAGCTTCTAATACAGTGATCTGGCCAAATGTTGGGGACCTGGTTAGTCTCTGTTGTAATGACACCTGGTGGGTCAAGCCCTCAGGCCAAAGTGGGGTCTGAAAAATCTGGAAGTTTTGAGGATGAGGTTTAGTGAGATTGCAAAAAATGCATCCAATTTTATCCACTCCTTGCTGTATCCATGCCTCCATGCCCTTTGACACAGCTCCTTCCCTCAGGAGGTGGCCCTTATTTGCCTGCTCATTGAATCCAGGCTGGCCTGCAACTCGCTTTGGCCAATAGAATACAGAAGAAGCTGTGCCGTGCCAGTCGAAGCCCGGGCCTCCAGAGGCTTTGCCCTCTCCTGCGTGCTCTCTCAGAGCCTTGCTTTGGCCATGAGAAAAGCCTGGGCGGGCCTCCTGGGCACACCTACCGACAGCAGGTGTACCAGGTGTGTCTGAGGCCGCCCCTAGGCTAGTGAATCCCAGCCAGCCTTCATCCGCACTTCTGACTGGAGATGCAGGAGGGAGACCAGCCTGGATCAGCCAAGCCCGGCCCACCTGAAGATGAGTGTGCCCTGGTAAATGGTGGTTACTTTGAGTCACTAAGATTTGGGGTGATTCGTCACATAGCATAGCTAACTGGTACAAAGAGGTGCCAAGGGGTGCCTCGGGCTGCCTCCCCCCTGTATCACTAGAGGCTGGCTCACATCTGATGCCAGGAAGAGGCTTGGGATCAGGAAGGTGGGAGTGATCCACAGTTCAGAGCTGCTGGCTCCCCGCTGGCCCTGGGACTGGCACGCAGAAGTCTTTCTCATCAGAGAGGGCCCTGAGAGTGGGGCCCAGATGACTAGGGGAGTCGGAGCTGTGAGGGAGTCGGGGCTGGCTCAAGTCCAGAGTGAAGCCTGGGTTAGAGGACCCAGGAACAAGGCCACCTTTGTTTCTGTTGATAAGGAGGAAAGATGGGAGCCAAGGACATTTCCTTCTAGAGAAAGAGACGAGGGATGTGGATAGAGTAAAAGGTTGGGTAGGAATTGGGGTGGGAAGCTGGGAAAGTGAACCTTAGGAGTAGACACTGTCTGGTGAAGGGTGAGGTTCTGCTCCTTTCCTGCCTTCCCTGCGGGCTCAGAGAAGAGCAGGACCCTGAGACAGTGACCTTCTTCCAGGTCTGGGATCCTGAGTGTTGTTGGGTGAGCTGAGTGGCCTTGCCCAGCAGATGGCTTAGCTTAAACTGGGTCAATGGTTTTCAAACTTGTGTAGGCCCCAGAATCACCCTCAGAGTTCTGATGTAGGAGGTCTGGGGAGGATACGAGGATCTACATTTCTAACAAGTTCCCAGATGATGCTGAGGCTGACCTGACATCATCCTTCAATCAAGGACTCAAATGTAGGGATTTGCCACTACGGATCCTGAAGATCTATTTTGATCCATTGTTATGTCCGTGTGACCCTGGGCAAATCACATAACATCTCTGAGCCGACTGCTCATCAATAAATGGGGATAATTATCATCTTCCTTTAAAAGCTTATTCTGGGAATGATGTGAAAGAATGCATATAATGTGCTTGGCTTTAGCGGAGCCCTCCAAAATTTATGAGTGATTGTTGTCAGTCTTCAGGGACTTTGGCGTCCATAAGGAAGGTTTCTGTCTAGACTTGACTGACCTTGGGGGATGACAGAAGGGGAGATACTGGTCTGGTCTGGGATGGGGGGTGGAGACGGAGGGAGTCAGTGGATTGGTGACTGTGTCTTAAATTTCGTCTTCCACCCCCAGCTCCCTGCAGTCACAGATGGGAATCTAGAAGCCTGATCTTCCCAGTTTCCAACAATAGAGTTAGAGAGATGCAAACCAGACACACAGATCCCCAGGGAATGAGGTCCTCAGCTGAGGTGGCCGCTCCCATGACTGGAGCAGACCTGAGTTCTAGCCCCAACCCCCATCCACTCCTTGGGCACATTTGAAAACCCTTCTGGGCCTCCCCTGTTAGCTGTAACAGCAAGACTACAGCAGTTCTGTTGGCAAGCTGCTGTGGGCTCCCAAGGCCATGTTCCTGAGTGCACAGGGCATGGCTACAAAAGGGCTCAGGAGAAGTCATGTCTGGCATGATGTGGTGCTGTCAAAATCTGCCCAGTGGATAAAGGGGAGCCTAGTCCTTTTTCAATTCAGTGCAGTTGCTCAGTCATGTCCGACTGTTTGTGACCCCATGGACTGCAACATGCCAGGCCTCCCTGTCCATCACCAACTCCCAGAGCTTGCTCAAACTCATGTCCATCGAGTCAGTGATGCCATCCAACCATCTCATCCTCTGTTGTCCGCTTCTCTTCCTGCCTTCAATCTTTCCCAGTATCAGGGTCTTTTCCAATCAGTCAGTTCTTCACATCAGGTGGCCAAAGAATTGGAGTTTCAGCTTCAGCATCAGTCCTTCCAACGAATATTCAGGGCTAATTTCCTTCAGGATGGACTGGTTGGATCTCCTTGCAGTCCGAGGGACTCTCAAGAGTCTTCTCCAACACTACAGTTCAAAAGCATCAATTCCTTTTTTTTTTTTTTTTGTCCTTTTTTTTTTTTTCTTCAAAAAAATATTTCTTTCTGCCTGTGCTGGCTGGGTCTTCATTGCTGCGTGCAGGCTTTCTCTAGTTTCTCTAGGTGAGAGGGGGCTAGTCTTCATTGCAATGCTCAACCTTCTTTTTGTGGTGGCTTCACTTGTTGCCACAAGAGAGCACAGGTTCTAGGTGCCTGGGTTTCAGTACTTGCAGGACCTGGGCTCAGTCGTTGCAGCTTGTGGGCTCTAGACCGTGGGCTCAGTAGTTACGGCATAGAGGCTTAGTTACTCTGCGGCATGTGGGATCTAGTTCGCAGAACAGGGATTGAACCAGTGTCCCCTGCACTGGACTGCCAGGGAAGTCTGAGCCTTGGCTTCTTTCTCAATATTCATGCCACCCTGACCCCACACAGGGAGAGGGTCATACCCAGTAGGACTGCTGGGGCTCCTGGCCCCTCAGGTTCCTTTACCACTCCCAGTGCACTGGCCCTCAGAGCATCTACCCTCAACAGCAGCCCCTGCCTGGCTCTATGCCTAGAGGACAGAGCCCCTTAACCAATGACCAAGGATGCTGGAGCTTGGGGTGAGTGCTCTGGTGGCCTTGCCCTGATCAGGACACCAGGTGTGACCTGTCTGTCCCCAGAGCTCCTTCACTGGATGGACCTAAGGTTGCTGTGATGGTTAATTTTGTTTGTAAACTTGTCTGAGCCTGGGAGTGCCAGGATCTTCAGTCAAACATTTTTCTGGGTGTGTCTGTGAGAACACTGTGGATGAGACTAGCATCTGAATTGGTAGATTTAGTAAAGTGGATTGCCCTCCCTGGTATGGATAAGTGGGTGAGCCTCATCTCACCAGTTGAAGGCCTGGCTAGAAAAAAAATTAAGGCCAACTCTACTGCAAGTAGGAAGGAGACTGGTTTGCCTGGTTGCTGAGCTGGGTCATCAGCTTTCCTTGCTTTCAGTCTCAGACTGAAATATCAGCCCTTCAGCCTGCTGGTTTCTGGCTGGAATGACACCGTGGTCTCTCCTGGCTCTCCAGCTTGTTGACTACAAGTCTTGGGACTTGTCAGCCTCTATAATCCTAGAGCTGGTTGCTTAGACTCAACCACTGTTGGTTCTGTTTGAGCCCTGCCATCAGTTGCCCTTGGGGGACCTTGCTCCCTATCATAGCTAGCTTGGTCCGCTCCTTCCCGCCCAGCTACGTCCTGCCCGCCCCCCGTTTTCCATGCTAATGCAGCTCTTTCATGGGAACCCCATATCCTCTTCCTTACCATACCATCTTACATACCGTCTTACTTCCGCCTTCACACGCTACCTGCTACTCTGCTCTCAGACCCTGACGAGTGCTCCTTGGTCCCTCAAGCACTCCCACCCCACCACTGCTATCACACCCATGCCTCCCCTCAGGCCAGAGCTGACTTGGTCCCAAGCGGGGGGCAAGGACAGGCTGCTGAGGGAACCCTGCCCCAAACTCCAGGTTGGCCTAGGGGCAGGAAGGAGGCCACTTCCCTTTCCTGGACCTCCCGGCCAGTGGCCAAATACTTGGAAAGGGACTCACCCTAACATCTGCGCCAGCTAAGAGCTGCTAGACCCACTGAGGGTGTGTGTGTGTGTGTGTGTGTGTGTGTGTGTGTGTGTGTGTTGCGAGGCAGCTGTCGTCCCCCTCACCTCCAGCCCTATCCTCCTCCACTCCCCCGAGCCAGCTGTTGAGTTCTGGATGCTGCCGGAGCCCACTGCTCACTGCCCTCATTAATATTTATGACAAGGAGAGGAAGTTGCATAAATCTTCCCTGATACTTAATTAAACCAAACTTCTTTTGATTTCCCCTCTTTCTGCCTCACCGAGTGTGGCCGGCATGCCTATTAGATGTTCTTCCTCCCTAAGTGGCCCAGAGCAGGCAGGGTCCCTCAGGACTCCGCACACGCCGGTTCCTCCATTGGCCAGGAGCTGGGGGAAGCCAGGGAACTCCTACGTGCCCTCAGAAGACTGTGCATGGGACTTTGGGCAAAGGCTTCTTGCAGATCAGGGGAGTAGTACCCCTCAACACATGCCCTTCCAGACCAGGAAGCTGGAGGTATAGCTGGGGAGTGGCCGCCTCCCTTCCGCAGCTCAGACAGGGAAGATGGAGTTAGTCCCAAAGGCTGTGAGTAGCTGAGTCCCATGCAGAAACTGACTTTGTCTGTTGTCCCCTCATCCCCTCCCGACTCACCCACTGGTACCCCAGTCCAGGGGCCCTAGAGTGCACCTGGCCAGGGCTTGGCGTCCCCCTGAGCTCCAGGAGCTGGTTAGCACCCAGCTGACATATCTTTGATATGGAATCATATACAGGAAGCAGCTTGACCCCTGAAGGCCCCTCTTAGCGTGGGATTGACACCGAGCATTGACTTTGCTTCAGGCTTATCCACAAATCTCAGCCAATTTTATTAAAGAGCTGTGTGTGGTGTGGAACATGCCAGGGAGACAACTTTATTTATAGATCTTGATCGGCAGAGAGGAGCCTACGCTGGATTCTGTTGGCGCCCTGGCCTCAGGTGGGAGGGGTGATTGGCAGGTGTGGCTCCTCACCATCCGCCCCCACCAGCTGCATGAAGAGACAGAAACACACATGCAGATAGACACATGCACATTAACCCAGGACATATGCATATACATGCACATAAGCAAACGTGCACATACACACGCACACACACACACCAGTCTTGCATTGGACTAAATTGTGTCCCCCACTCAAATTCATGTGTTAAAATCTTAACCCCCAATGTAGCTCTTTTTGGACCTAGGACTTCTAGGGAGGTAATTAAGGTTAAATGAAGTCATAAGGATGGGGCCCTAATCTAATAGGACTGGTGCCCTTAATAAGAAATGAAAGAGATATCTGCCTTTCTCTCTGTGTGTGTGTGTCTCTGCATGTGCAGACGAAAGGCCACATGAAGACACAGTAAGAGGGTGGCCGTTTACAAGCCGGGAAGAGAGTTCTCATGAAGAAACCAAATTTGCTAGCACCTTGATCATGGACGTCTAGCCTCCAGAATTGTGAGAAAATTAATGTCTGCTGTTTAATCCATTCAGCCCATGGAATTTGGTTACGGCAGCCCCAGCAGATGCAGTGACACATGGACACAGTCGTGCAGAGAAACACAAACACGTGGAGACATCACTGCAGACATGCACCCCCCATTATGTACCCATTCACACAAACAACTGAGATGCAGGCACACGGCGACATGCTGACCTTGTTAGACCTGAGCAGCATCACCCTGCATTTGCCCCTAGCCCTAAGGAGATGCTCACTGACAGGCCGGTGACCGAGGAAGGGAGGGAAGGCAAGCAGATACAGACATGAGGGTGCCCTATGGGAACATAAACCTGTAGATGCGCGTATGAGGACTCTCATACCCTGCAGTCCCACAGACAGTGTGTATAGAGTTCTAGAATCAATAATAATAATAAATAATGCCTCCAAGGCCAGCTCACCCTAACTAGATGCAGCTGACATTTATTGAGTTTATTATGAGCCAGGCACTCTGCCAGACATCCCCCACACATCGTCTCGTTTTTGCCTTCACAGCTCTGAAAAGCACAGACACTCCACAGAGGGAACGGGGAGACCTCAGGGACCTGGCTGAGCCCAAGCCCCACCTTTAGCCACTGGCTGGACCACTGCATGGGGGTGTTCACTGTGATGCCAACACCTGCCAGCACATGCCAAGCATCCAAAGCCCTGGGCAGGCCTTCCTCTCCCAACCTGCGGTCTTGTTGACACAGACCCTACAGAAGCAGTGCTCCAGATCTGGCTGCCTCAGCCGGGAAGGGGAAGGCAGAGAGACCCCCATGAGCCGTGCTGGCATCAAGCCCGCCAGTAGGAGAGCTCGTCAGGTGACCTTATCACTTTCAGGCAGTTGTTTGGCCATTAATGTGGACTTCATCTGGTCGAGTGGGTGAGCAGTCTGGAGGCTTGTGACACAGGGTTTCTCCCTGGCTGCAGCAAAGTCAGATTGAAGATAGTTCAGGTCCAGAAACTTCTCTCTATGGAGACAAAGGGTCCCAGAGGGCCACGTGTATTGCTGCCAAGTGTGCGTGGTCAAGTAGATGGGCTTGTGTTGAGTCTAGACGTGGGGCTCAGTGACCACTCAGAGCTTCTGACTCCGAGGAGCTCTGGGTAACAGAAGGATGTCACGGGGCTGACAGCTGTCCCCTCACACAGTGCAACCCCTGAGGGGGGCTGTGCAGGACCACAGGTCAAGAAGGGAGGGAAGACGCTGGCTGTGGGGGACCAGGACCAGAAAAAGTGACCTCTGTGTTCCAGGGTGTGGCCTCAGGGAGCCTCTGACTCATCATTTTAATCTGGAGGTGGCAGGAAGGGCAGAGAGCCTGGAATCCACTGAAGCAGGACTCCTGACCTTGCATGAAAGAGCAGTGCTGGACCTGGGTAGGAAACTGAGGCAGGCAACTAGCAGTCAGGACAGGACATCCAGGAAGGGCTCCAGGCTGCAGCATGCAGGCAGGGAACAGGACTGACCCAGGGCAGGATTTTTTTCTCCCTGAGGGTGAGGTAACTGGCCTGGGCGAGACTGCTGCGGAGCACCAGGGAAGGGCTGAGGGCAGGCACAGGAGACAGGGTTCCTTCTACCTCCACCACGGTGGCAGCAGGGCCCCCAGCGAAGATGGAGTTGCCAGTGCAGCTGAGAGGGAGCGATTGAGAGAGTGGGCACGGGGAACTCAGAGTGACTGCTTAATGGGTCTGGGGTTGTATTCTGGAGGATGATATGTTTGGGAATGAGATCGAGTCCACGATTACACAGAACTGTGATGGATGAAATGTCACTGAGTTGTATACTTAAGTGAAAGCTGTTCAGTTGTGTCTGACTCTTTGTGACCCCGTGGACTTAGTCCATGGAATTCTCCAAGCCAGAATACTGGAGTGGGTGGCCTTTCCCTTCTCCAGGGGATCTTCGCAACCCAGGGATCGAGCCCAGGTCTCCCACATTGCAGACAGATTCTTTATCAGCTGAGCTACAAGGGAAGCCCAAGAATACTAGAGTGGGTAGTCTTTCCCTTCTCCAGTGGATCTTCCTGACCCAGGGATTGAACTGGGGTCTCCTACATTGCAGGTGGATTCTTTACCAACTGAGCTATGAGGGAAGTGGTTGGTTTTATATTATGTGAATTTCATTTATATTTGAAGAGAGGGAGAGAGAAACAGAGAAGCACGGGCATTTAGTTTTATGTACCTGCCTTTGAATTTCAGTTCTGTCACTTACTAACTGGGTGACCTTGGAAACATTTTTATGACTTCTCTGAGCTTCACTGGTCCTGTCTGTAAAATGAGATAATAGTAGTCCTTACCTAACATATTGTTCTGGATAAAATGATGAAATGGATTTAAGAGCACCTAAAACATAATAGAAACTCTTTGTTGTTGTTTAGTCATGCCTGACTCTTTTGCAACCCCATGGACTGTAACCCACCAGGCTCCTCTGTCCATGGGATTTCCCAGGCAAGAATACAGGAATGGGTTGCCATTTCCTTCTCCAGGGGATCTTCCCCACCCAAGGATCAAACCCACATCTTCTGCATTGGCAGGTGGATTCTTTACCACTGAACCACCAGGAAGCCCAGTAGTAACTCTGCTAGTTTGTAAAATAAGCCAAAGGACGTCCTGGATATCCTTAGAGTCACCTACCATCCCAAATCTGACACAGGATAGAAGGACAGTGCTTTGACCAGGACTCCTGTTTAAAAAAATCTGCCACCCCACAGATACAATTTCCAGTAGCCAACACAAGGAATCCTGCCCTTCCCCCTGTATCATTCTCTCATCTCCAAAATTAAGGCCCCCCTGAAGCACATTTCCCAACAGTGAAGTGCTGCTGGGTGCCATCACTGTGGGGTTGGGAGGCTCTGGAGGAAACTAACCAGAAAGACCAGGGAGAGAGGAGAGGTACTTTCTGGGGATTGTAGTTGTTCACTAATTATTTCCTGCAAGGAAAGAATTACAGAGGGTTCAGAGTACCCAGAAATACATAGTACTCCTAATGACCTGGCAGGTCCACCATGAGAGTCCTTCTCAAGTCACAACATCCATGTAAATAATGAAATTAAGAAAGAAACCCATCAGAATGATACCTGGGGCCATTCACAAGCACTGGCCTTCCTGTGTGAGATATGCAAGGAAGCAGGGAGGTGCCTCCAGCTTGTTCACTGTAAAGTCAAGAGTAAAGGTGAATAACCAGGGAAAGTGTAGGCTGCATTGGGTTATAAAAAGACTGCACTGTGAAATGTGGAGTCGGTATGGAAAGCACACATTTTGAGAGAAATCTTGCCACATGAAGCAAAAGTAAATTTTTGAAAGTATTTGTTTGCTTTGCTCTCTCAAGAAAAAAGGTGAGGAAAAACATGAGCATTATAAAAACAGGGGATGATAAGACCAAGGATGGAGTTGCAAAGGAATCTAGGAATGAAGTGAGAAGAAATAAAAGTAGACTAGCATTAGATCTAGAATACTGTAAAAGGAAATAAAAATAAGATTACAGTTAAAATTAACATTAGAAACAGTGATTAAGAAAAAATAAACACTGAAGAAAATGGAATCTATGTTTTAGAGGAAAAGTTGAGAAGCTTTTCTGTAAACCAGGAAAGGATAACAGTTTTTAAAAAATGATTAATAGAAGTGACAGAGAAGAGAGACCTAATTAATTGGTAATCTATAACTACTTAATAGGTACTGCTAAATTAATTGGTATTTGTGAATGAGCAGGGGGAAAATGGACCAGAAGTAATATGAAAGATATAATGGAAGAAAATTTTTCAAAAATGAAAAAATTAGTAAACTCAAAGGTTAAAATATACAAATTACTTTTTAGAGATAATGCACACAGACATGGTCCATGTTTTTTGCTATAGGAATAAAACCCCATAGGGATATAGGCAGATGAAAGTTATCTCTGGAGAACCAAAATTAGACTTGCCCAGACTGATCCAGTATGCTAAAGACAGCACAATGAAGCAGAGCCTATAGAATTATGAAGAGAAGATTTTGTGGCATAAGATTTTACACCTGTGTTTTCCGGCATGAAAGCTGCCGATGTGCTTTCACAAACAGGAAAAGACTTGGCAGGTCTATATCCCTGGGCTCATCCTCAGAAAATAAGAAAATTTCCAGCTTAGTTCTTTCTAACCTTTTCCATCTGATGGCACAAAAATACAGTGACAATATTTGTATCATGCACTGGTTTAAGAAGGGTTGTGCTTATTGGGATATATAGAAATGAGATTTGGGGTTGGGGAAGGTCTTTCTGGATGTGAGAAGAGAACAGATGGGGGAACAAGACTGGAAGCACAGAGCGGTTAGGCAGATGTCTCAGTAAGACTGGCGAACAGCTGCGAGGTGGGAGGAAAGCCAGGAATGTGCTGTCCTGGAGCCAAGTGAAGAACACGTTTCCAAGGGGATGAGCAGTTGTGCTGAATGCTGCTGAGAGGCCAGGGCAGGTAAGGACCAAGAGCTGACCCCCAGAATTAGCAGCGTGGAGATCACTGGTGGCTTGGATGTGAGTGGTTTCCAAGAAGTGGTGGGTTTAGGAGAGATAGAAGGGGGAAAGTGGAAAACATGGATATAAATAACACTTTGGAGCATTTTGCTACAAAAGGGAGTTGAGAAATAGGGCAGTAGCTGGAGGGGGAGGTGGAATCAATCGTTGTTTTCTGTAAAATGGAAGAAGTGTCAGCATGTTCATGGAATGATGAGAATGATCAGCTGGGAGGGAAATTTGGTGATGTAGGAGAGAGGGGGGTAGAATTACTGGGCAGTTCCCTATATATTTATTTATTCATTTATTTGACTGCCCTGGGTCTTAATTGCATCACGCAGGATCTGTGTTGTTTCATGTAGGAGCTTTTGTTGCAACCTGCAGACTCTAGTTGTGGCATTTGGACTGAGTGCTGGGCCGTGCAGGCTTAGTTGTTCTGCGGCATGTGTAATCTTAGTTCCCTGATCAGGGATTGAACCTGTGCCCCCTGCTTTGCAAGGCAGATTTTTTTTTTTAAATGTATTTATTATTTTTGCCTACACTGGGCCTTCATTGCTACATGTGGGTTTTCTGTAGTTGTAGCAAGCAGAGGCTACTCTAGTTGCTGTGTGTGGGCTTCTCATTACTGTGGCTTCTCTTGTTGCAGAACATGGGCTTGAGGGTGTGTGGACTTCAGTAGTTGTGGCCCATGGGCTCAGTAGTCGTGTTGTGCAGGTTTAGTTGCCCCATGGCATGTGGACTCTTCCCAGACCAGGGATGGAACCTGTGTCGCCTGCATTGGCAGGTGGATTCTTAAATCACTGGACCACCTGGGCAATTCACTGGAGTAGCAAAAAGGGTAGAATCTAATGTTTCAGTGGAGGGTTGGAGAGTTGGTTTAGAGTGATAGCAAGGAAGCCAGGGGGTTCCTTTCTTCCTATAAGTCTTGACTCACATATAACCTTCTCAGGGAGGCCTCTCTAAAACTGCATCCCCTTCTTATGTCATATTCTCTATTGGTTACTCTCTCTCATTTTCCTCCTGAGCTCTTATCACTGTCTAATATGCCCTGTGTTTTGGCTGATTCATAATCTCTCTCCCCACCTAGAATGCAGGCTCCATGACAGCAGAAGTCTAGCATAGTGGATGCCCAGTGTTTGTTGAATGAGTGTCTGGACACACCCTCCTGCTTCAGCCCCACACCTCAGCCCCATCTTCCTTGAAGGCTGATGCCCCCAGTCCCTGCATTTTTCTGGGCGTGCTGCATTATGCTTTGGGGAGCTCTTTGTTGGTATCCTCTCTGTCAACTCATGATGTTTGTCTTTTCCAGAATTTCTAACTCCTCATCCTCATTGCATTTCCAAACAGTGTACTTACACCTCTCATCTTTTCTTACATTTCCTTGTCCTCGTGGTTTATGTCACTTTCATTCCTTTTATTTTGGTGGGGTTTCAGGAAGAAGTAGAAGTAAAAAACATTTTTTTTCAGCCTATCACATTTAGCTACAAGTCCCAATAATACTTTGGGAACAACTCTTAACCCTTGATTGTATAGGGTGTTTGTCCATTTGTATGTGTTATTGTAACTGACTGTCTGTATGGAATTTTGCTATATAGACAGATGATAACTTATTATACTAATCCCCAACACTGGACTATTAAAGTTGTTTCTAATTTTTTGTTATGATAAAACACTATAATTTACGTTGCTGTTATCTTCTCCTGTGTGATTACTTAAATTCTAAAAAGTAGATTTTCAGAGAAAAAGAGGCATGTGTGTTTTTAAGCATATTGCTAAGTTACCCTTCCAATTTACACCCCTCCCAGCGACAATGGTTTGGGAAAGCCTGTTTCTACATGCAAACACCAGCAGTAGGTATTATTATTTTAAATCTTTAACAATGCGATAGGTGAAAATTAATATCTCAATGTTATTGTCATTTGTATTTTCCTTAATTACTAGTGAGGTTGAGTATCTTTTCATATTTATTAGCCTTTTATATTTCTTCATTTGTTCATGACATGTTGCAAAAGATAAAAGCAGGTTACAAAACATGTATAATCTTGAGTTTGTTACAAAAAAAACTTATCTATGCATAGAAAAATAAGACTGGGAAAAAATATGACAAATACAGGGTGTGTTGATATCTGGGCAGTACATAGAGTGAGTCTTTCAAACTTTTGTTATTTTCCAAATTTTATAAAATGAACATGTATTATTTGTGTAAAAAAATGCATTTTTTAAAAAAAGTAACAATAATAATATTAAAATAGCCCAAAGTTTTAAGAATAGAGTTGGGTACCCACAGCAGCCCACACGTTCATTAAAAAAAAAAACCACCAAAACCACAGCCCAAGGACATCAAAGATTGGCTTCCTTACCAGTGCAGAAAACCCATGTTTGATATATTCTGCCTCCAGAAAGGGCAAAGGTGGGCTCTGGGGGTGGGGCAGCCGGCTCAGGATGTGGCCGGTGGGTACCAGGCGCTCACAGGCATCAGTGGGTAATTACATCTCCTTTTAACGCATGCAAATTGTACCAGTATTATTTATATATTCAAAGCCACGGATGAATAATATATGCATTTATGCAGAGGTAATTGCCTTAGCCAGGTTCTTCCTGGGATTTTTATTGTCTCCCCAGATACTGAATATTCAGCTCCCCTCTCCGACCATGGAGCTGGGGGTGCAGAGATAATGTCCACGGAAGGGGAGGAGGCCCCGAATTGGTGGGTGTGAGCAGCGGGGGCTGGGGGCCAGGGCGCTGGACTTCCACCTCTAGCTGATTCCTCTGTGGCACATCTGGGGACAGGGACCCCGGGGCTCAGGTTCAAGGCTTGGCTCTAAATCCCTGAACATGCCCAAGGCTGACACTTGACTTCTTTCTTAGGCACAAACTGTCAGTCCTACACGCGTCTCAGTTAAACCTGGACGTTCAGTCCCATCCGTTTCCCACGTGAAAGGCCTCCACCTCCTTTGTTCCTTTGGCTGCCTCATTTCTGAACCTTTAACCGTGACCCACACCTTTTTTCAACTTACTCAAGCCAGACTCCAGGTCTTGGCCATGACTAAGGTGGGCTTCTGGTCTCTGCTGGGACATCCTAGGTGAATACCGCTACCTGCCTCATCTTGTCCAGCTTTCTCTCTTTGGTGCAGTGTCTCTCCCCCTGCCACACACACACACACATCTCTGAGGGAGCAAGGAGGCATCTTTCTAGCTATCTTTATGCAGAAGTGGAAATCACAGTCAGATGGTAGTGGGGGAAGGACACAGTGGGGTGCCAGGATCCACACCTGAGTGAGCAGTCCCCATTGAGGGGGGCATCACCCTTTGGCACCTTGTCTATACATCTCCTGCCTGAAAAGGTGCCCCTTTGTGAGCATGAACTCAGGGCCAGCACCTGCGCCCCCTGCTGTGCTCGCCCAATGTGCTCCTGACCAGAAGGTGAGCCCACAAGGGTAGATCCTAGCTAGACTATTTTAAGAAAACTGACAGAGAAAGGAAATTGAGAGCTTTGATGGAAAGAGAAATACGCTCAAGGGAAACATTTTTTAAGACAGTACAGACTGCAGCATAACGTTCACTGCTGGGACATGCCAGTGAGCAGAGAGGATGGATGGGGACACCAGGAAAGGAGGGGTGTTCGTGGGGTGAGGCCTCTGGGAAGGGGAGATGGAAGGGGTCCGGGTCACATGAGGGGGCACCACCCTGGCAGGAGGGATAAAGGGAGGTAGGAGCAGGTAAGCCCAAGAGACTCGGTAGATGGAAGCGGGGGGGCTCTGACCCAAGGGTCTGTTCTTTCCATCAGCTGCGAGACAGGATGGATTCCTGGAATGAGTGAAGGGGTGAGGCAGGAGGAGGCCTGAGGACAGAGTGAAAAACTGGAATAAGTGCCAAGGGAGTGGGAGAGGAGTCCAACCTTATCCCTTAGACCCTCTCTAACCAGGCTTTTACTCTGCCATGTCCCCAAAACGGCATGTCAAGGTGACCTGGGACCACCGTGTTGCCCTGTTCAAGGCCAGTGCTCCATCCACTCAGATGCTCTTGGCAGCATCTGTCTTCACTTGGCTCCCAAAATGCTCTTGGTTCTTTTCCTCTCTCTCTGGCCACTTTTCCTAGGTCTCTTTTACTAATTCCTCCTCTTCTCATCCTAAAAGAAGATGAAACCCTGCATGGTCCAGGTTCAGGACTCAGATACCTTCTCCAGGGACACTTAGTCTTTAAGTGGCCTTCTGGTCTTACAGCTTTAAATGCCATCATATGGGTGATGCCCAGAATGCAGTCTAGCCCTGACTTCTCCCTGTACTTGGGGCTCGTGGATCTGTCTGCTCCACACTGTTGCATATCAGACAGACTCAGCATCCTTGACCACTGTCCTGACTTGACCTCCCTGAACCCACTCCTCACGTCTCCCCGTGTGATCCATGGCAACTTCACTGTACCACCTGCTCAGGCTGAGACCCTCGAAGTCATTCTCAATGCCTCCCTTTCTCTCTCCACCCAATGCAATCCACAAGGAAACCTGTTGGCAGTATTTTCAAAATATCCTGCACTGAACCACATTTGACCACCTTCACTGCCTCCACCCTGGGGTGAGTGCACAGCATTTTTTCCTGAGTTATTGAAGAGGCCTCCTAACCTGGACTTCTCTGGTGGCTCAGACAGTACAGTGTCTACCTACAATGTGGGAGACCTGGGTTCAATCCCTGGGTGGGGAAGATCTCCTGGAGAAGGAAATGGCAACCCACTCCAGTATTCTAGCCTGGAGAATCCCATGGATGGAGGAGCCTGGTAGGCTACAGTCCATGGGGTCGCAAAGAGTCGGACACGACCGAGCAACTTTACTTCTTCAGTTCAATCTGTCTCTATGTTTCCATCAGTCTCCTCTAAACAGTTCACTCAGCAGCCAGAGGTGTCCTTTTCAAGCAAAGATCAGAAAATGTCACCTCTTGGCTCCCAGCCCTCCTCCAGTGGCGCCCCCATCTCAGAGTCCAGCCCGGCCTGGGAAGCCCCTCCCTGCCCCCGTGGGTAACTTCACCGCCCTTACCCACCTCTCTCCCTGCTGGCTCTGCCCAGTCGCCCTGCCTGTCACTGATCAGGGCTGGCCTCAGGCCCTGCTTCGGGTTGTGGGTTGCAGCTGTTGTAGTTCAATCATCCTAAAACTCATTTGAAGGGACGTGGAAACCCACCTGCCAACACCACATCAGGAGAGGCCTGGATACGGCCAACTGCACAGCCAGGTCATGCTCCCACCGGGCCAGCGTCTGGGCCACGATGCTCAGGCCGTGGGGGAGTGGAGCCGCCACTGGGGACGCTGCAGATGGCAAAGGGGTTGTCATTAGCCAGAGAGCAGCAGGGCTCACGCCCCGGCATGGGGAAAATGATGGGGGAGGGGCTGCCTCACTGGAGTGGGTGTATTTTTATCATAAAAAACGGTCCGCATTCAAAACGGCAAGGGATAATGAACACTCTGCACTGATGACCCAGTTTCAGCAATTATCAACTCATGGCCAGCTCTGTTTCATCTGCTACCATGTACTCCCCCTCAATTATTTTGAAGCCAATCCCAGACACAATAACATTTTAACTTTAAATGTCTTGATGGCATATGGGGTTTCAATTTTATCCAGAGCTTTCCCTGATGGGCTAAGCAATGACTTATGTTTCCTCCCAGGACCAGAGAGGGCTCTAAACTCCGGGTTCTTGCTTCTCTGTCCAGGCTCCATGCTGGATTTGGGGTTCTGGCCCTTGGATGCCCCTAGCCTCTACTCTCTGGGCTGGGCTTCCAAAAAAGGACAGTGTCTTATGTGGAATGCTGATCATTCAGGAAATGAAGTTGGCAAAGAGGGCAGCTGAGGGTGGCTGCTTGGGGACGGGGACTTTCAGAATGCCACACTTGGAGCTTAGGTCAAACTAGATGGTTAGGGCACAGAAGCTGGGGGTTGGGGGGCCAGATGGCCCTGAGACCTTTTCCAAAGTGACTTAGAGAAAAACTCAGATCCCCATCAAAATCCCAACAGGCTTTCTAGTAGAAACTGACAAATGGATTCTAAAATATTTATGGAAAAGAAAAGGACCTACAATAGTCAAAACTTAAATTGATGAAAGGAAAAAGTGTTGGGGGATTTATTTTACCTGATTTAAAAACTCATTATGAAGGTTTACTCATCAAGACACTGAGACCCAGCAAAGGATAAATTAAATGGATCAAAAGAACCAAATAGAGTCTAGAATCAGACCCACATCTACAGAGTTAATTAAAAAAATTTCTCTTTTAAAACAAAAGCAGCAAGGCTATTCAGTGTGAATAGGAAAAGTCTTTTCAACAAATCAGGGCTCAAGAAATCAAGCTATCAAGAAAAAAAGGCTCTCGATGAAAGTGAAAGAGGAGAGTGAAAAAGCTGGCTTATAACTCAACTTTCAAAAAATTAAGATCATGGCATCCGGTCCCATCACTTCATGGCAAATAGATGGGGAAACAATGGAAATAGTGACAGACTTTATTTTCTTGGGCTCCAAAATCACCGCAGATGGTGACTGCAGTCATGAAATTAAAAGACGCTTGCTCCTTGGAAGAAAAGCTATGACCAACCTAGACAGCATATTAAAAAGCAGACATTACTTTGCCGACAAAGGTTCAAAGTCAAAGCTGTGGTTTTTCGAGTAGTCATGTATGGATGTGGGTGTTGGACCATAAAGAAAGCTGAGCGCCAAAGAAGTGATGTGAAGAGCTGACTCATTTGAAAAGACCCTGATGCTGGGAAAGATTGAAGGCAGGAGAAGAAGGGGATGACACCCTGACAGCTCAGTTGGTAAAGAATCCACCCGCAATGCGTGAGACCTGGGTCTCATCTCTGGGTTGGGAAGATCCCCTGGAGAAGGGAAAGGCTACCCATTTCAGTATTCTGGCCTGGAGAACTCCATGGACTGTATAGTCCATGGGGTCGCAAAGATCAGACACTACTGAGTGACTTTCACTTTCAACAAATAGTGCTTAAACAGCTGGACAAATACATAGGAAAAAACCCTCAATCCCTACCTCATGCCACACACAAAGATTAATTCAAGATAGATCATAAAATCTTACAAATATAAAGGAAATGGGCTTCCGTGGCAGCTCAGTGGTAAAGAATCTGCTTTCTAATGCAGGAGATACGGGTTTGATCCCTGGGTGGGGAAGATCCCCTGGAGAAAGAAATGGCAACCCACTCTAGTAATCTTGCCTGGGAAATCCCATGGACAGAGGAGCCTGGCAGGCTACAGTCAATGAGGGTGCAAAAGCGCTGGACATGACCTAGTGACTAAACATCAACAGCAACAATAAGGAATATATAGGGGAGATACATTCACAACTTTAAGGTAGACAGAGATTTATCAAGAGGATACAAAAACCATGACCTAAAGAAAAAGTGGATAAACTGGATATTATCAAAGTTAAAAACTTATCAAGAGACTTTGATGAGAAAATAAAAAGGCAAAGTGGATTGGGAGAACATACTAGCAATACATATGTCTAGCAGAGGACTTGTATTCCTAGTATATAAATGTATAATCAACAGTAAAAAACATTAAAAAAAAAGTAAAAAAAAATTTAAAAATCAATAGTAAAAACAATCTAAATAAAATTGAGTAAAACATTTAAACATTTCACAAAAGAAAATATATAAATGGCTAACAATCACATGAAAAGGTAATTAAAAACAGCATTAGTCATAAGAAAATACAAATTAAAATAACAAGGAAATGCTACTACACCCAACAGAACAATGAAAATTAAAAAGACTGACAATATCCAGAGTTGGCAAGGATGTGGAGCAACCAGAAAACTCTAACCTTGCTGGGGGGACTGTAAAATAGTATAGCCTTTTGGAAAACAGTTTGAAAGTTATTTTAAAAGATAAACATACCCTTATCATTCTACTTAGTAATTTCGCTCCTAAGTATTTACTCAAGAGAGAAATGAAAATGCATTTCTGTGAAAAGATTTGTATACAAATATTTAAAGAGGCTATTTTCATATAAGCCAAACACTGGAAACAAGCCCAATGATGGGCAGATGGATCCACAAACTAGGGTACCATCATACAGTAGACTATTACTGAGTGATAAAAATGCACAACTTATTGATATATTAATAAATCACGAGTACATACTACAGGATTTCACTGACATAACGTTCAAGAAGGAACAAAAGTAATTTGCTGCAAAAGAAATCAGAACAGTGGTTACCTTTGAAAGCAGAGGGAAGGACTTGACTGCAAAGGAGCAAGAAAAAATTTTAATTTTACCTGGTAACCGAAGTGTTTTGTTTCTTGATGCAAGTGGTGATTTCATGGATATATACATTTATCAGTATTCAAGGACTGTATGTAATCGCCACTTCCGCCAAAAGCTGGGAATCTTTCAGATCATTCACTCCCACCTCTAGATATATAGGGATCCTAAGGCCCAGAGAAGGCAAAGTACTCGCCTAGGGTCACACAGCAAGTTGGGACTGGAGGAAGTGCTGGAATCCAGCCCTCTCAATCTGTCCAACTGCTCTACCCTCCCGGGACCTGAGAAAGAGAAGGGGGCAGGAAGACAGAAAGAAGGGATGGAGTAAAAGAGGAACCCGCCCCCCCACCCCCTCCCAATCCCTAATGGCTGTCCACAAGGCTGCGAAGAGGCCTCTTCACGCTGGACTTCGGCAGCTTGGGACCTTTCCTCTTGCTTTAAAGGGAATCCAAGATAACTGCAGAGTATGGGAGGGGCCTAAGGGCGGTGGTCTCAGTCCTCCCCCTACCCAGCATGGGGCCTGAGCATGCGCCTGCGCAATGCGGGCTGGGGGTGTGTGGGGGGCAGGTTGTTGGGGGTGGGTGGGCGGTGAGGCACCAGAAGGCGGGAAGGGAGCATGGCGGGTGGGGGGCACCTGGAGGAGGGAAAGCGGTGATGCAGAGAGGCGGCCGAGTTGGAGCCTCCGTGGGCCGCTTGCCCCTAAATCACGCGGCTGCATGAATAATAAATAAGGACCGCTCGGATCCTTAATAGTAGTCGCATGTCTTATTAAACTAATATTTCACAAACTTTTATTCTCCCTGTGGTTGGAGGTCGGGAACAAAGAGTCCCCCCTCCCAGGCTTGTGGCAGGGACTGGGGGACCTGGGGGGGTGGGGGTTGGACCCAGCGGCAGGAGCTCAGACCGCGCCCTGCAGAGGGCCCTGGAGGGGACCCATCTATCGTTTGTCGTTCATTCTTTTAGCACACATCCAAAGGGCTCCTCCGGAGATGAGCCCTGCGCACTGGGACAGGTAGAAGAGTGGGACCCTGTTCCTGCCCTGAGGGGCCCTCAGGCATGGGTATGGGACAGACAGAACCCTTAACAAACCATTGTCCTTGGGAGCTACCGGTGCAGGAACAAAGTGATGCACAAAACGCCAGGAGGCCAGGAAGGCTTCGCAGAAGAAGAGACCTTGCCTCTGAGTCCTCTGTCATCCCAGGGAATGAGCAAGGCAAGTGCTTCGGGTAAACCCGAAGGTAAACCCACCTCAGCCACCAGCCATGTGGCCTTGGGGCTGCCTCCTTGCTGTCCCTGGTCCAGAGGAGACAAGGGACAGGCTGGGAGAGGAGGTCTCTGTGCAGGAAACTGCTGGGCTTGCTGGGTAGAGAGGGTAGGAGGTGGGGAACCAGGAGGGTCACCCCAGAGCGGAAAGAGCAAGGAACCTGCGGACCTAAGGCCCAGAGTAGGGGCCCACCTGTATCCATCCTCTTCTCTCAGCCAGGATCTACCCTCGAATCTTGGCTCCATCACCATCTGTGCAAACAGAATCATCGACTGTGTGCTCACGGGTTCCAACAACTCTCTGGTTGAGGAAACATTGTGAGATTAAAAAAAAAACTGTAGTGGGAGCCTACTCACTTCCCCTTGCGACCAGCGCCCCTCCCCTCTCCCTCCGGGTTCCAGGAGATGGTCTCTGGGTACTAGTCCAGGATGTCCCACCCCCGTTGCACCGCTGGCCACGGCTCTCCCTTCTCTGGACTGTGCCTCCCTTGGCTCCATTGCTGCATCCTCCTTGCCTCCCCACCTGGCGCCAGGCTGTGCTGAACACCCAGCTCTGGGCTGGGTAGAGTCTAGGAGCTCTGCCCTGAGGAGCTGCCAGTCTTTCTCATCCTGTAGGGGAGGCAGAGGGCACTGGTCTTGCTGGCATCTCATTCCCTCCAGCAGCTCAAACCACTAACCCTAGCCTGCCAGATTTCCAGCCCAGACCACTCACCTGCGCATCAGACTCTGTCTCCAAGCACCCCCTGGACATGACATCTCCCAGGCTCTTCAACTCTGCAGGGTCAGCACTGAATCTACCCCCTGCCCTTTGGCCTTTACTCTCAACTGAACAGCTTTCTTCTGGCACTCAGCATCACCCCTCCGCTGATGGGGTCAGGTGGTGTGATTTCTCTCTCTCCCACCGCCAGCCCCATCCACTCAACTGAAATTCAGCCAGTCCTGCGTCTCAGCTGGCTCTCCAGTCTTTCCTCTCCACCTGCTCCCACTGCCCTGGCTCTGGCCTCTCCTCTCTTGTCACTTGGCCTATTTCCCCAGACCCTTCACAGGTCTTCCCATGTCTCCTTTCCCCCTAGCCTCATTCATCTTACATCCACCGTGAGATTAATCTGCCAACCACTCAGGTGTAACCTCAGACAGCTTCCGTGGCTCTCCACTGCCCACAGAATGTCAGGCTCCGTAACCTGAAATTCAGTGCCCTTCCCACCCAACAGCCGGTCTTGACCTGTTATTCTAAACATAGTTCCTTCTGTGTGTGTACACACACACACACACACACACACAGGCCTAGTTACCCATCTTCAGCTATGTCCTGTAAATATATATATATATATATATATATTTTTTTTTTTTTTAAGACAGAAGATGGTAGAAGAAAAGTACAGACAAAATACATCTCTTGGAATCGCTGTTTAACCTTTTTGAGCTTCCTCATCTATAAAATGGGAAAACAGCAAAACTTTAAATAGCCTTTCAAATCATTCTTTAATTTTTATTTTATATTGGGGTATAGTTGATTCACAATGTCATGTTAGTTTCAGATGTTCAGCAAAGTGGTTCAGGTATATGTGTGTGTAAATCCATCCTTTTTCCCATATAGGTTATCACAGAATGTTGAGGAAGTCCCTTTCTTATAAGAGTAAGTCCTTATATGATTATCTGTTTTTATATATAGTCCTGTGTATATGTTAATCCCAACCTCCTGATTTATTCCTCCCTGCCCACCTTTCCGCTTTAGTAACCAGAAGTTTGCTTTCTAAGTCTGTGAGCCTGTTTATGTTTGGTAAATAAGCTCATTTCATTAATAATGGTTTTGTATAAGTCTCAACATCTCAGCTCAAATTCTTGAATGGAATAGAAAGGGAAGATCTGTGAGCACTGAAGAGGAGGAGGTGTGTAAACCCAGGAGGGTGGTGGGTTTGCTAGGAAAAGGCCACATTGGATTGGCCCATGTTCTGGTCTGTAGGTTAGCTGGTCCAGTCGGTTAGAGAAGGGAGGCTCTGAGAGAAGGGATCTAGATGCCTAAAAGGTGGTTGATGAGGTCTCTTGGGGCATACTTGTAGAAGTGATGGGGAAACACGAAAACGCGAGATGGACGAGAACCAAGTGAATGACTTCCCAGATGGCAGGCTGTGTCCACACAGGGGAACTCTTGGTGGCATACCTCAGGGCTCGGTGCTGTTCAGCGGTGGTCTCAGGCCCTTGTGCAGGAAGGTAGAGGTGGCTTCACTGGAGGAAGAGAGCTATGCTGGCTCCAGAACCAGGGCAAAGCCAGGTCAAGATGCATGTGCCAGGGCCCCTGAGACTGCTTGTTTGGAAATAACTTACAGGAGAGAGTCCCAACCTACCCAGTGTGCTTGGAAGAGGGATGGTGGGGAAGGGGAGGCTGATAATAGCACAGTGATCGCTAAAAGGGCTTCTCTCTGGTATTAAGCCTATTAAGGCTCTATTATGCTGGAAGAAAGTGGGGGTTCCAGCAGGTCAAAGGACCTAGCAAGGTCACCTGATCACAGGGTGGCAGGGCCAGGACACCAACGTGGGACACACGGCATTAGCACCAGCTGCTCTAAGCTGCTGCTTGTTGGAGTAGCAGCCTCGACAGCCTGGAGCCTCGGGTTTTTCACGCTTCTTACTACATGGGACAAATCACAGAGGAGGTGGAAGAGGAGAGGCAGTCCTTGGTACTACTCCAAGAAACCTCAGAGCAGGGTCTGAACACTGCACCAGGGTGGAGGGAATAGTCCAGACCTGTCTGCCCTGCTCAGCCCGGAGCAGGTCCCTGGCTCAGCCCCCGGCGTGCCCAGGAGAGCAGCCAGCGCTGGGAGGGGACTGGCTGGCAGGCCCAGGGGGAATATTTGGAGCAGCTGAGAGTAGTTGCCTCTGATGATCAGAAAGTGGGGTGCGGAGGAGTGCTGTGAAGAGCTCCTAGTTGCTGACTCAAACCTCTGGGGAGCTGATCTGGGGTGAGCAAGAGGGTGGGGGCGGTGAGGGGCAGCAGAGGAAGGCAGAATTTTGAAGTAGGACCTTCTCAGAGTCAGAGTTCCCCAAGGATGGTAGTGAGTCCCCTATCCCAGTAGGTGGCCAGGTTAAAGCTGGGTGGTGACACTGGGGGAGACATTCTGGAGGGCATCGGATATTAGAGGATGCTCTAGGTCAGGGGTTTCCCCAACCTCCAGGTCTAATGCCTGATGATCTGAGGTGGAGCTGATGTAATAATAATAGAAATAAAGTGCACAGTAAATGTTATGTGCTTGAATCATCCAGAAGTCATCTGTCCACCACCAGTTGGTGGAAAAGCTGTCTTCCATGAAACGGGACCCTGTTGCCCAAAAGCTTGGGGACTGCTGCTCTAGGCCATCAAGGGTTCTTTCCACCTTGAAATTTGTGATGTTTTTGCATGAACTGTCACCTGGAATACCTTGTCTTCTAATTCTACCTCGGTGCCCAAAGGAAACCCCTCTCGTTGCAGGGTTACCTTACCAAAGCTTCAGACTGAATCTCATTTTTTCCCCTGATTCATTCATGGTAAACACGACACCCCATAAAATGGAAGAGAATGAAATCACACGGAATTGTGTGAACCTGACAGGAGCCAGCACAACATGCTTTTGGAGCACCCATCAGGGCCAGCCTGGTCCCCCAGGGCACAGATGTTGACTGGTCTCATCTGTCCTCAACCGCCATTGGCATGGGGATCTTGGCTCCACATTCCAGATGGTTGTACTGAACACCTGTGAGTGAACCCACCTGCCCTAACTGGGATTTGAACCCCAGCAGGCTGGCTCTGGAGTGCCTACTCTGAATCAGTCCTGCGGCTGCCAGGACAATGCAGTGAGAACCCTGAGCAGAGTCAGCACATAGCAGGCACTCGGTGCAATCAGCCTTTCATACAGCGATCTGTCCGTCTGCCATTGTCCCTGTCCCTCCCCCTTGCTGTCCCCGCCCTGCCCAGCCCTGTTCTCTCCATTTCTCAGTCTCTCCGGCTTTGTCTGTCTTTTCTCCTCCCTCCCTGCTCATCTCCATGTCCTCACCTCTGCCTTCTCTCTCCCCCTGCCTGGGCTCTCAGTTTGTGTCCCTGTCCTTGTCCGTCATTCTGTCCTCTCAGTGAATCCCGGCCCCTTTCCCGCCAGCCCCTCCACACGGCCCCCCTCGGCCTTGTGCTTCTGCTTCTCCTGTCTTCCTGGCGCCTCTCCCCACGTGTCCTTTGTCTTTATGGCCCGCCCCGGGTCTCTCTCCCGCTCTCCTTCCATTTATGAGCCTGTGTGTTAGTGGACAGGGCAGTGGGCTGGAGGCCACTCACTAGTGACCCGTCTCTGCGATCATCTCATTATTTATCACCAGGGACGCCAGTGTTTCCATAAATTACCCCAACCCGGAGCCGCCTTCACCGGAATCAATAGTCGCCTCTCGCCTAATACCCAATTATTAATAACCACGGGGGAAGGGTGGCCAGACGTGGCCAGACGTGGCACCCTGGGCCCTTGCCTGGCTGGAGGGAGGGAGTCCTGGGAGGGAGCTGGCATCCATGCCTGGGCAGGGCAAGTGATGGGGTCTGGCAAAGGAACCGGGGTGTCCACATTCCCTCCAGGACCAGAGAATCAGACGTAGTTCCTCCCTGAGGTTAGAGAGGAGAGGCAGCTCCCTGGCTCCAGGCGCCTCTAGTCTGAGGATGGAGACCCACTAAAGCCTGAAGTCTGTTCCTTGGGGACCCACCTGGGACCTAGAGATGAGGTGCAGTGTCCCAGGGAGGGGAGCTGTGGCAGGACCCCAGCCTGCCTGGCTGCAGGCAGATCGGGTTTGGTTCTGTGGGGCTGATGGGGTGAGGAGGTGACCTGGGCCCTGCTCCTGGAAGGCAGCTGTGCTCACCACTATACCCATGCACACACACTCCGTGCACCTGGATGGATGTCTGAGCCTCCGGGAGCTGGTGTTTGGTGGAAGAGACACCAGAGAGAAAGCTGAAAGGGTGGGGTAGGGGGTGGACAGGGTACTTCAAGGGGGTGCTCAACTGGCGGGGCCTGAGGCGGGGGGCTGAGGAGTCAGAATCAGCAACTGTCCATGCAAGTAACAGGGGGAGGGACGGGGCCAGAGGAGGGGGTCTCTGGGAAGCCCCGACCTAGGCATACACAGGTGCGCGTGCATGCATGCCTCAACTATTCTCTCTCTTCATTGTGCCCAGAGGCCCAGGGAAACACACACACGTGTTCACACACACCCCTCAGATCAATCAGCGCCATCACAAAGCAAAGACAGACACACGGAGAAGTGCGTGGAGGCAGAAAGAGACCACACGCAGTCCGACACGCACCCTGTTAGGCACAATAACACACACACACACACACGCACACACACACACACACACACACACACACACACACACACGGCCACCGGTACAGAGCCAGAGACACAAAGACTCCCAGTGAACCTGTGTGCTGGCAGGCACGCAGACACACCTGTGTACGGAAATACTAATACAGGTTTGTACCTAGGTACCTGGGTCCCTCAGACTTCCCCCCAACGCACACACAGGCACTTACATTGAAACACGCATACACTCGCAGCCCATCTTGTGCAGCCCCTCTTCGGGCAATGCGACCTCTAAGGGCATCTTGCAGGCGCCAGGCTGCGGCTCCGGCAGCATTGGAGCCCAGTTGGTGCCAACACTGCCACCATGTGGCTACAGGGGCACAGTGCCCAGGCCACAAGGCTGGAATGCTGGCCAGCGGGGATGAGGCTGGGGAGCTCTGAGCTCTCGCCCCCAAACCTGAGTCTCTTTGTCTAGATGAGCTTGACTGCCATCCTGGTCACTTCCCAGTGAGACCAGACACGGTCCTGGAGAACTGGGGTCAGATTGGGTGGCAGCTGGAGCCAGTTACTATGAGCTACTGCTGTCCACCCAGTAGGGCCTGGGCTGCCTCCCTTGGCCTGTGTTTCTGTGACCTGTTACCAGTGCCAAGTGGTGGGCAGGCAGCCCCCATGTTCGTGTAGTCTGGGTACCAAGTTACTTAAACTCTGCAGAGAGACCACACTCAATCCCAACCTGCAACTTCGTTATTCATTCATTTACCAAAATGTTTTGAGATTATGCTGTGTCCAAGAATGGTGCTGGGATGATACAGTGGTGAGCATTTCCTAGGTGCTAGGTAGCTTGACACTGAAGGGACCACACAGTAAATGTTTATCAGTTTGAATAGGAAATTGCCATTAGTATAAGTCCAAAGTGGACAGCTATGGGCAATTTTCTATGATCCGCCCTAACGATGATAAGTATATGTGTTACAAAGTAGGATAGATGAGGACTGTTATGAAAGGCTTCCTTGAGAAGGTGAATCTGAGCTGAACTTGGAAGGATGAGTAGATATTAAGTAGCTAAAGACAGTGGAAGAGCTGTGCAAAGGCCCTGAGGCAGGAGGGAGTTTGTATTTTGTGAAAACCAAGCATTCAGAGCTGAGTACTAAGAGGTCCGGGGTGTGAGTGAAACTGGAGGGGTCTAGAGAACCAGACTTTTCATGCAAGACCCCAGGTTGCCATGGTTAGGACTTTGGACTTTTTCCTAAGGGCCCTGGGGAGACACTCCCTGAAGAAGTTCATAAGCAGAAGAATGTAACAGTTAGCTCATTGTAGAAGGACTGGGTGATGGGGCAGGAGTGGAGGTGAGAGATGGTGGTGGGAGATGTGGGCAGAGTTGAGATCTTGGTCCAGTCACTCTCCAAATCCCAGCTTTGTCCTCTGTAAAGTGGGGCTGTAAATTCCACTTTGCAAAAAGGATGCAATAAGAAAATGTATATAAAGCACATAAGTGCTTGGCACATAATGAGTAGTCAGCACATAGAAGCTGTGAGTCCTTATCTTCTTAGAAACTCAAAGGACCCCATCCCCACTGCTACTGCAGTTTCGCATGGTCTGTGCCACTCAGGGCCGAGTTCACTGATGGAGCCCAGATCCCACTGAGGCATAGTTCTTCTCACTCTGGTTCTCGGAGGCTTAGGCATCCTCCTCCCTGCCCCACCTTAAGCTCTAGATCTCCCCAGGGGTGGACTCCCTCGGGATAGCAGTGGCCGGGAGGGGCTGTGCCCAGGTTCTCCATCCTCTGAGACACCTGTGCAGAATCAAGGCAGAGACCCAGCCACACAGGCCCGCCAAGAAGCTGACATTATCTCCCCTGTACAGATGGGGACCCCGAGGCTCCAGGAGACGAAGTCACACACTTAGTAGCCATGCTGGGATTTGAAACCCCCAAAACTGTGCTCTTTATTTTTTTAAATCTCAAGTGCAGCAAGTTCAGTTAATCACATATCAGTTCCAGGCAAGGTACTCATGTGAGGTCTCTCTCTTACCTGACTGCATTGACTGTTCCTTGGGCCCCATTGTGGCGGAACCCTGTGCTTGAGGAACCACATGGTTCAGGGACAGTCCTGGTCCTTGGGGAGCCCACGGCTGGTGGCTGCCAAGTCTTGGGCAGAGATTTTCAACTCTCCCGCCCAGAAGTGCTGATTGGAAGAATTTATCTTAGAGGCAAATAAGAACAAGGATCTATAAGTGTGTTTGTATCAGAATGATAATAAAAATTCATACCGTTCAGTGAGGAATGAATGTATTATCATATAGCAATTTAATGGAATACAATGCAGCCATTTAAACTGATGATGGTGGTATCACTTTATTGATGAGGAAAGGTGACTCAAGCTTTGTTGTTTAGATTTTTAAAAAGTAGACCATAAAATAGTATTCATAGATTTCCATTTTTCAAAAAACATAGATACATGTTTATATAATATTTTCTTGAATCTAAGGTGTACATAGTTTTCACATTTCAACAGTCTGAAATCGGTGTCTGAAATCAGTGATAACAATGACCATAAATGTTTAATGCAGTAATTCTTTTTTCTCTAAAAGGTATGTAATTAAATCAATGATACATCCTACAGTATTGTCCTAGAAGCAAGAAAAATACACACACGCAAACATATTCACACACACACATTTATATACATATGAAAATTTCCAAAAGATATAAGTGAGACTACTAAGTCATTAACTCGAGGTGACTTTCACTTTCTTTTTAAACCTTTCTGTACTATCTGAATTTTATAAACTGAGCACAACTTATTTTTATAATCAGGGGATAAAAACACTATTTCTATATTAGAAAACATAACAGAGGCACAGTTCAAAAAAGACAAGGCTTCTCAGGCACAGCAGACGAGGATAATCAGTAAGAAGACGGGGTAAGCTGCGGGAACTTAAAGGAGAAAGAGGGGAAGGCAGAGAAGCTCTGGCAGTGGCGGTAAGGAGCTGAGCCTCCTGAGGTAGGAAGGACTGGGGTAGACGGACCACAGGTTTGGACGCAGCAGGCTGACGAGGAGACAGCTAAGAGGAGGCCTGGAGCTCCTGGGGCTGGAGGGAGGGAGTGTGTGTGACTTGAGGCCACAGAGATGGCAGTAGTGGTGGTAGGGGTCATAGCTGGAATAATAACACAGCCATCATTTATTGAGGGCTTATTCTTTATGAGTTTCTAAGTATTTCACGTGTATTGACTTATGGGCCGAACTGTTAAAATGAGGTCACTGGGGTGGGCCCTAATCTAGTATGACTGGTATCCTTAGAAGAGATTAGGACACAGGTGTGCAGAGGAAGACCACCATCTCCAAGCCATGGAGAGAGGTCTCAGAGGGAACCAATCCTACTGACACCTTGATCTCAGACTTCCAACCTCCAGAACTGGGGGGGAGAATCAATTTCTCTTAAGTCACCCAGTCCATGGAGTTTTACTCTGGCAGCCCTAGCCAACCAATACGTTCATCTACCCCACCACAACCCTACAGGGGTAGGTGTTTTCCATTATATTTTGCCGTGTAACAAGCTGCCCTAAAACTTAATGGCTTAGAAGAACAATGATCATTTATTTTGCCCTAGGACTTGGCAGGGTCAGCCCATCTCAGCTCCGTACGGTATCAGCTGGGGCAGATGGCTTAAAGGATGGCTGCAGTGACCTCTCCAGGTGGCCTCCTGGCTTCCTCACACTATGGCAGCCAGATTCCAAGAGTGAGCATCCCAAGAGAATGAGACAGAGGACCTGGTGTTTTTATGATCTAGTCCTGGGAGTCATGTAAGATCACTTTTATCATATCTGTCAAGGTAGTCATAAAAGTCTACCCAAGTTCAAGTAGAGAGAACACCATCCCCACTATTCCCTGGAAAAAGTCAGTAGTTCTTATAAAAAAAAAAGCTCGTTGGATAGAATGTGTGTTGTGGCTGATATCTTAGGAAAATGCAGTCTGCTCCCTTGTGACTCAACTGGTAAAGAATCCACCTACAATGCGGGAGACCTGGGTTCAGTCCCTGGGTTGGGAAGATCCCCTGGAGAAGGAAACGGCTACCCACTCCAGTATTCTAGCCTAGAGAATTCCGTGGACTGTATAGCCCATGGGGTTGCAAAGAGTCAGACACTTCCATGGACCAGGTGATAAGATCCACTGCCTCTAGATACCTTGCAGATGTCTCTGCCAGCCTCTACAGAGAGGCCGGGGCCCTGCCAGCCCCTCCTACTGGCTGTCACCACATGCTGATTTGCTCTCACTGTCCCTGTGTGTGTGTGCTAAGTCACTTCAGTTGTGTCCGACTCTTTGCAACCCTATGAACTATATCCTGCCAGGCTCCTCTGTCCATAGGATTCTCCAGGCAAGAATATTAGAGTGGGTTGCCATTTCCTTCTCCAGAAGATCTTCCCAACCCAGGGAAGGAATCTGCGTCTCTTATGTCTCCTGCATTGGCAGGTGTGTTCTTTACCATTAGCACCTGCCTGGGAAGCCCTTAGTGTTGCTCAATGAACAAATGAATGAGTAAACGAATGAATGAATAGGAGACAAGCCATAAAGAAAATCCCAGTAACCTGAGTTTAAAAAAAGGGAGGGAGGGTGAACCCTAAATATAAAACTGTGCAGAACCACAGATTTGGGGTTTCTAACTGGAAACCCTGGCAGGAATAGAGGAGCCAGGAGTTTGAGAGGCCTCCAGAAGTGGGTGGAATCAGTTCAATTCAGTTCAGTCACTCAGTCGTGTCTGACTCTTTGCAACCCCATGAACTGCAGCACGCCAGGCCTCCCTGTCCATCACCAACTCCCAGAGTTTACTCAAACTCAAGTCCATTGAGTCGGTGATGCCATCAAACCATCTCATCCTCTGTTGTCCCCTTCTCCTCTTGCCTTCAATCTTTCCCAGCATCAGGGTCTTTTCAAATGAGTCAGCTCTTTGCATCAGGTGGCCAATGTATTGGAGTTTCAGCTTCAGTATCAGTCCTTCCATTGAATATTCAGGACTGATTTCCTTTAGGATGAACTGGTTGGATCTCCTTGCAGTCCAAGGGACTCTCAAGAGTCTTCTCCAACACCACAGTTCCAAAGCATCAATTCTTCAGCTTTCAGCTTCCTTTATGGTCCAACTCTCACATCCATACATGACTACTGGAAAAACCATAGCCTTGACTAGACGGACCTTTTTTGGCAAAGTAATGTCTCTGCTTTTTAATATGCTATCTAGGTTGGTCATAACTTTTCTTCCAAGGTGCAAGCATCTTTTAATTTCATGGCTGCAATCACCATCTGGAATAGGAAACAAAAAAAGCCCAGCTGGGACTGAATTCTGATTGGATACAGTGAAGTGAAATTTCTCAGCTGTGTCCGACTCTTTGCAACCCCATGGACTATAGCCTACCATGCTTGTCGTCCATGGGATTTTCTCTGCAAGAGTACTGGAGTGGGTTGCCATTTCCTTCTCCAGAGGATCTTCTGGAACCAGGGATTGACCTGGGTCTCCCGCATTGTAGGCAGATGCTTTATTGTCTGAGCCACCAGGGAAGTAGTTATCAATAACTGCAGCTGCTCCATCAATGAGCCAATCAGCTGGTCTGCAAGAGATGCGGCGAAAATAGGAGCTTCGAAGTTCAAATCCCTCCCTGCTCCACGACTGACTCCAGCCAGATCTAGGGAGCCTTGTTTCTGTCCACAGACTTAGTTTTCTCAGCTGCAGAGTGGGAGTGAGAGTGGCGCCTCTCCATCAGTTTTGCTTCACCGACTCAGCTGTGGGAAAAGCACCAGCAGTGGGTCCAGCTGGAACGGGGGCTCAGGAAGTGAATGCCCATCACCTGGGGACTTCTGACCTGGGAGCTGCACCCGCAGAGTGACATGTGTCTGGAGTGACTGTCTGCTCACACTTCTCTCCCGCCACCCTACTCCTAAGAGCAGGGCCTGTGTCCCAGGGCTCAGCCAGAGCCGGGCAGGAGGAGGGCTGGGGAGAGGCCCGGGGAGTTAGCTGCTGCGAGCTGTCAAGATTCCTTATTGGACTTTTCCACAAAAGGAAGGCGGGGTTGTGCATGGGCAGAAAGGCAGCTCTGTCTTAGGCAGACCCTTCTGGATGCCAGTCAGGATGCCCGGGGGCCACAGAGGCCACATGGGGGAGCCACCTGGACCCACGGGATTTAGGTCAGGGGTGAATGAGGGACTTCCAGTGGCCAGCAACCAGAGAGAGGAGGCAGGGAGGGTATATCTGAGTTGGCAGAAAGCCTGCAATGTGCCTGGAACCACCACACAGCCTCCTTCCAAGGAGGCTGCCATTTCAGTGTCTCTATTTTACAGATGGGCAAACGGAGGCCCAAACACATTGCACCTAGTCTGTGCCTTGAAACTAGGCCTGTGTGATTCCCAAACTGTGCTCTTTATCCTACATGCCCTGCCTCTGGAGAGATATGAAGGAGGAGGCATCGACAAGTTGGACCCCAGCAGGGGCATCTTGGGGCCAGAGGAAGGCAGGGTGCCCTCTCCTAGGTACCTGTGCCCAGGCACCTCTGCTTGGGTTCCTCCTAAGCTGGTTTCCCGAAGTTTCCCCTGAACCTCCAAGGAGTATTCCATTTGGATTCGTGGCTCCAGGCAGCCTAGACTGGGGGGAGAGCAGAGTGAAAGTAGATTTCTCTTCTGTGTGCGCAAGACTGGGACAGCTGAGTGTCACTGGTCCAGCCAGTTGTGGCAGTGGGAAGCAGGAGCCCTGGAGGATAGGGCCAATGGAAAGACCCCGGCAGAGCAAACGCAAGTGAGGAAGGACCATGGGACAGGCTGGTGGCTCCTGGATACCACAGCGTCTCCCCAGCATCAGATTCACCTTCGAATTCCAGGGCCCCCACCTGGAGGCCCAGCACTGCCTAGAATGATGTTCTAGCGTTCCCAGGACTCTTGGGCCGGACTTTGCTCTTCAAGCTGAAGGCATCCCCATCTTCAGATTCTTGTGACCTTCACCCACCTGGTACCCCTGCTGGTCACCCCATGCCCCCTTGGCTGTCCTGATCAGGGCGGGAAGCTCATCTGGTGCCAGGAGCGGGCACGAGAATTTGGCCATGCTGCCTTAAGGCCATCAGCGGCCCCACAGGGCCCCAGTCTTGCCCATTCTCTCTCCAGCTGGCTCAGCTCAAGGCCAAGCTCTTACAGCCCTTTGGACACAGGTTTGAACAGCTCCCTGTGCAGCCAGCTGGCCTATGGCCAGTCCAGGTCCTGAAATATGCCCCCTTAACTCCCCCAGCCCACCGTGTCCAAACACCCCGTGCCCCTCCTGCTCCCAGAGCCAGCCCCCCCACCCTCATTTCTGTTGGATTTGACATTCGCCCTGTGGCCCAGACTGCCCAGACCCCCCCGCAGCCCTGCCTGGGGACCCTGCCCGGGTTCCAGCTGGCTGGCGAGCCCAGCCAAGCATCACGGCTCCCGCGACATCCCTGAGTGACAGGAAACAACTCGCTCCTTCCAAGAGGCGAAGCTCTGACAAACACTCACTAGGAAATAATAAAGTGGCAAAATAATTCTGCATCGGACACACTTACCAGAGCAGAAAGCGTCTGTGGAGGAGACAACATCTTGTACCATCTATCTTCCTTAAATCCCCACGCTGTGACAAAGTGGAGGGCAAAATCATGATGAATGATCGGACACATTTAGCCAGTACCTGTGCTCTGTAACGAGTGCGCCCGGGAAAGGGGCCCTAATGAAGATCGGTGCCCCCGCCCCAAACCGGGCCTCGTCAGAAACAAGTCTTTATTATGAAATTGGTGCCTGGTTTTCATACCAGAAAGGATGGAGGCGCGAGGTGTGACATGAATTAACGCTGGCACCTGCAGGGTCAGCCTAGCCCTTGCTGGCGGTACAGAGACAAACGGGTTCGGCTCCCGCCACCGCCCTGCGTCTGGTTGACAAGGCGCCAGTCGCCTTCCGATTGTGCGGGAACACGCCTGGGTTTTGTTCCTACCCGGCCCGCCATCATTTATTCTGCTGCCTCATTTGAATATGATGAATACTGTAGTCCTTTATTTGTTCACAACAACCAAATAATTGTAGATCCATGGGCTTCGGGGCAATTAATCACATTTTTCCCTCCACCAATCCACTATAAACATGACATTGAACAATAAAGTACATTAACCTCTGCTTTGCACAAAACTTTGCTTATTTAAACACCGCAAGGTTATTTGTTTTCCTTCTTGCCAGGCCCCTGCCACCAGGGAAGGGTGGTGAGGAGAGAGGGCCTACGCCATACCAGCCAACCCATTCCGGCCCATCCTGGCCCCCAGCTCAGCCAGGAATGAGGCAGGGAGCAGGCAAGTATGGCTGCAGGTGTTGGAGTGAGCATCTCTGGGACAGAGTTTGTGGCTGTGAGCTTGTGTGTGTGTGCATTGGTGTGCCAGGTATGACTGTGGGTAAATGTGTGTGCATGTGTCTCCATTCCATGTGTATTTGTATACATGTATGTGTTTATCTAAGTCTGCTCTCAGAATAGAGCTTCTGAGAACAAGGCCTGTGTGTGCGTGTTCATGTGTAGATGTGTATTGTGTGTGTATATATATATGCATATATGTGTGCGCTCAGTCGCTCAGTTGAGTCTGACTCTTTGCTACCCATGGACTGTATGTAGCCCACCAGGCTCCTCTGTCCGTGGGATGCTCCAGGCAAGAATACTGGAGTGGGTTGCCATTTCCTCCTCCAGGGGATCTTCCTGACCCAGGGATCGAACCCTCGTCTCTTGAGTCTCCTGCATTGGCAAGCACATTGGTTACCACTGCACCACCTGGGAAGACAAGGACGTGTGTGTGTATAAGTGTGTGTGCAGATGTGTGGCCTTTTAAAAAATGGTTGCTCATTATTTCACATTTCTCCCATCGAGAAAGGGGGTCTGTATTCTCCCCGCATGAATCTGGGAGGGACTTGTGACTGCTTTGACTAAATAGGAGGACAGAAGTGATGCTTTGTGATTTCGAAGGCTGGGTCATTAATGGTCACACCGTGTTCACCTTGAGCACTCACTCTTGGAGTCCTGAGCTGCCATTTAAGAACCCCAGCTACTCCCCAGGCCACCATGATAGAGAGGCCACATGGACAGGCTGTGAGATCTCAGAGAGAGAGAGAGATGCCCATGAACCCTCAACCATTCAGGTGGTCTCAGGTGTCAGAGATGTGAGCGAAGATACTTCTAGTCATGGGATTCTTCCCAGCTAAGGCCCTGGTCATAGTGGAGCAGAAACAAGCTGTCCCTTGAGAGCCTACTAAAATGGTTAGTGCTTCATGCCACCAAGTTCAGGGTAGTCTTACTGTGCAACCATAGATAACCAGAATAGTATGTGTGTGTCACATGCACGTATGTACTGAATGTGTACACATGTCCCCGTGTGTCTCAGAATAGATGTCCCTAGGGCAGGGCCTGAAAGTCTAAGCATGTGTGTAGGCGATGTGTTCATGTGGGCATGTGCATAGGTGCAAATGCTGTCTATGAGCACATAGGTGAGTGAGGTGAGTGTGTAAGTCTGTGTGAATGCTTGTTCATTTGGATGCACTGTGGGCTCAGATGGGTCTAGCATTTCTGTAAATCTATGGATAAACATTTTTGTCCTTAAGAGCCTGAGTGGGTATCTACCTGTAGATGGCCATCGTTGGAGGGACATTGCTAGAGAAACCAGCCCCCCTGCCAAAGGGCTTGTCATGGGTGGGTGGGATGGAGGTGGGTTTCATAGGCAGGGATGTGCTCAAGAAGCTCACAGAAGCAAGACCTCAGGGCAGGGAGAACCCATTCATGCAGCACCTCAAGGGGAAGGAGATGCCGAAAGTGGTGGGCCTCCCAGGGATGCCAGCTGAGCACCAGCTGTACCAGGCGGTACCCATGTGTCAAAACAGGGGATTGCTCAATTGATTGGGATGAGATGAAACATGAGATTGCCTTCAAAAATGGCATCTTCAAGAAAATTCTCCCCCCAGTAACGATAAATGTAAAAGGCAGTTCTTCATAAAGGAAAGAGAAGCCATCAGATGCATAGCCGCTCCGCTCAGTCGCCCAATATCTTGGTTACAGGATCTGTACTCTCTTCTTTCCCACCAGGTTGCCCCTTCTCTTTGAGGCAGCCTCTCCGGCCCCCGCCCCAGAAGAATCTCATTCCACCTGTCAGTCACTGTGGTTCTGATTGCAGCTGTCATGTCAAGGTTGGTATCACTGGAGCAGATTATTAAAGCCTCAGGTTCGTGGTATGTGGCCGTTGATTTGGTGAACTTCTTTTCTACTCCAGTCCGAAGAGAGGATCTGAAACAGAACAGCAAATACAGTTATTTATAGTTTTGCCCCAGGGTAATATTAAATCTCCCATCCTCTGTCATCAAATAGTCCAAGGAGTTCCAGCCTTCTTCTTGATTGCACAAAACATTTCATTGATCTGTTACCTCAATGACATCATGCTGATACAGACAAGCAGAAAGTGGCCAGCTCACTGGAGGTTTAGGGAAGATACATGCATACCATAGGGTGTGCATGTATTTATAATTTATATAAGTGGTATCGTATCATATTACTGTTTTCTTATTTTTCCAACTGGCACTGTTTTTTAGGATCCATCTGTGTTGTTATCTGTACATTTGCTCCTTTGCTTCTTAATAATAGTGAGGGCCAACCCAGATCGCTATTCTTTCCTTCCAAAAACCTGCAGCAAACATCCTTGTAGATTTCCCATTGAGCACATGTGTTAGAATTTCTTTGGGGTGTGTGTGTGTGTGTGTGTGTGTGTGTGTTAATTTGCATAAGTAGTTTGGGATCTCTCTCCAGAAAGGCTTTACCAATTTACACTCCTATCGGCCATGTGTGAGGGATCCTATCTTCCTCATTTCTGCCATTAATTGGTATTACTCAGCTTTGTAGCTTTTGCCAGTCTAAAGGTGTAAAGTGCTATCTTGTTTTAATTTGCATTTCTTTGACTACTAATGAGTTTGAGCATCGCTTCATGTGCTTATTAGCTTTTGGGGTTTCCTTTTCTGTAAATTGCCTGTCATATCATTTGCCCATTCTTCTATTAGAGTTGATGTCCTCTTCTTGTTGCTTTGCAGAGTTCCTTGTAAATTCTAGATGTTAATCCCTTGTCAGTTTCAGACTCTGAAAAAAATCTCAGTCCTATTGTCTGACTCTTAATTGGTCCACATTATTTTTTTTTATTGAACACAACCTCTTAATTTTGATGTAATCAAATTCAGCCAATTTGTGCTGTATATGGTTTGTGCTTTTAAAATTTTGTAAAATAAGCCTCCTTGCCTTTCTGTAAGCCCAAAGGTATCCTCCCACATTTGTTTCTATTAACCCTATGATTTTTAACTTCCACACTGAGATCTGTAGTTCACCTAGAGGCCGCTTAGCATGTGAGGCTGAACAGGGACCTAGTTATGGTTTTCTTAACAGATTGAGCTCGTTTTCACTACTCTGTGCGCAAAACAATCCATCCCTTTCCCACTGGTGTGCATTGTCACCTCTTTTTGCCCTGTTAAGTTCCTATATATACAGAGGTGGGTCTTTGAGGTCTCCATTTATTTCTGTTGATTTATTTATCTGTTCTTGTGCCAACACTACAGATTTTTTATTATTATTATTATTACAATGACTTTATAATAGATCTTATTTTATGGTGGCTCAGATGGTAAAGAATCTGCCTGCAGTGCAGGAGACCTGTGTTTGATCCCTGGGTCAGGAAGATCCTCTGGAGAAGGGAACACCCACTTGAGTCATTTTGCCTGGAGAATTCCATGGACAGAGGAGCCTGGTGGGCTACAGTCCATGGGGTCGCAAAGAGTCAAACATGACTGAGCGACTAACACTTTCACTTTACTATTTGGTAGGAAGGTGTACCCCCTTATTCCTCCCCCCCTCTTTTTTAAGTTGATTTAGCTCTTCATGTACTTCCGTTACTGCATGTAATTTTTGGAGTAGATTTACCAAGTTTTTAAAGCAAATACACACACATATACACACATACATATATTAATATATACATGGGGCTTCCCAGATGGTGCTAATGGTAAAGAATCCACCTACCAATGCAGGAGACACAAGAAACTCGGGTTTGTTCCCTGGGTCAGGAAAATCCCCTGAAGTAGGAGGTAGCAACCCACTCAAGTATTTTTGTCTGGAAAATTCCATGAAAAGAGGAGCCTGGTGGGTTACTGTCCATGTGGCTGCAAAGAGTCAGACATGACTGAGCACATATATATATATGTAACTGTAATTATGATTGGGATTGTGGTGAATTTATTAATTAATCTGGGGAAAGCTGGCTTGATTATAATGTTAAGTCATCCTATCCAGGTGGTCAATTATTCAAGTTTTAAAGTTCAAGTCACAGAGTTCTTATAGGTTCTTAGATTAATTCTCAGATACTAAATAATTTTTGTTGTGATTGTAATGTATTTTATTTTTAATTACATCTTCTTACATTTATGATTTCATTACATATTACGTTTATTATGTTTTTTGGTCTTTCATTTTTTGTATTACTTTTAGTAGTTGGCAATTGCTGGTGTAGAAAATTCTGGGATTTTTATTTTGGCTAGGTAAATCTTGGGTCTGAGCAATCTTAACTGAGCTTTCATATTAGTTCTAATAATTGATCTGTTCATTATTGGTACCTTAGATGGGTAATCATATCTACAAATAATGACAGTCTTATAGCTTTCCTTTCAAACCTCACAATCTTACTGCCTTATAGTATTATTTAGAATTCCTAATATGAATACTATGTCAATTGATCTCAGTTATTAGGGACTTCCTAATAACTAGTCCATAAGGATGTATGCTATATTATGTATAGTACTTGTTTGGGGATGTATAAACTTTATCAAATTAAGTAGATTTTTTTACTGCTCTAAGTTTTAAAAAAAAACTTACCTATTTTTTTGCTGCTGGGTCTTGATTGATGTGTGCGGGCTTTCTCTAGTTGTGCTGAGCGGAGACTACTCTCTAGTTGTGGTGACTGGGCTTCTCATTTTGGTGGCTTCTCTTGTGAAGCACGTATTCTGGGGCACGAAGTCTTAGTTGCCCCAAGGCATGTGGGATCTTCCCAAAGCAGGGATTGAACCCGTGTCCTCTGCTTTGTCAGACACATTCTTTACTGGACTACCAGGGAAGTCTTCTACTCCAAGTTTTATAGGATTTGTTTTTCGAATCAGAAAAGAGCCCTGTAAGTTATCAAATGCCTTTTCTGTATTATTTGAGATTATCATATATTGTTTTTCTCCCTCTATTAATGTTGAATTAAATGGCAACTTTTTCTGACGCTGAACTATCCTTGTATTTGAATATGATTATTACTTTTAATACATTGCTGGATTCAGTTAGCAAGTAATTTGTTTTGGACTTTAGATCTGCCTATAAGTGAAATAGGCTTGTGATTTTGCTTTTTTCCTATCTGATTTTGGAAGTAGCATTATATTACCCAAAAAAATCACCTGGGCCAAGTTCTCTATTTTTCTGTCTTCTGGAGCAACTTGAATAAAATAGAAGATAGTTTCTTAGAGGTTTAGGAAAATTCTTATGTGCATGCATTTAAAATTATCTGGACCTAGGTTTTTTGTTGGGTGGAAGGGTAGAAAGAGAGGATGTCTGACTACCCATTCAATTTGCTTAATGTTTATTTGTTCAAGTTTAATATATCTCTTCAGGTTTATTTCCTTTTGAACAAATTTTGGCACTTTATGTTTTCCTATATAGCTAAGTAGTTTTCCCATATACCTAAGTATTTGTTAGCATCTAGCTCTTCATAATACTCTTTTATTATTACTAACTTCTCTCTATTTTAATTATTTTTTTCTAGAACATTTTGGTTTTGTTAGTCCTCTCTATTTTTTCTTAACTGTTCCATTGATTAGTATCTCTACTGTTTTTCCCTTTTTTGATATATGCTGGTTTGTTCTTATTCATTTTCTTATTTCTTGATAATTAAACACATTTATTTGCTGCTGTAAATTTCCCACTAACTATTGTACTTAGCTGTGTCCATGGTTTTAACAAGCCCTGCTTCCATCATCATCTACTTCTGAGCACATCTTCAGTCCTTTCGGCTCTGTGTTGTAGCGGGTAAAGTTCAGGGGCCCTGGAGCCTGTCTGCCTGGGTTTCAATCCCTCCTGCGCTTCACTGGCTGTTTGATCTTGAGAAAATCACTTGGCCTCTCAGTGCCTCACTTTTTAAAACATAAACAAATTAATTAATTTTTGGTTGCGCTGGGTCTCCGTTGCTGCGCACGGGCTCTCTGTAGCTGCGGTGAGTCGGGGCTGCTCTTCGGGGCAGTGGGCAGGCTCCCCGTTGTGGCGGCTTCTCTCTTGTACAGCACAGGCTCTAGGCGTTCAGTACTTGTGGTTCGCAGGCTTTAGAGCTCAGGCTCAGCAGTCGGGGTGCATGGGCTTAGTTGCTCCACGGCATGTGGAATCTTCCCAGACCAGGGATCAAACCTGTGTCCCCTGCATTGGCAGATGGATTCTTATCCACTGTACCACCAGGGAAGCCCCATGCTTCACTTTTTCCCTTTCTGTAATGGTAATATTTACCTGAGAACTAACTAATGTAAAGGCCACCATAGAACATGCCTGCATATAGCAAGTGGTCATTTTAGCCTTCCTTTAACTGTTACAGTGAGATCGTAATCCTAGACAGAGGACGCTTTCCTAATTCCTCTGAGAAAGACAGAAGAGAGAAACTGTGGACCCGGAGGTGTACAGGAGACATTGATCTTCCAGAGGCACAGTCCTTGTGGCTGTCGCATTCTCCCCTGAAGCCTTTTTTGTTGGGTGTATGCAGGAAGGCGGGCTTCCTTGGTGGCTCAGCGGTAAAGAATCCACCTGCCAATGCAGGAGGTGCAGGTTCGATCCCTGGGTTGGGGAGATCCCCTGGAGTAGGAAATGGCAACCTACCCCAGTATACTTGCCTGGGAAATCCCATGGACAGAGGAGCCTGGCAGGCTACAGTCCATGGGGTTGCAAAAATGTTGGACACAACTTAGTGACTAAACAACAAGCAGGAAGAAGACAGGTTGCTCCCAGGGTGGAAGACTGCAAATTAGATGAAATGGAACAACAAATGAACAGGAATGTCAAGGATACTGACAGGAAAAGGTTCAAGAGGTGATTCATGAAAGACAGAGCAAACTAGATGTGGGCCTTGAGGGAGAAGAGACAAGAATGACCCCAGATTTCTACAGCCGAGCAGACAGGAGTGCTGACCCCTGAGAAGGGAGACTAGCAGGAGGTGAGTGCAGAACCGGGGTTTTGTCTGGGACATGTGATGCTCGGGTTTGGGTTGGCCAGGGCCTGGGGTAAGGGTGTGGAGCAGGAGAGAAAGAGATGAGAAAGGAGAAAAGTGGGCAGGCCGAGGTAACCCATCTTATTATGGGAGTGATGGGAAGGGGAAGGGGTGGTGTTAAGAAGGAAGTGGGCGTGGTTAATTCTGTGTTTTAGGAATACATTGACTCCAATATTGAGAATGGGATGTTGCAGAGAGAGCAGAGGAAGCAGATAAGGTGGATGGTTTACCAGACACTGGGCATCACCCAGAGATGGTTTCATGTGTTTGTATAACCTGTGCAATCACACAGCGTCCTGCACTGCAAAGGGGACCGCGTTTGGCTTAATGCTCTGCTTTTGCTATCCTAAGATTCCTAATAATGTTCTCTTTGAATCTGCGTTTTGTAAGTCAAGTCTGATGGGACTTGAGCCTGTGCTTGAGCGAAGGAGACTTGCCCAGTATGTCCGTCTGCCACTGGTCCTCGTGATGTCCATGAGCACAGAGTCTTAGTAGACCCACAATCCACAGGGTCTTGCACATCCATAACTATTGATTGATATTCTTTATATTTGAAGGAGAATTTGCCCTAATCTAAAGTCTTCGGCCATTTTCACCCCCTTAAATATTTTTAAAATGTTGATCCATTTTTAAAACATAGAATGTTACTGTCTAGAATCTTGATGCCATCTAGATTTTCTTTTCCTTAAAAGTAACTTTGGGGACTTCCCTGGTGGTCCAGTGGTTAAGAATCCGCTTTGCGATGCAGGGGACATGGGTTTGAGCGCTGGTCAGGAAACAAAGATCTCATGTGCCAAAACTGAGCTCACAGGATGTGAGTACTGAACCTGTAAGCTACAACTAGAGTCCAGGCGCTGCAGGGAAAAATCCCAAACACAGCAATGAAGATCCCATGCCTCAAGTAAGACCTGATGGAACCTAATAAATAAATAAAATTCATTTGGTGGCCAAAGGAAACCATTCAAGGACCTAAAAAAGTAACTTGGACTTTTAACTTGAATACCTAAAAGATTTTTACTTTAAGGAACAACAGCATCACTAAGCTAAGTGTTGGTATTGACCATTCTAGATTAATTCTCATAGGACCAAGTATGCCCTTTCAATATTTCAATTCAATCTTTTATATTTTGAAAATATTTTAATTCAGTTTTAAAATACTTATTCTGCTTCTGTTTTACTTTTAGGGCCTTCAATTATGCATTTGTTGGATCTCATTTCCCTTTTGTATCTGTCACTTTCTCTCAAATCCTTTTTATCTCTTTTATTTCCGCTTTATTGTCTTCACTTCTATTTTGTGTCTTTTACTACCCTTGTGTTTCTTCTAATTTAACTTCATCTGATTTCCCCCCTCCCTCGTTATTTTCTGATTTTCTCAGATTGTTTAAAATCCTCCTGTTGTCCAGCCATCTCATTTCTGAGTGCTTCTATTTCTCATATGTGCTATTCTCTTAAAGCTTCTCACATTTTCTTAATTGCTTTCAACTCATTTAGCTTAGTGTCCACATATGTTCTCTTTGTCTGCCAGACCAGTAGTCAGTTTATTTTCATTTCTATTTTTTTTCCCTTGCAAAAACCTTTCTGTGGACTTGTATTTTTCTTCTGTTTCTTAAATTTAAAAGGTGAGTTTTTTTCCTAGGTTTTATTTTATTTTATTTTTTTCAGATATTCTTTTTTTTCCATTTATTTTTATTAGTTGGAGGCTAATTACTTTACAATATTGCAGTGGTTTTTGCCATACATTGACATGAATCAGCCATGGATTTACATGTATTCCCCATCCCGATCCCCCCTCCCACCTCCCTCTCCATTCCATCCCTCTGGGTCTTCCCAGTGCACCAGCCCTGAGCACTTGTCTCATGCATCAGCCTGGGCCGGTGATCTGTTTCACCCTTGATAATATACATGTTTTGTTGCTGTTCTCTTGAAACATCCCACCCTCGCCTTCTCCCACAGAGTCCAAAAGTCTGTTCTGTACATCTGTGTCTCTTTTTCTGTTTTGCATATAGGGTTATCGTTACCATCTTTCTAAATTTCATATATATGCATTAGTATACTGTATTGGTCTTTATCTTTCTGGCTTACTTCACTCTGTATAATGGGCTCCAGTTTCATCCATCTCATTAGAACTGATTCACTTGATCTTAGCCAAAAGGCCGAGAAGTGATTCATTAGAACTGATTCAAATGAATTCTTTTTAATGGCTGAGTAATATTCCATGGTGTATATGTACCACAGCTTCCTTATCCATTCATCTGCTGATGGAATCTAGGTTGCTTCCATGTCCTGGCAATTGTAAACCAAGCTGCGATGAACATTGGGGTGCATGTGTCTCTTTCAGATCTGATTTCCTCGGTGTGTATGCCCAGGAGTGGAATTGCTGGGTCATATGGCAGTTCTAGTTCCAGTTTTTAAAGGAATCTCTATACTGTTCTCCATAGCGGCTGTACTAGTTTGCATTCCCACCAACAGTGTAAGAGGGTTCCCTTTTCTCCACACCCTCTCCAGCATTTATTGCTTGTAGACTTTTGGATAGCAGCCATCCTGACTGGCGTGTAATGGTACCTCATTGTGGTTTTGATTTGCATTTCTCTGATAATGAGTGATGTTGAGCAACTTTTCATGTGTTTGTTAGCCATCTGTATGTCTTCTTTGGAGAAATGTCTGTTTAGTTCTTTGGCCCATTTTTTGATTGGGTCATTTATTTTTCTGGAATTGAGCTTCAGGAGTTGCTTGTATATTTTTGAGATTAATCCTTTGTCAGTTTCTTCATTTGCTATTATTTCCTCACATTCTGAAGGCTGTCTTTTCACCTTGCTTATAGTTTCCTTTGTAGTGCAAAAGCTTTTAAGTTTCATTAGGTCCCATTTGTTTATTTTTGCTTTTATTTCCAATATTCTGGGAGGTGGGTCATAGAGGATCCTGCTATGATTTATGTCAGAGAGTGTTTTACCTATGTTCTCCTCTAGGAGTTTTATAGTTTCTGGTCTTACATTTAGATCTTTAATCCATTTTGAGTTTATTTTTGTGTATGGTGTTAGAAAGTGTTCTAGTTTCATTCTTTTACAAGTGGTTGACCAGTTTTCCCAGCACCACTTGTTAAAGAGGTTGTCTTTTTTCCATTGTATATCCTTGCCCTCTTTGTCGAAGATAGCGTGTCCATAGGTTCGTGGATTTATCTCTGGGCTTTCTATTCTGTTCCATTGATCTATATTTCTGTCTTTGTGCCAGTACCATACTGTCTTGATGACTGTGGCTTTGTAGTATAGTCTGAAGTCAGGCAGGTTGGTTCTTCCAGTTCCATTCTTCTTTCTCAAGATTACTTTGGCTATTCGAGGTTTTTTGTATTTCCATACAAATTGTGAAATTATTTGTTCTAGTTCTGTGAAAAATACCGTTGGTAACTTGATAGGGATTGCATTGAATCTATAGATTGCTTTGGGTAGTATAGCCATTTTGACAATATTGATTCTTCCAATCCATGAACACGGTATATTTCTCCATCTGTTTGTGTCCTCTTTGATTTCTTTCATCAGTGTTTTATAGTTTTCTATGTATAGGTCTTTTGTTTCTTTAGGTAGATATACTCCTAAGTATTTTATTCTTTTTGTTGCAATGGTGAATGGTATTGTTTCCTTAATTTCTCTTTCTGTTTTCTCATTGTTAGTGTATAGGAATGCAAGGGATTTCTGTGTGTTAATTTTATATCCTGCAACTTTACTATATTCGTTGATTAGTTCTAGTAATTTTCTGGTAGAGTCTTTAGGGTTTTCTATGTAGAGGATCATGTCATCTGCAAGCAGTGAGAGTTTCACTTCTTCTTTTCCTATCTGGATTCCTTTTACTTCTTTTTCTGCTCTGATTGCTGTGGCCAGAACTTCCAAGACTATGTTGAATAGTAGTGGTGAGAGTGGGCACCCTTGTCTTGTTCCTGATTTCAGGGGAAATGCTTTCAATTTTTCACCATTGAGGGTAATGCTTGCTGTGGGTTTGTCATATATAGCTTTTATTATGTTGAGGTATGTTCCTTCTATTCCTGCTTTCTGGAGAGTTTTAATCATAAATGGATGTTGAATTTTGTCAAAGGCTTTTTCTGCATCTATTGAGATAATCATATGGTTTTTATCTTTCAATTTGTTAATGTGGTGTATTATGTTGATTGATTTGTGGATATTAAAGAATCCTTGCATTCCTGGGATAAAGCCCACTTGGTCATGATGTATGATTTTTTTAATATGTTGTTGGATTCTGTTTGCTAGAATTTTGTTAAGGATTTTTGCATCTATGTTCATCAGTGATATTGGCCTGTAGTTTTCTTTTTTTGTGGCATCTTTGTCTGGTTTTGGAATTAGGGTGATGATGGCCTCATAGAATGAGTTTGGGCGTTTACCTTCTTCTGCAATTTTCTGGAAGAGTTTGAGTAAGATAGGTGTTAGCTCTTCTCTAAATTTTTGGTAGAATTCAGCTGTGAAGCCATCTGGTCCTGGGCTTTTGTTTGCTGGAAGATTTCTGATTACAGTTTCGATTTCCTTGCTTGTGATGGGTCTGTTAAGATCTTCTATTTCATTCTGGTTCAGTTTTGGAAAGTTATACTTTTCTAAGAATTTGTCCATTTCTTCCAAGTTGTCCATTTTACTGGCATAGAGCTGCTGATAGTAGTCTCTTATGATCCTTTGTATTTCAGTGTTGTCTGTTGTGATCTCTCCATTTTCATTTCTAATTTTGTTGATTTGGTTCTTTTCCCTTTGTTTCTTAATGAGTCTTGCTAACGGTTTGTTGATTTTGTTTATTTTTTCAAAAAACCAGCTTTTAGCTTTGTTGATTTTTGCTATGTTTTCCTAGGTTTTAAAAGAAGGTTGCTATGGAAGTGGCAGAAATGAGCCAGGTGTCTTTCTCTACATTTTTTGTTGTTACTGTTAAAAACTCAAATGGTGGTCTCTCTGTGTAACTTTCTTTTTGATTCTCAGACGTGAAGTGAAGTGAAAGTTGCTAAGTCATGTCCGACTCTTTGCAACCCCATGGACTATACAGTCCATGGAATTCTCTAGGCCAGAATACTGGAGTGGGTAGCCTTTCTCTTCTCCAGGGTATCGTCCCAACCCAGGTCCCCTGCACTGCAGGTGGATTCTTTACTAGCTGAGCCACCAGGGAACCCCAAGAATACTGGAGTGGGTAGCCTGTCCCTTTTCCAGCAAATCTTCCTGACCCAGGAACCAAACCAGAGTCTCCTGCATTGCAGGTGGATTCTTTACCAACTATTCTATCAGGGAAGCCCCTGATTCTCAGAAGTTAGCCTGAATTTTTTCCTGGGTTTCTTATTGTTCTATGGGCCGTGTTCTCTAATCTTTAGACTCTCACTGTCAAATGTGGTAACCACTCTGGAAATGAGTCTAAGTCCAATTTGAGATGTAGAATATAGCTTAGTATGAAAAAAACAAAATAACACATTAATAATTTTTGTATTGATTACTGTTAAAATAATATTTTGAGAATATTGGATTAAATAAAATACATGATTAAAATTAATTTCATTTACTTTGGAATATGGCTACTAGAATATATAGGCTTCCCTGGTGGCTCAGTTGGTAAAGAATCTGCCTACAATGAAGGAGACACAGGTTCGATCCCTGGTTTGGGACAATTCCCTGGAGAAGGAAATGGCAACTCACTCTACTCTTCTTGCCTGGGAAATCCCATGGAGAGAGGAGACTGGTAGGCTGCAGTCCATGGGGTCACAAGAGTCGGACACAACTTAATGACTACACCACCACCCCTAGAATATATAAAATCACAAAAGTGGCTTGCATTGGTGGCTTATGTCATATTCCTAATAGACAGTACTGCTTTAGACGTCACATTCTGCTGTTGCAATACCGCAGAATTTGCTTCATCCCCACTATTTCCTTCCTGTTACTTGAACCTTTGCTCTTACTTCCTCTTACTGTCCTTTCCTTGTTCAATTCATTTTTGGTTTCTAGCAATTTTCTTTCAGGCTTTAACACCTGGGAGTGTGTCTTTTCTGGATATTTACTAAATCCTTGAGAACTTAGACCCATCATAGAATTCACCTTTCTGTATCACCTTTTCTGTCCTCACCTACAGCTTGCATTTCGGGAGGACACATCCCAGTTTATTCAGTGACTCTCAGATCGCCTTGCTCAGAGGATGGCATGTTCATCCACTCAGGATGGGGTATTCTCCTTTTGGATATGCAAATATTTTAGAGATCTTTGGGGTTCTGTGCCATCAGTGATCCACTTTTAGTCCCTGGTGCTCCTGATCCCCAGCTCTCATGTTCTTCCTATTACCACTGTTCTTCCCAACAGTGGTTGGGCCACATCTGCTCATACACCGGAGTTCATGGAGAACCTTCAGCACTCAGCTGGTTCACCCCTCCCTCTCTCCCTCCCTCCTGTCCTTCCTTCCTTTGTGCCATGCTGTGTGGCATATAGAATCTTAGGTCCCTAACCAGGGATCAAACCTGTGCCCCTTGCACTGGGAGCATGAAATCTTAACCTCTGGGTTTCCAGGGAAGTCCCTATTACCTAGTTTTATTGAAGAGATTGAGTACAGATTTTTTTCCCTTTTGCTGCTGTGTTGATTTTCAGGGAACATTTTAGGGATAATTGAAAAACTACATAGATCACAGTCTCAGGATGACTAGACTTCTCTCATTTTTTTATAATATATAAAATTATTTAATCTATCTGGGATTAATTTTGATGAACAACATGAATTGGGGAATCTAACTTTTTCCTTTTTAAAAAGAGCAATTCCTCTTTTTGGTATTATAAAAGTTATAGGTATATATTGAAGAAAACATACAGTATGGAAGAGCAAAAGAGAAAAAAAACTAATTATAATCCTTCCACCCAGAGAGAACCATTTTAACATTTTGATCTATAGGCTTCCAGGCATTTTTAAGTTGGCTGACCTTGAGCAAATTACTTAACATCTTTGAAATTCAGTACCATAATCTATGAAACTGGGGAAATAACATATTTCACTGAAACTAGTATGCCATCAATTGTACGAATTACCTTTTTTGCCACTAAGAAAGAAAGAAAAAAAAAAACACTGCCAATTAAACTATGACACACAAGCAATTAATTTTAGGTATGTTGATATATAAAAATTTAATCTTAGAATCACTTGAAAATGGTAATAATGACCTTACAGGACTGTTATAGAGATAAGATGATATAATGTGTATAAAGCATGATAAATGGTAACTACTATCACTCCATTATATTAATATACTGAAAGTTTATTTATCTAGCTTCCTATTGTTGAACATCTATGTTGTATCTATTATAAACATTAATGATTCATTAATAGATAAGTGCAAATGATGATAAAATATTAAATCTTAATGACAGCCAAGAAATGCAAATCAAAACAATAATGTTATTTAGCACTTTTCAAATTAATAGGATTTTTTCACACTAAAGAAAAATTAGGAAAACCTCAATATCTGACAATACAATGTAACTAAATAAATTGTGATTCAGAGGTATTTTTAGCTATAAAAAAAAAAGGTGATTTACAAAAGTGAGCAATTAATAATGTCAAACTCTACAATTCATAATGAAAACACAATTATGTATATTCGTGTACCTATACATAATTGTTCAACAGGAGATAGAAGAAGAGACAAAGACCGACAAATTAGTAGCCAGAGGCTTTAATTCACCTCTCTAAGCTCATGACATTTACATTAAAGAGTAATAATATAAAACACCTAAAAACATAATTAATGAGGTAGATCTAAAATATAATCACACCGACTTATCCTTAAAAACAATGATTGCACATTCCTTTCAAGCAGTCCTATTAGTTTACAAAATTGACAATGTATTAATGCAAAAAGAAAACAAAGGAAGGAATAGTGAGACAACAGTCTCTGATCACAATGCAACATAGCCAAAGATTAATAAGATGCAAAAAAAATTTTCTGCCTATAAAATTTAAAATTTTCAAACAAGTCTTGAGTCAAGAAGAAATCAAATTCCAAATTTCAAAGTGTTTAGAAAATGTGTAAGTGACCAGTCATGCCCTGCTCTCTGCAACTCCATGAACTGCAGCCTGCCAGGCTCCCTCCTTGGTCCATGGAACTTTCCAGACAAGAATACTGGAGGGGTTGCATTTCCTACTCCAAGGAATCTTCCCAACTCAGGGATCAAAACGGTGTCTCTTGCATCTCCTGTATTGGCAGGCGAATTCTTTACCACTGCCCCACCTGGGAAGCCCATGTAGAAAATAGTGACAGTGAAAATCCTAAATCCTATAAGATAGAGAGAGGACCGTGATAAAACAAAGGAAAATTCATAGTCTAAAAAAATCAGAAGGAAGGAATCTTACAGAGAAAAAAAAAACCCAATGAATTAGAAAAGAAAAAATTTAACACTGCTAAATCCAGGTGCTAGTTCTTTAGGGCAAAAACAGTAATATATCAATGGTTTGGTAACCTAACAAAAAATGAGAAAGTAAAAATGTACAAAATAATCATGCTAAGTGGAAAATAAATACAAATAAATAATTATAAGCGTTGTAAGCACTCAATATGCCAGCAAATTTGGAAAACTCAGCAGTGGCCACAGGACTGGAAAAGGTCAGTTTTCATTCCAATCCCGAAGAAAGGCAATGCCAAAGAATGCTCATACTACCACCCAATTGCATTCATCTCACAAGCTAGTAAAGTAATACTCAAAATTCTCCAACCCAGGCTTCAACAATACATGAACTGTGAACTTCCAGATGTTCAAGCTGGATTTAGAAAAGGAAGAGGAACCAGAGATCAAATTGCCAACATCCGCTGGATCATCAAAAAAGCAAGAGAGTTCCAGAAAAACATCTTTTTCTGCTTTATTGACTATGTCAAAGCCTTTGACTGTGTGGATCGCAATAAACTGTGGAAAATTCTGAAAGAGATGGGAATACAGGACTACCTGACCTGCCTCTTGAGAAACCTGTATGCAGGTCAGGAAGCAACAGTTAGAACTGAATATGGAACAACAGACTGGTTCCAAATAGGAAAAGGAGTACATCAAGGCTGTATATTGTCACCCTGCTTATTTAACTTATATGCAGAGTACATCATGAGAAACGCTAGGCTGGATGAATCGCAAGCTGGAATCAAGATTGCCAGGAGAAATATCAATAACCTCAGATAGGCAGATGACACCACCCTTATGGCAGAAAGTGAAGAAGAACTAAAGAGCCTCTTGATGAAAGTGACAGAGGAGAGTGGAAAAGTTGGCTTAAAGCTCAACATTCAGAAAACTAAGATCATGGCATCCGGTCACATCACCTCATGGGAAATAGATGGGGAAACAGTGGAAACAGTGGCAGACTTTATATTTTTGGGCTCCAAAATCACTGCAGATGGTGATTGCAGCCATGAAATTAAAAGACGCTTACTCCTTGGAAGGAAAGTTATGACCAACCTAGATAGCATACTAAAAAGCAGAGACATTACTTTGCCGACAAAGGTCTGTCTAGTCAAGGCTATGGTTTTTCCAGTAGTCATGTATGGATGTGAGAGTTGGACTATAAAGAAAGCTGAGTGCCGAAGAATTGATGCTTTTGAACTTTGGTGTTGGAGAAGACTTTTGAGAGTCCCTTGGACTGCAAGGAGATCCAACCAGTCCATCCTAAAGGAGATTAGTCCTGAGTGTTCATTGGAAGGGCTGATGTTGAAGCTGAAGCTTCAATATTTTGGCCACCTGATGCAAGAACTGACTCATTTGAAAAGACCCTGATGCTGGGAAAGATTGAGGGTGGGAGAAGGGGATGACAGAGGATGAGATGGTTGAATGGCATCACCGACTCAATGGACATGGGTTTGGGTAGACTCTGGGAGTTGGTGATGGACAGGGAGGCCTGGCGTGCTGCAGTTCATGGGGTCACAAAGAGTCAGACATGCCTGAGTGACTGAACTGAACTGAAGAGAGATTTTGCTCTACTTTGTGCAGAAGCATTTGACAACTAGAAGAAATCGATACTTCTATTAGGAAAAAATAATTTGTCAAAATTGACCCCAGAAGAGAAAGAAATAATAAACAAATTGCCATAGAGGAAAGAGAAAACACTGTTAAGTATTTACTCACTTTTTTGAAAAATAATTCATTCCGAACAGTTTTACAGGGGAATTCTACCAGTGTTTTAAGGGACAGATAATTCTAATGATACTTAAACTGTTTCAGTGCATAAAAGAAAAAAAAAATTTTAATGTTCAAATTGATTTTGTGAAGCAAAGATACACAAATATACATACTCATTACATCTACATACATCTCTGAATATTGATATAAATGTCCAAATTAAAATTGTTGCAAACAAAATACAACAGTGCTTCAAAACAAAACTAATACACTATAACCGAGTGTTCACTATACTAATAAATGAATAATTCGATATTGTAAAATCTAATAGAATTACTTAAAATTTATTCAAATCAATATTTAAAAATTATTACCTATTATGTAATAAAGCACATATAGGAGCATGTTAATGGAGGAATGTAGGTGGTAGATATATGCTTGTTCACAATGTAAGATTCTTTCATCTTTGGTATTTGTTTGAAAAATTTCATAATAAAATGGGAGAATATCTATTAATATAATTCATCATATTAATAGGTCTAAGGAGAAAAATCATAAGACCATCTCCATGAACATTGAAAGGCATTTGACCAAATTCAATATCTGTTCTTAATTTTTAAAACATTTAATGAAATAGGAAGAGATAATTATTTCTTTAACATATTAAGTAGACTCATTTCACCTCATAAGCCAGCATTATACTTATAGTGGGAAAAAACACTAACAGCATTCCCATTAAAGTCAGGATAAAACAAAAGTGTTCAATATCTTATTGGACTATTATTTAGCATTGTTCTGTAAGAAGTAATCAATGTAATTAAGGAAAGACATTAAAGGTATGAAAATAAGAAAATGGGACATTATCTTTATTTGCAGATGATATGATAAGATTATATGATTGTATAGCTATAAAACCCAAGAGACTAAACTGCAAAACTTATAAAAATAACATAGCTCAATAATGTAGTTGGGTACAAAATTAAGAGTCAAGAGTGTGTGTGTATACATTGTTGGTACTTAAAATAGTATTTTATCATAATGAGAAATATGTGATATTTGTATAAGTAAAACTTTGAAATACTAAAGATCACAAATGATGACTTTAAAAATGAAAAGTTTTTGAACAGAACACTCAAATTAAGGTGTCAGTTCTTTTAAAACTAATCTACAATATGATGAGATCCCAACAGTATTATTTAATGAAACCAACTGATTTTAAAGTTCAGATAAAAAGAAACCAAAATAGGAAACCAATTTTTAAGTGTCAAGAAATTAGAAGGAAAGAGGGCACCAGATAATAAAATATTTGAGCTACATTAAGTACAGCAGTGCAGTGATGGTACTTGCATGTATAAACAGGTCTGTGGTACAGACTGTAAGTTCAGAATTAGACCCAAAGGTGCACAGTGGTTTAGTATACAACAGAGGTGGCATTTCAGTCCATATGAAAAAGATTTTTCAGTAGTCAGCCCTGAGGTAACTGTATAGTCATCTGGGAAAAAAAGTCAGATCTCTAGTTTGTACTTTACACCAAATAAATTTCAGGTGAGTTAGAGATTTAAACTTGGAAATTGAAACCGTAAGTTGCAGAAGAATGTTTTTATAATCTTGGAATAGCAAAGGCCTTAGTAAGTATGACAAAAACCCAGAAGCCATAGAAAGATTGATAAATTCAACTATCTTTTAAGAAATCTCTAAGGCAAAAAACCACCAGAAGCCAAATCTGAAGAAATTGCAGACTGAGGGGAATTATATGCAACTCGTATCACAAAGAGCTAGATTATCTAACAAATATTAGTTAATTTAAAAACTGTCTTAGGGAATAAGGTTTATTCTTTAGAGGTGAGCTTTGGAGGGTCACAAACCATTGTAACATCCAAAATATTTTACCTCCTAAGAATCCATTTTTGGCCCCTGAAGACCTGTTAACACCCACTGAGAATGTGCACTTTACAGACTTTGCACATCTCCCCTCTGGGATTGTTGTTCTTATTTTTTCCATTTTTTAGGATTGTTTTGTATGTTACAGAACCTAACTCTTTGTGGTACGAGTTGCATATGAAATTAAAAGATACTTACTCCTTGGAACGAAAGTTATGACCAACCTAGACAGCATATTAAAAAGCAGAGACGTTACTTTGCCAACAAAGGTCCATCTAGTCAAGGCTATGGTTTTTCCAGTGGTCTTGTATGGATGTGAGAGTTGATCTGTGAAGAAAGCTGAGTGCCGAAGAATTGATGCTTTTGAACTGTGGTGTTGCAGAAGACTCTTGAGAGTCCCTTGGACTGCAAGGAGATCCAACCAGTCCATCCTAAAGGAGAACAGTCCTGGGTGTTCATTGGAAGGACTGATGCTGAAGATGAAACTCCAATACTTTGGCCACCTCATGCGAAGAGCTGACTCATTGGAAAAGACCGTGATGCTGGGAGGGATTGGAGGCAGGAGGAGAAGGGGACGACAGAGGATGAGATGGCTGGATGGCATCACCAACTCCATGGACATGAGTTTGGGTAAACTCGGGGAGTTGGTGATGGACAGGGAGGCCTGGCGTGCTGCGATTCATGAGGTGGCAAGGAGTCGGACACAACTGAGCGACTGAACTGAACTGAATACAATTAATTAAATTTTTCTCCTTATGGAGTTAATAATGAAAAATTGTTGAGAAATATGAATTTAGGGAAATAGTTGACAGAAAGGAAATATAGATGGTTGTTGTGTTTTCAGTCTCTCATTTGTGTCTGACCCTTTGTGACTTCATGGACTATAGCCCTTCAGGCTCCTCTGTCCATGAGATCTCCCAGGCAAGAATATTGGAGTGGATTGTCATTTTCTTCTCCAGGGGATTGTCCCGACACAGGAATCGAACCTGTGTCTCCTGAGTCTCCTGTACTGGCAGGCAGATTCTCTACCTCTGAACCACCTGGGAAAAATACTCTCACACAAAAACTTTATGTAAGTGTTCGAAGCAGCATTATTCATCATAGCCAAATGGTTGAAACAGCCTCAATGTCCATCAATAGATGAATAAATAAAGAAAATGTGATATATTCATGCAGTGAAATATTAGACATGCGAAAGGAAGTGCTGATACATGCTACAGCACAGATGAACCTTGACAACATCTGTGTTAAGGCAAAGAAGTTGGGAAAGAAACTGGTCACAACAGACCACATATTGTATGATTTTATTTATATGAACTGTCCGATGCTGAGACCCCATGCACTGTAGCCCACCAGGCTCCTCTGTCCATGCTGCTGCTGCTGCTAAGTCGCTTCAGTAGTGTCCGACTCTGTACGACCCCATAGATGGCAGCCCACCAGGCTCCCCCATCCCTGGGATTCTCCAGGCAAGAACACTGGAGTGGGTTGCCATTTCCTTCTCCAATGCATGTATGCATGCTAAGTCTCTGTCCATAGGATTTCCCAATTAAGAATACTGGAGTGGATTGCTACTTCCTCCTTCAGGGGTCTTCCCCACCCATAACAAATACCATTTTATCATCATCAGAGTTTTGGAGTCCCACCTATCTTTTTTACCTCCTTCCCCCAAGGACATCATTTTCCTTAATAATGGCATCATTCCTATGTTTACAACACAAGTATATACCTACAAGTAACACACACAATTCTTTGGGATATTTTAAGTTTACATGAATAGTAGCATATTGTCCATACCTTCTTTTTAAATTCTTTTTTAGATTTTACATTTAGGTCTACGATTTGTTTTGCATTAGTCTTGTATATAGTGCAAAGTATGATTAGTTGTTTGTTTTTTGCACAGAGGTATTCATGTTTTCTAGTACCATCTGTTATTCTGCACTGTACTGTGTGTGAGATCTTAGTTCTTTGACCAGGGATCAAACCCAGGCCCTCTGTGTTGGAAGGCAAAGTCTTAACCACTGGACCTCTGGAGAAGTCCCTGTCCATATCTTTTTAAGCCTTTTTCTGAGATTTACTCATGTTGATGTACATAAGTTTAGTTTATTCATTTTATCTGCTCTGCGGCTCGCATTTCATTGTATGAATAGTCTTCCATCTCCCTTCTAAGGTACAGTTGTTTCCATTTTTAAACTATGACATATAGTGCATGATAAACATTCTTATTCACATGTTCTTGGTACACAGGAAAACATCTGTCTTGGGTAGCTACATGAAAATGAAATTGCTGAGTTGCAAGGCAACTTTAACTCGACTAGGTCCAGCATTATCAAGCTTTCAGGCCCACCAGCAATAAGAGTGCTTATTTCCTTACATCCTCTCTATCACCAGGTATCATATGATTTTTGAGATTTGCCGTGTGGTGGCTGTGAGATGTATCTCACTGTTGCTTCGGTTGCATTTTCCTGGTTACCTGTGAGGTTGCAGAGCTTTTTACATACTTACTTACTTTGGGGTTTCCTCCTGGAATTGCCTGTTCCTAGCCTTTGTCCATTTCCCCATTTTCCCCTCACTGATTTGTAAAAGTTCATTATATATTATGGACACTAATATTTTGTTGCAGGTAGTTTCTCTCAGACTGTGGTTTGTCTTTCACTTTGTGATATCTTTTATTGAATGCAAATATTTTTTGTATATACTAAAATGTATCCATGTCTGTCATTATGGTTCATGTTTTCTTCTGTCTTATTTAGGAAATTCTTCCCACTCCAGTGTCATAAGCAAATGTTCCTATATTTATTTCTTAAAATTTCAAGATTTTGCAACTTCTTATTAGTCTTTAATCCACCAAGAATTAATTTTTTTATGTGATGTGAGGAAGGGATTTAATTTTATAATTTCCTCATAGGGACAACAAATCATTCCAATGTTGTTCTTCTTTTTCATTTTAGAAAATTGCAAACATAAAAAACATTACAGAGAAAAAGAGAGTAAACTTTGTGTCCTCATCAATTAGCTTCAACAGTGATCTAATCATGGCCAATCTTCTTTCATCCATACCTTCAATCATTCTCTCTTCTAAATTATTTTGAAGCCAGACATCATGTAATTTCATCTATAAATATTTAAGCATGAATCTTTAAAAGATCACTTTTTAACCCCAATAACATTATTACATCTAAAAAGACCCCAATAATTCTTCAACATCGATAAGCAAATTTCTACATGTTTTATCAGTTTTCTTTTTGCAGTTGGTTTGAGTCAGGATCCAAATAAAGTCCATATATTAAAGTTGGTTAAATGTTTCCTTACTCTGTTATATAAGTATCTCCCTCCTCCTTTTTTCCCCCTTGATATTTGTTTATTAAAGAAACTAGACCTGTTCTGTACAGATTTCCACATTCTGGGTTTCTCTGATCTCACCTTTGTGGTATCATTTAGTGTCTTCCTCTGTCGCTGTGTTTCCTGTAACAGTTACTCTAGGGTTGTGACCAGATTCAGGTTTGACATTTGGCAAGACTACATCACATAGGATTTTTGTACTTTCATGAGCAGGTACATCAAGTCTAACTTGACATTTGCAGGGGGAAATCTAGGCATAACCACTGACGTGCCTAGATCTGTTATTTCATTAGGGTTTGAAAAATAGCAATATTTTAATTGCATCACTTCTTTATCATTTACTATAGTTTATTAAATAATCCTTCCTTTGGCCAATCATTTGTGCCAGTTCCTTATATGTGTGGGTCAGTTTCTATGTTCTTTTCTCTGTTCTTTTGATCTGTTTGTCTGTCATGGCACTAATGCCATGTGATTTAAATTACTCCAGCTTCTTGCCTGGAGAATCCCAGGGACAGGATCTTGGTGGGCTGCCGTCTATGGGGTCGCGCAGAGTTGGACACGACTGACGTGACTTAGCAGCAGCAGCAGCAGCAGCTTCGTAGTAAGTCTTCATATTTGGGAAGAGAATACATCACTGAAAACATCAGCTTACACAAACACAACAACAAAATAAGAGCTATTCTTAACTCTTTATGATTCCACATGTATTTTGGGACCAGCTTATCAAGTTCCATGAGAAACTCTCTTGTTTTGGATGGCACTGCATCAAATCTATATACAAAGTTAGGGAGAATTTCTATCTTTATGTAACTGAGTTTTTACATCTACTAATATGACTTACCTATCCATTTACTGTGGTCTTTTATGTACTTCAGTGAAGTTTTATAATTTCTCTTTAAAAGCCTTGTACATCTTATAGATTTTGTTATTGTGAATGATATCTTTAAAAATTTACCTTTTCTGGCTTTTTGTTGCTGGTGTGTGGGATTGCAATTAGTTTCTGTATACGGAATTTATATTTATTGGCTTGCATTCTTATCAAGCTCCGTTATTCTGATAGCTTGTTGGTAGATTTTCCTGGAATTTTTTCAAATGTAGTCAATGATTTATTTAATCTGAGAATAATGACTTATCTGTCATTTTCCATTTATATGTCTTTTCTCTCTTATTTTAAAATAATTATTATTTTCATCATGTTATAACTTTTAAAAAATATTTTTAAAAGATTTTTAAAAATATTTGTTTATTTTTGACTGTGCTAGGTCTTCATTGCTGCAGGAACTTTTCTCTAGTTTCAGCAAGTGGGGGCTACTGTCTAGTTGTGGTGTGTGGGCTTCTAACTGCTGTGGCTTTTCTTGTTGCAGGGCAGGGACTCTTGAGCACGTGGGCTCAGAAGTTGTGGCACACAGCCTTAGTTGCCTCGTGGCATGTGGGATCTTCCCGGACCAGTGATCAAACCTGTGTCTCCTGCATTAGCAGCTGGATTCTTTACCACTGAGCCAGCAGGGAAGCCCTTTTTTCTTTTATGAATTGTATTTGTCTAGTATAATATTGATATAAGTGGTGATAGCAGTTACCACTTTTTTTATGGGGGAGTTTTATTTTTGTCCAACTTTATTGAGCTATATTAATAATTGACATGTAACACTGTGTAAGTTTAAGGCATTCCATGTGATGACTTGAAGCATGTATAATATTGCAAAATGGTTATCACAGTAAGGTTAGTTAACACACCCTCACCTCATATAATCCCAGTTTGGGGTTTTTTTTTTTGTATGTTTTTTGTGGTGGTGGTGATAAAGCATTTTAGATCTATTCTCTCAGCAGTTTTCAAATATACAATACAGCGTTGTTAACTGCATTCACTGTGTTGTATGTTTGATCCCCAGATCTTCTTCATCTTATAGTGAAAGTTTGTGCCCTTTGACCAATAAGCACCCCTCCTGAGACACTGTAAGTGAACTTTCTCTAGTTGTGGTGAACAGGGGCTCGTCTTCATTGCAGAGCACCAGCTTCTCACTGCAGGGGCTTCTCTCGTTGAGCAGCACAGATTCTAGGTGCTCGGGCTTCAGCAGCTGTGGTGTGCAGGCTCCGTAGTTGTGGCACATATGCTTAGTTGCTTCTCGGCAAGTGGGATCTTCTCTGACCAAGAATTGAACCTGGGTCCCCTGCAATGGCAGGCAACTCAACCACCGGACCACCAGAGAAGTCCCCCTTTTCATTCTTAATATTGCTTATTGGTGCTTTCTCTGTTTTTTCTTGATAAATTATGTTTTGAAATTTGTATATTTTAATAAATTTTGCAAAGAACCAATTTAGGGTCCTTTTAATTTTGTTATCAGAGTGTATCATCTGCATGATATTGGAGTTTCTAAGACTACTCTGATATAGTAGTTGGCTGTTTTTATAACTGTTCCACATACTGTGCTCTGCCAGGTCGCTTTAGTCACGTCCAGTTCTTTGCGACCCTATGGACTGTAGCCCGCCAGGCTCCCTTGTCCATGGGATTCTCCAGATAAGAATACTGGAGTGGGTTGCTGTGCCATCCTCCAGGGGATCTTCCTGACCCAGAGATCGAACCCACGTCTCTTATGTCTCTTGCATTGGTGTATATGCTTTGAAAAATCGGCTGTTCTCTAAAGCTGAGTGCAGGGTTCTAAACAGCTTTATAAGTTCAAGGTTGTTAATTGTGTTGTTCAAACCTTGTTTATTGCTAATTTTAGTTTTCATCTGCTTGACATATACAGAAGAGAGAGTACATTAAAATCTCCCTGTTTGTGGATGTGGCTACAGTTTCAGTAGCGTTTTGCTTTATATATTTTGAGATTGTTATGGATGCATGTAGGTTTAGCATTCTTGTATTTTAATTGTTTCTTATTATGCAACACTGCTCTTTATCTCTATTAGTGCTTTTGCTTCAAAATCTATTTTGCCAGATCTTAATATAGCTATGTGCATGTGTGTGCTCGATATGTCCGATTCTTTACAACCCAGTGGACTAGAGCCCCCCAGACTCCTCTGTCCATGGCAAGAATACTGGAGTGGATGGGTTTCTTCCTTCAGGGGATCTTCCGGATCCAGGGATCAAACCTGCGTCCCCTGCATTGGCAGGTAGATTCTCTACCACTGTGCCACCTGGGAAGCCCTAATAAAGCTACACCAGCTTTTAAATCAGCTTCCCCTGTGCCTCAGTGGTAAAGAATCTGCCAGCAATGCAGGAAATGTAGGAGACTCGAGTTTGATAGCTGGGTTGGGAAGATCCCCTGGAGGAGGAAATGGGATCCCACTCCAATATTCTTGCCTAGGAGATCTCATGGACAGAGGAGCCTGGTAATCTACAGTCCGTGGGATCGCAAAGAGTTGGACACCACTGAGTATGTATGCAGCTTTCAAATTATTTTCAATTAAGTTTCTCTGATGTAACTTTTTCTGTATTTTAATTTTAACCTTCTGAGATGCAGTCTTTTACTATATATAGCTGTCTGCTCTCCCCACCTCCCATCTTGCCCCAATCTAAGTATCTTTGTTTTTTAACTGGCAGGGTTAGTCTGTTTATATTTAATGTGAATTCTAATATATACCTCTACCATCTTATTTTGTGCTCTCTGTTTGCCATACTTTTTCTTTATTTTTTCTTTTTCCCCTTTTTTCTGCCTTCTATTTGATTGGTGAGATTTCTTTATTTCCTCCCCTCCTTTTTTTCCTCAGTGATTTGGAACACTATTTCTCTGCTTTCAGAAGGTATGCTTAAGTTTTTATGATGCATGCTTGAACAACCAAAGTCTGAAGTTAATGAATGTCCTTGTCTGTACTGTGGTAAGTACAGTAAGTTGCTAAGTTGTGTCTGATTCCTTGCGACCCCATGGACTGCAGCACGCCTGACTTCCCATTGTCCTCTCCATCTCCTGGAGTTTTCCTAAGTTCATGTCCATTGAATCAGTGATGCCATCCAACCATCTCATCCTCTGTCACCCTCTTCTCCTTCTGCCTTCAATCTTTCCCAGTATCAGGGTTTTTTTCAAATGAGTCAGGTGTTTGCATCATGTGGCCTAAGTATTGGAGCTTCAGTTTCAGCATCAATCCTTCCGAAGAGTTTCAGGGTAGATTTCCTTTAAGATTGATTGGTTTGCTCTCCTTGCTTTCCAAGGGATTCTCAAGAGTCTTCTCCAGCACCACAGTTTGAAAGCATCAGTTCTTCGGCACTCTGCCTTCCATATTGTCCAGCTCTCACATCCATACATGACTACTGGAAAGACCATAGCTTTGACTCTACGAAACTTTGTCAGCAAAGTGATGTCTTTACTATTTAACATACTGTCTAGGTTTGTCATAGTGTTCCTGCCAAGAAGCAATCGTCTTCTAATTTCATGGCTGCAGTCACCATCGACAGTGATTTTAGAGCCCAAGAAGAGGAAATTTGTCACTGTTTTCACCTTTTCTCCTTCTATTTGCCATGAAGTGATGGGGCCAGATGCCATGATCTTAGTTTTTTTTTTAATATTGAGCTTTAAGCTGGCTTTTTCATTCTCTTCCTTCACCCTCATCAAGAGGGTCTTTATTTCCTCTTCGCTTTCTGTCATTACAGTGGTATCATCCATATATCTGAGGTTGTTGACATTTCTCCTGGCAAATTTGATTCCAGTTTGTAACTCATTCAGCCCAGCATTTCTCATGGTGTGCTCTGCATACAAGTTAAATAAACAAGGGGGCAATAAACAGCCCTGTCATACTCCTTTCTCAATCCTGAATCAGTCAGTTGTTCCATACAGGGTTCTAACTGTTGCTTCTTGACCCACAGACAAGGTTTCTCAGGAGACAGGTAAGATGGTCTGGTATTCCCACCTCTTCAAGAATCTTCCACAGGTTGTTAACAATTCACACAGTCAAAGGCTTTAGCGTAGTCAATGAAGCAGAGGTAGATGTTTTTCTGGAATTCCCTTGCTTTCTCTATGATCCCACGAACATTGGCAATTTGATCTCTGGTTCCTCTGCCTTTTCTAAACCCAGCTTGAACATCTGGAAGTTCTCAGTTCACGTAATGCTGAAGCATAGCTGAAGGGGTTCGTGTAAGTCAATGAAGTTATGAGCCATACCATGCAGGGCCACCCAAGATGGATGGGTCATAGTGGAGAGTTCTGTCAGAATGTGATCCACTGGAGGAGGGAATGGCAAACCGCTCCAGTATACTAGCCATGAGAACCCCATGAACCCTTGTCTATACCCTTTCCCAAACTATTCAGGGGTCTGATAACCACTCACTCCTTCCTACATTGACCATGTTTTTCTTACCTAGAGATTTACTTTCATATTGGTTTTTTTTTTTTCATTTTAGGTGAAAGCTAAAACAGATTTATTCAGTATTCTAAAGTAGATTATATAATGCAACCAATTAATTTTATTGAAGTATAGCTGATTAATTCCACATTGTTTTACATCTTCTCCAAATTAAAATTCTCTAGCATCCAGTTTCCTCACCTTAGGGCTACTGAACTTCAGTTTGTACAGACCTGGCTTTTGGAAATCTCTCTATTTCTTGACGTTCATTTATGTGTATTTATGTTTATGGGGAGTGATTGACTAGGTCTCTATTTTGAAATATTATAGAATATTTTATATAAGATTTCTAGAAAGATTCTAGGTGATAGCAGGAAAGGATACCACACCATCTCAGTTTGCCATACTGAATGGCACGTCAGATTTTTTGGCATTTATGTATGTCAACTTCGAGAATATACAGTTTGTCTGTGGATTTTTTTTTTAACACATAGTGTATCATATTGTATATGTGATACTGCATCTTCTTCTGTGAATTATAAGCACCTTTTCCATCAGTTTCTATACATCAAATTGATTCATTTTTAACTATTGTGGTGTATTGCATAGTATGGACTTAATATAGTTTATTCAGCTACATTCTGTTTGATGGACTCTTAGATTATTTCCAGATTTTGCTTTTATAGGGAAAACTGAAAAGTCAACATGCATGCTCCCTTGAAGTACGTACTAGTGTTTCTCCAGGGTAGAAGCAGAGATGTGGAATTATCATGTTATAGGATATGTTTTTTCTTCTGGTCCCATGCAAATGCCCTTCAAACGGCATTTTATATACATTTTCAAATATATATTTTATACTCCTCTCATAATATTTGAATGTATTATCCTTGTCCTGCCAATACTTGTGGTACTCTAACTTGAAAAAATCTGCTAAACTAATGAGTAAAAAATAGTATCTTTTTATTTTACTTTGCAGTTAGTCCCCTGATGACTAGCAAAATGAAAGATCTTTTAAAGTATGATTACTGATTGTTTGTATTTCCTTTTCTGTGAATTGCCTGTTCATATCCTTTGTCCAGTTTCTATTAGATTGTTCTTTTTTTTTTTCTTATTGACTTGTAAGAATTCTTTATTCATTCTTGGCCCTAATCCTTTGTCTCTTAAAGAGGTTGTCAATATTTTTAACACATTTGTTGCTGTTCAGAAATTTTGTGGTGTCATCTGTCACACAGAACGATGGCTTATCACGTAGTCAATACATTCAACTTTGCATTTATGGTCTTGTGCTTTATTTAAGAAGCAGCACATACCCCAAGTTGTTAACACATTCTTCTGTATTTTTTCTAACACAGTTGTTTTGTGTTTATCTTTTAGAGCTTTAATCTGTTGGAACTTTTTCCTTGTGGATAGTGTAACACTGTGTGAAATTTCTCAGTTGTGTCTGACTCTTTGCTACCCCATGGACTATACAGTCCATGGAATTCTCCAGGCCAGAATACTGGAGTGGGTAGCCTTTCCCTTCTCCAGGGGATCTTCCCAACCCAGGGATTGAACCCAGGTCTCCCGCACTGCAGGCAGATTCTTTACCAGCTGAGCCACAAGGGAAGCCCTTATGTAAGGTAAGGATCTAATTTTATATTTTCAAATGGGAGGCAATTTTCCCAATATCATTTATTGAATAGCACATAATTTCCTTATGCATTTGATGTATCTTATTAGATTAATAAGCCAATGGACAGACTATACCCAAATTTTCTACTCAGTTCTGTTATCTGTCTATTTGTCTTTTCCTACTCCAATGTCATGACATTTTAATTTCTATAACCTTACAAAGTCATGAATCTTGTAGAACATTATGTGTGATACTTATCTGATCAATTCATATATATCTGTTCTTCCATATTAATTGTAGAATCAGCTTATATAATTCTGTGAAAATTGTATTGAGCTGCAATTGATATTACTTTGACTTCTTTTTAAAACTTTTATTGCAGTATAGTTTATTTACAATGTTGTGTGAGTTTCAGGTATATAGCAAGGTGATTGTTATACATATAGTCTTTCATTTTCAGATTCTTTTCTCCTATAGGTTATCACAGAATATTGAGTAGAGTTCCCTATGCTATACAGTAGGTCTTTTTTGGTTATCTCTCTTATATACAGTCGTGTGTGTATGTTAATCCCAAGTTCCTGATTTATCCCTCCCCTCGCCACTGCTTTTGCTTTGGTAGCCATCAGTTTGTTTTCTATATCTGCAAGTCTATTTCTGTTTTGTAAATAAGTTCATTTGTATCATTTTTTAAAAGCAGATTCTACATATGAGTGATACCATATGATATTTGATTTTTCTGCCTGATGTACTTCACTTAGTATGATAATCTCCAGGTTCATCTATGTTGCTGCAAATGGCATAGTTTCATTCATCTTTATGGCTGAGTAATATGTACTACATTTTCTTTATCCATTCTTCTGGATGGACTCTTTGGTTACCTCCATGTTTTGGCTATTATAGTGATGCAATGAAATTGGGGTCTGTGGGTCTTTTAGAAATATGGTTTCCTCTGGATATATGCCTAGGAGTGGGATTGCTGGATGATATGGTAGCTCTATTTTTAGTTTTGCTTTCTTTTTACTTCCAACATGTATACTTCATTATATGACAAATATATCTCAATAAAAGATGTTTAGAAAATTTAATACAAAGAATTGCATACATAATGTAAAGGTGTAGATTATTTTGAAGTCTGCATGTATTTTTTAAATTAATTTATTTATTTTAATTGGAGGCTAATTACTTTACAATATTGTGGTGGTTTTTGCCATATATTGACATGAGTTATCTACGGGTGTACAAGTGTCCCCCATCCTGAACCCCCGTCCCACCTCCCATCCCATCCCTTTGCATTGGCTTTGAGTGCCTTGTTTCATGCGTCAAACTTGGACTGGTCATCTGTTTTACACAAGATAATATACATGTTTTGATGCTATTCTCTCAAATCATCCCATCCTCACCTTCTCCCACAGAGACCAAAAGTCTGTTCTTTATATCTGTGTCTCTTCTGCTGTCTCGTATATAGGGTCATCATTACCATCTGTCTAAATTCCATATGTATGCATTAATATACTGTTCAGTTCAGTTCAGTTGCTTGGTCATGTCTGACTCTTTGTGACCCCATGGAATGCAGCACGCTAGGCCTCCCTGTCCATCCCCAACTCCCGGAGTTTACTCAAACTCATGTCCATTGAGTTGGTGATGCCATCCAACCAACTCATCCTCTGTTATCCCCTTCTCCTCCCACCTTCAATCTTTCCCAGCATCAGGGTCTTTTCAAATGAGTCAGGTTTTCCCATTAGGTGGCCAATGTATTGGAGTTTCAGCTTCAGCATCAGTCCTTCCAATGAATATTCATGACTGATCTCCTTTAGGATGGACTGGTTGGATTTCCTTGCTGTTCAAGGGACTTTCAAGAGTCTTCTCCAACACCACAGTTCAAAAGCATCAATTCTTTGGCACTCAGCTTTCTTTATAGTCCAACCCTCACACCCATACATGACTACTGGAAGAACCATAGCTTTGACTAGATGGACATTTGTTGGCAAAGTAATGTCTCTGCTTTTTAAAATGCTGTCAAGGTTGGTCATAACTTTTCTTACAAGGTGCAAGCGTCTTTTAATTTCATGGCTGCAGTCACCATCTGCAGTGATTTTGGAGCCCCCAAAATTAAAGTCTGTCACTGTTTCCACTGTTTCCCCATCTATTTGCCATGAAGTGATGGGACCAGATGCCATGATCTTAGTTTTCTGAATGTTGAGTTTTAAGCCAACTTTTTCACTTTCCTCTTCCACTTTCATCAGGAATCTCTTCAGTTCCTCTTCGCTTTCTGCCATAAGGCTGGTGTCATCTGCACATCTGAGGTTATTGATATTTCTCCCGGCAATATTGGTGTTTTTCTTTCTGGCTTTTCACTCTCCAGTTTCATCCACCTTATTAGAACTGATTCAAATGTGTTCTTTTTAATAGCTGAGTAATGAGTTTATGTACCACAACTTTCTTATCCATTTGTCTGCCGATGGACATCCAGGCTGTTTCCATGTCCTCGCTCTTGTAAACAGTGCTGTGCTTCAGTTTTTAAAGGCGCGTCCGTACTATTCTCCATGGTGGTGTACCAACTTACACTCCCTTGAAGAGTGCAGGAAGGTTCCCTTTTCTCTACACCCTTTCCAGCATTTATTGTTTGTAAGCTTTTTGATGATGACAAATCTGACTGATATGAGGTGGTTCCTCACTGTATCACCTCAGAAAAATGATTCATTTTAAAAATATACCAGGTGAAATGTGTTAAAATTATTCTATATATATAGATTACATATTTTTAAATGTATCTAGTAAATCACCCTATTAATGAAATTATTCATATCTTCTGTATTTTTACTTCTTTTTGCCTAATTGATTTGACAAAGACAAAGTGATGCAATAATATTAAGGTATCCTATTAAGACTGTAATTTTTCCACATTTATCTTGGTATTTCTAATTGCTTTTGCTTTGTATATTGCTATTTTAAAAATACCATTTATTAGATTTTTTAATAAAGAAAATGTTAAAGAATATCCCATAATCTCACCATCAACATAATACTTAACAACTCCCCAAACACACTAAAACACGCACATACCCACATGGTGAGGAAATTCAAATTGTACAGGAAGTCAGAAAACAAAAACTCAAATTTCCTGCTTCACCCTCCCTCCTCCCAGAGGTAATCAGTGCTAACAGTCTGGCAAATTTTTTGCTGAGATCACCTTCTTTCCTTCCAGCCTTATCCCACAGATGCTTTTGTTCCTGGATTCCCAGTTATTAACTGAGCGTGGGCCCTCTATGGTGGTTCAGCCTCTGCTGGTGTTTTGGAACAGGTGTTTTCAGATCTCCTGTTGCCAGTGCCTCTGCTCTGAAGCTGCTTAGGCCTAAGAAAGCTGCCTTCTAGAGCAGTGCTTCTTAGATATTTATGTGCGCACAGATCCCTAGAGATACTGGTAAAACAAAGTTCTGATTCAGTGGATCTAGAGGAAGACCTGAGACTCTGCGTTTTTAACAGTCTCCCAGGTAGCACAGCCTTAGTTCATGGGCCACGCTTTGAGTAGCAAGACCCTGTCTTTAAACTTGGCCGCACTTGGGAACCCCCTAAGAAGTTTTATAAAATGTGGATGCTGGGGTACCAGCCCAAGAAATCCTGATTTAATGGTTAGGTTGTGGCCTATACACAGAGAGTTAGAAAGCTCTCCAGGTAATCCTAACACTCAGAGAAGTGTGAGAACCACAGTTCTTGACAAGCTTTCTTCCTCTTCGGGACACTCGCTTTTTCTATAAAATTGCTCTCAGCAATTGCCTGAGCTTAAGCTGCGATTGAAGCTTCTATAACCTGTTCCCCTGGGGTCCCAGTGAGATCCAAGGTCTCTCCCATGTGCTTGCAAGGCACAGCCTTCGCTTTGGGCTGGTCTAGCCTCAGGGAGACTATTTTCTTAATCTTTTTCTACAGTCATGGGATCTGTTCCTACAGTTCCATGTCCCTGTGTGTTTGCTTTCTCCTTTCAGTAAGGCACTGTTTTTGTCCCGTGGTATCTCCCAGAGTGAAAGACAATGATAGCAAAAAGTAGTAGCTATGCTAAAAGTGTCCATTGAGAAAACACATATTGCCCCATTTTCACGTCCAGGTTGGACAATCTTACCAGTTGTGTTCCATCAACCAGCATCTAACCTAGGCCTGGCTCCATCTGTCATTATCCCACCTGCCCCCCTGCTTCATGTATCTTTACGTCTGCAGTGCCTTCCCTTAGAAAACGTGGTTCTCAGGGCCTTCCTGGTGGCTCAGTGATAAAGAATCCTCCTGCCAGTGCAGGAGATGCAGGTTCGACCCCTGGTCCGGGAAGATCCCACATGCCCTGGAGCAACTAAGCCTATGCATCACAACTTCTAAGCCTGTGCTGTGGAGCCCGGGAGCCACAACTGCTGAAACCTGAGTGCCCTAGAGCCTGTGCTCTGCAACAAGAGAAGCCGCTGAAATAAGAAATCTGTGCACCCCAACTAGAGAGTAGCCCCCACTTGCTACAACCAGAGAAAAGTCTGCCCAGCAACAAAGACCCAGCACAGACAAAAGTAAATAAATAAATAAAATGATTTAAAAACAAAAGCACGAGGTCCCTGGGTGGCAGCCTCAGTATCACTCAGGAATTGGTAGAAATTCAAAATCCTCAAGTACCATCCAAACCCTGAGTGTGGGACATGGAAACCAGTGTTTTATCAAGCCCTGCGGGGGATTCTTATGCCTACTCAAGCTTGAGAGCCCTTGCCCAAGACCATCAGTCAGAGGCTGACGGATTTATTTGATCTGGGTTGGTGCTCAAGCATCACTATGTTGAACAGTTTTCCCAGGTGATTCTAATGTGCAGCCAGGAGTGTGCACCACAGCCTTTGAGAGTTCTAATTCCTTAGATTTATCAGGCCATTCTCTCAGGGGCTAGGCAATAACTTGATCTCCAGCGACAGTGGTCCTATTACCTTGAGATTCACCTTGTGATACTTCTAGTATTTTATGCCGATTAATTCCTCTTCCCTCTCCAATTTGCATGGATTCTCTGTAACTCCTTGGTTTAGATGCTCCTGAGGGGAGAAGTCTCAGTGGCTCCAATGATATACTATTGTGTGTGTGTGTGTGTGTGTGTGTTCATGTGCATGTGTATGTGAATAAGAGGCCGTCTCCCAATGATGTCCTGGATGTGATAAACTTAAGGAGACTCATTCTAGTCTCCCTCTGAGATCTTGCTTCTCTTTCTCTGGTAAATTTCTTCAATCATTGTTTCTGGTGTATTAGGTCAAGACATGGGCCTTCCTCTAATTCTGTGTTTACTTTTCCCTTTTATATCCATCTATTCTGCCTTCAGGATCACATTTGCTGTCTCATATCCATCTAGTCCTTGAAAGTGAAAGATGCTCAGTAGTGTCTGACTCTTTGTGACCCCATGGACTATATAGTCCAGGGGGAATTCTCCAGGCCAGAATACTGGAGTGGGTAGCCAGTCCCTTCTCCAGGGGATCTTCCCAACCCAGGGATTGAACCCAGGTCTCCTGTACTGCAGGCGATTCTTTACCAGTTAAGCCACCAGGGAAGCTGAGCCATGCATGGAACTGTGGTGCAGGATAAATTTTATTTAAGAAACAGTAAAAACAAAATGTAGTTGTTCCCTTACTGTCTTAAACGTCAGTTTGGTAGGCTGAATAATGTCCTCCCAAGATGCTCCTGCCTTAGTCTCCAGGACCTGTGACTGTTACCTCACATGGTAAAAGGGATACAGCAGATGTGTTAAGTGATGGATCTTGGGATGGGGAGATTAGATCATCCCAGTGGGCCCTAGATGCAATCCCAAGGGGCCCTGTGAGAGGAAAGTTCAGGGTAAAGAAAAGTTGATGCAGCAACAGAAACAGAGGGAGAGAGATTGGCAGATGCTACGCGGCTGGTTTTGAAAATGGAAGGAGGGGTCATGAGCCTAGGAAAGCAGGGGGCTTGTAGAAGCTGGAAAAGGCAGGGAAGCAAATTCTTCCTGGAGCCTCTGGAGGGAGCACAGCCCCCACAACACCTCAAATTTTGGTCCAGTGAAACTCATTCTGGACTTCTGATCTCTAGAACTACAAGAGAGTAGATCTGTGCAGTCTTCAAACATTAAGCTTGTGTTAATTTCTTAGAACAGCAATCAGAAACTAATACAGTCTATGTAGGGATAACTATACTTTTTCTCCTCTGTAGTAAAAGCATCACCTTGCTATACCTATCCACTGAGAACCCACAGCCTAGTGTGTGTGTGTGTGTGTGTGTGTGTGTGTATGTGTATGTGCGTGTGTGTATCCTAAGAGCAACCACATGAGTCATAGCCTATTATTATCCCCATTTTATTGATGAGGAAACTGAGGCTCAGGAAGGCTAACAGTTTGCTCAAGGTCACATAGCTAAAAAGTGACAGAACTGGGATTCCACGTCCATGTTTACCTCTGCTTCTAAAATAAGTGGTGGAAGGGACAGATGGAATGGAGCAGACCACACTCTTTGCAGAATATATTGCTTCCAGATAGCACAGGAGAGCAAAGATCAACTAAAAGTATGTTTAGTCTTGTGTGTGACCCTGAAAAGATGCAGGCAGCCTGCCTCTTAGCTCTGGTTGGCTGACTTGTAAAGAAACACTTGGGCAAGGGAAAAAAAATAACTTTTTATAATATATTATAGTTGATTGTCTTAGATATGTGATGTACAAGCATATTTTCAAAAACTATTTCATAGACAATTAACATTATGGGTGAATGAGCATTAAACACGATGTGATTTTATGCCAAGATTTTGGCTATTTTTTACGCATTTAACAAAAAGTGGCATCTTCTCGCCATGCCTCCCTTCATGGTAGCAGGGACTGTCTAAATGCTGCCTAGACACTGGGTCTTGGCCCAAATCCATCCACTGATGTATCCTGGTTTAGTGGAAGTATAATCAGTGTCTGACACTTTCCAGGATTTAAGAGAGTTCCTCTTAAAGAGAAAATGAAATGGCCACAAGAAAAAACAAATCAGGCATGTGGCCCCAAAGAGAACAGTGGCCAAAATGTCTGCAATGTTACATTATGTATTAGCCCCCTAACTTTCAAAACTTAAAAATAAGAGATAGAGTGATGAAATACCTTTATACTTTGTGCTTTTTCAAAAAATGAGACAAGTCAAGTTTATCAGCATAACACCAGCTACCAAAATAATTTTGAGTTTCCAGCCAACTCATTTAGGAGGAATCTGTTCACTGGGTTCTTGAGTTGACCCCACCATGACCCGCCTCCAGAAACAAGGGCAGCCTTGTGTTGGAGCTCTAGTGAATGCTGGACTGGGGAGCAGGGGATGGCCAGCCTTTCTTTCTCTTTTTCCCATCTGCCTTCAAAATCATGGTCTGTGTAGCACTCTGTAAGGCAGGAGGGCCCCAGATTGGGAGAGTTAACCTGAGAGCAAGCCATCTCTCCATACCTGAATCTTGGGTAATTCAGGACGAAGGTCAGTCTGAAACATTGCAACTGAAAACAAAGTCTCATTACAGAAAAATAGATCTGACATTGTCACTCCTCTTCTGAAAATCCTTCTATGGCTTCATGTGGCTCTAGGGAAAAATTTCAGCTGTTGATGATGGCCTGTGAGGCTCTGCTGGGTTGGTGCCTCTTCCCCTCATTTCAAGCCACCTTCCGGTTTCTTTTTTTTTTTAACTGAATTTAGAAATTTATACCAAAATTCATGTATGTGACTTAAGACAATAGTCCCTAACCTTTTTGACACAGGGACTGGTTTCGTGGAAGACAGTTTTTCCACGGACAGGGATGGGGGGTGGGGTGGGGGGGAATGGTCTTGAGATGATTGAAGCACATTATGTTTATTGTAGACTTTATTCCTATTAGTAATACATCAGCTCCACTTTCGATCATCAGGCATTAGATCCCGGAGGTTGGGGACCTCTGATTTAAAGAATCAAATACCAGTGTAAGGTTTATAACAAAAAACAATGGTCCCTACTACATCTTGAATTTCTCCCTTCTAAGAGACAACTTTGAACTTTGCATAAGCTCTTTGCTATTTGCCATCATACTTCAAGGCAACTATGTACATTGCTAGTTTTGCGTTACAGAAAAGGCTATTGACTTTCTGGTAGGAAAGATGAAGATTTAGTTCTCTTACATCATATCACACACTTCTCTTCCCATCCTTCTAACATAGCTCCATCATGATTTTTGACAATTCAATGTTCAATATTCATATAATTAGGACTATGTAAATATTGGTCACAGTTGAGCTATATGGTGCTATTAATGCATTCTTTTCTTGTTCAATTTTTGTTTTTCCCAGAGTTAATAATTGCTTTGTTTTCGGCATTTGCCTGGTTTTCTCTGATTCTTCACCACTTCAGCCTCAAACTTGCCAATGAACTCTTAAAAACCCTTCCCGATATGGTCAAACTCATCAGGTAATCTAATTTTTTTTTCCTTCCCTGGACACAGTCCTCCTGTGGCCTTCCATGTTACTGCCATAATTCAGGGTGACTTTTCTCAAGGCCTTCCTGGTATTCAGCTGTCATCCTGATGTACTTCATTCCTATCATTCTAGGTTTTCCTTTGGTCTTTCTGTTGCATCTCATTTCCCATATCCCATGCTCTCATCTTTCTTAGTTTTCTCCCTCGTTTGGCTGTAGCTTGTCTTCCAGTAGCCTCCTGAAAAGAAATGCAGAGAAGCTAATATTTTTAAAAAAATCTTGCACATCTGAAAATGTATTCATTTTTCACTTAATTGATAACCAGGTAAGATTTAGAATTCTTGTTTTAAAAGTGTTTTTGTTCCATGTTTTCTAGCTTCCAGAGTTGTTTTTTGGGAAGTTCAATTCTCTTCTGGTTCCCAGTTCTTTGTATGCAGTTTTCTTCCTTTCTGAAAGTTATGAGAATCTCTCTTTATTTTCGATGTTCTAAAATTTCACTGTAACATGCCTAGTTGAGAGTCTTTTTTTCATTGGGGTGGGGTGTTTCCTTTCAATCTATAAGCTCATGTCCTTCAATTCTGGGGCATTTTCTTATATTATTTCTTTGATAATGCTCTTTTCGGTCTCTCTTCTCTTTTTCTAGAACATCTTTTGGCATCATTCTAGATGTCTTGCACTAGATGTTGTTTATTCTGTCTTTCTTGATCTCTGATTAGTTGTATGTTGGATCTCCTGGGTTGATCCACCCACTTTATTTATCTTTCTTTGTGACGGTTTTCTTTGCTTGAGCCACCTCTCTCTCTGATTCTCAAATATGCTAAGTTCCTTCCTGCCCCTGGGCCTTTGCATATGCTGTTCCCTCTCCTGGAGTACTCTGCTCCTCTCTCACCTGCTTGTCCCCTGGCTTAACTTAAAAATCACCCCCACAGAGGGTCTTCCCCAACCCCGGGCCTTCTCACTACTTCAAGCAGCTCTAGGGGCTCCCCTGCAGAGCTGCTTCCTCTGGATCTCCTGTGACCTCCCCGCTCCACGCTCCACCCAGACTCCAGAGGTTTTCAGAAAGAGGGAGAAAAGAAAGGAGGAGAGCTTCCTTCCAGAGCCCCATCCAGCCCGGCCGCAGCCTCATCCACCCTCTGACCATATGTCCGCTGCCCTGAGGGGCTTAGCTGGTCTCTGGGATCCCTCCCAGCTGCTGGTCAAGAGCCACGGTCAGCTGACACGCACATCCCTTTGTTCTCTCGGCTTACCCCTCATCAGGGACTTATTACTACACGCTTCCTCTGCTCTGCCATTCAGGGGCTGTGTCTCCGTGGCTCTATGGGTCTGCATCTCAATGTCTCTCTGGGTCTCTGTCTCAGTGTCTGTCTGTCCCTTTCCCCTTGGCCCTTGTTCTCTCTCCGCTGCTCTCTCTCCCTCTCTCCCCTGCCCCTCCACCTTTTCTCCTCCCATTTTCTCTCTCTGTGTCTCTTCCTGTCCACCCACCTCATTTTCCCTTTGTCTTTCTGCACATCCCTCCTGCTCTGTCTCTGGCTCCCGCTCTGAGAAGGCCCCTCTCTCCCTGGCACCCACACACTCAGAGGGCTCTTCGGGGTCCCTGCCCGGCCTCTCTTTGGGTGCCTGGGTGGTAGGGGCCTTCCTGCGGTGGGGCCCCAGGTGTGGTGGCCTTCCTGGTGGCCGGCCGGACCGCCGGCTGTCTAACACTCTGGTAAGGTTACTATTTATCTAGTGCAACCAAAGTTGGCACACACATCTGGCGCCTGGTACTTAGTGCAATTATTTATGATTTCCACCAAGATTTAAAAGCTCATCGCCGGCCTTGTAATGCGGTAACTGATTGCGCTGCTAATGTAATTAAGAGAAGATTATGATGTCCACGTGGCGTACCAGATGGTGGCATTCATAGTAATCGGCGTGCACAACTGGCAGACAACTGCACCAAGGGCAGCCGAGCGGAGGCAGCTGGAGACCAGTGTCTTCCTCCAGCCACGCGGAGGGGCAGGGAGGCTGCTGGGGGTGCTGGTCAGCGCAGGGTGGGGAGGGGAGGAGGAGGGGGCAAGGAGGACTGGAGGTGCGGGAAGGGGTCCGTCTCCCCGGCTCTGCTCCCCGAAGTTGCTCTCTTTGTTACTACCCGCCCCCCACCCCAGGAACACACATACACTGAAAAGTTTTGCTTGTATATGGTTAGGCACATACTAACACAAAAACACACTCAGACTGCCATAAGTAAGGGATTCTCTCCTTCCTTTATTCAAAACTTTTGATTAAGCGACTCCTTCTGCTAAGTCCTGGGACTGTATTGATGAAGCAGACATGGTATCCTTCCTTGCAGAGCTCAACAAACTTAGAGTAGGAATAAACATCCATCAAAGAACCACAAGAATTAGACATGAAATTGAGCAGAGTTCTGTGTTACTAATCAGAGGCTGGTGGTGTGATGAGGGCTTCCCCAGGGCATTTGACCTGGTCCAGGGGGTCCAGGGCAAGCTTCTCTGAGGAAGTGACAACAGAGGTGTCATCTGAAGAGTGATAGCTAACTAGGTGACGAGAGGAGGGAAGGATGTTTCAGCAGAAGGAACATGTGCAAAGGCCCGGGGGTTGGAGGAACCACGGCAAACACACACATCTAAAAGGAGGCCAGTGGCCAACAAGAGCCAAGGCAACTTGAGGAAGAGGAACGAAACTGGATGCCAAGACTTTTAATAAAGCTGTAGGCATTAAGGCAGTGTGGTTCTAGTGCAAGGAGGGACAGACTGACCCATGGAACAGAGTAGAGAGCCTGGAAACAGAGCTGTATGTACAGGTGTGCCGTATTTATGACAAAGATGACACTACAATCCAGTGGGAAGGAGGAGGTCTTTTCCATAAATGGTGCTGGGCCAATTCAGTACTCATACGAGAAAAAGCATGTCTCAACTCCTACCTCACATTATACACAAGAATCAATTCCAGACTATTTGCAGAGCTAAATGTGAAAGGTGAAACAGCACATCTTTTAGAGGAAAACCTTGGAATAGGCAAGTATGTCTTAAACAGGACACAAAAAGGCTCACTAAATAAGACAAAAATTATAAGTTGAACATATTAAACCCAAGAAACTTTGTTCCTAAAAAATACCAGCAAGAGAGTGCCAAGCTAACTAAAAGACAGGGAGGAGACAGCCACAATTCACATATTTCACAAAGAACTTGGATTCAGAATGTATATTTTTCAATGCCTACCAATTAACAGGAAAACAAAACAGGCAACCCAACTTTTTTTAGATTGCAACAGACTCCTTACAAATGAAGATGTTCAAAAGGCCAGAAAACATATGACAAGGTGCTCAATTCCATTAGTCATCAGGGAAACACAAGCTAAAATTAGGAATGGCTAAAATTAAGAAGACAAAGTATCAAGTATGGAGGATGTTGTCAAGAACAGGAAGTTTCATGCACTGCACGTAGGATATAGATTGGTACTTTGGCGAATTGTTGGTTATGATCCAATAAAAACAGTGTATACTTGAAACTGAGCAGGACCCGGTGGTCCTTGCCCCCTAGCCATGTCCTCTGCCTGCCTTTTGCCTGTGGAAAACTTTAGCCAAAGAATAAGTTTAATCAGAGAAGTGAGAAATGCAGAAACAAGGAAAACAGTCAAAGGAGACTAAAAAATTATGACGTAGTCATTAAACATAGTCAAGGACCTTTGGTTCTTTCTCAAGGGCTATAGATAATATTCTGAGCCATATCCTGTGAGCTGTCTTACAGACACCAAAACACCAAGTGGAGAATTTAACTACATGATGACCAGACTGTACCCAGGACGTGAACTGCCACAGTTCTGAGAACTGACCTCAAAGAAATGGGAACAAATGGACCCTGGAACTGGAGATTAGCTGTACCTAAAACAATCAAGATGATGCTGATCAGACCACTGATGACCAATTTGAAGATGACTGTTAGAGATGACCATACTGTTTCTGCTTGTAACTCCCCCTCCCCAACACTGTCTACAAAAGCTCTCACCCCTTGCTTGTCATGGGGGTTGTGGGGTAGGAGTCGGCCTTTGGACATATGTCCACCATCCTCTCCTCCCAGTTGCCAGCATCTGAAATAAAGCAAACTTTCCTTTCCACCAACCTGGCCTGTTTGTTGGCTTTTGAACGGCGAGCAGCTGGGCCACACACACATACTCTTTTGATAACATTCTCACCAATGACCCAGCAGTTCCACTTCGGGATGTATACCACACTAAATGTTTCCCCAAGACATGTGCCGCATTGTTCATTGGCGCACCACCCGTAAGAGTCCAAGCCTCAAAACTGCTGAAAAACCTGTCAATAGCAGAATGGATACAATTATCAAAATAGATAAATTTGGTGTATTTTTACATTGGGATACTATACAAAAAGGCAAATAAATGAGTGACTGATACATTCGATGTGGATGAATCTCACAGATATACTCACGGGTGAAAGCAGACAGAACAAAGGCATAGATACTAAGGACTCCCTGGTGGTTCAGTGGCGAAGACTCCGCACTCCCAATGCAGGGGACCTGGGTTCAATCCCTGGCCGGGGAACTAGATCCCACCTGCTGCAACTAAAGATCCCGTGTCTTACAACTAAGACCTAGTGCAGCCAAATGAATAAATTAAAAGAAAATATTTTTTTAAAAAAGATGGTGGATTGAGCATGTGCATTTATCTCTCCTTTTTCTCCTAAGATGCCACCAAGAGGAGTGGAAAGAGGTAAAAAGGATATTCACTTACAGAGATGAAAGGAACCAGGAGAAGAGATATCCTGGGCTAAACCTTTCACTGAATTTCTGGAAGCCAAAAGGTAGGTGGGAAAGAGATATGCTCTCAGGAGGATCTGTGGTTTCTATGCAGTCCAGAGGCTCTTCTTCCAAAACAGTTTGATCCCACAGCACCTGGGAGGAGCCTGGTCTCAAAGACATGCATGCAGAGGAAGGTAGGAGGGATATGGGAGGCTTAAAACAAGGAGATTCATTGAAAGCTGGTAGGAGAAGCCATCGATTTCTATACCTTCCTACCCTACTCCTGCACATACACAATGCACAGAATAAAGACTGTCAAGTAATAAAGACTCTTAAGAAATTAAGCATTGAATCACTCAAATGAAAAAGTCAGTAGAATTAAAAGATGAATGCAATGAAATCTCTCAGAACATAAGACTGAGGAGAAGGAGGCAGAAAATATGAGAAGAAAATAAGAAAAATAAAGGATTTGTTTAAGGGTTTCAATAACTGACTAATGGTAGTTTTGGGGAAAAAAATTAGTTTACAAAAGCAAGTGCAAGAAAGAATTAACAAAGAAATAATACAGGAAATTTTCCTACAAATGAAGAACCTAAGTGTACAGAATAGACAGGCCCACTGAATACTTGATGAAAATGAATGCATAAAGATCCATTTTATAGGGGCTTCCCTGGTGGTCCAGTGGCTAAGACTCTGAGCTCCCAACACAGGGTGCCTGGATTTGATCACTGGTCAGGGAACTAGATCCCATGTGCTACAACTAAAAGTTCAAATGCCACAACTAAAGACCCCACATGCCACAACTAAAGATCCCGCATGCTGCACCTAAAACCTGATGAGCCAAATAAATATTTTTTTAAAGATCCGTATATAGACACTGTCTGGAAATGTCACAGAACTACAAACAGTAGCTATTAAAAGCTTCGAGAAGCAAAAATACATGCTGCCTAGAAAGGACTGAGTACCAAAATGGCATCAGAGTTTCTCCTAGCAACATTAAATGTAATATTTCCAATATCAAAGTTTTGAGGAAAATGACTTTTGATTAGAATTTATATGCTCAGCCAAACTGCTGATCAATGGGAAGTTAAAAGAAAGATTGTCTCAGAAAGTTTACCTCCAGCACACCCTTTTTAAAGGAAACTACTTGAGAATGTGCTCCAGTAAAATAGCAGAATAAATCAAGGAAAAGAAATACATAGTGTCCAAGAAATGTGGGACCAACTCAGAAAGACAGTGGAGAAATTCCAGCAGAGAAGCAATACAGCAATCCACACTGAAGATGGACTCTTCTGGAAAGGGATACTCCAGGGAGTAGCAAAACACAAAACTGGATGGGGTGGCCGAAAACAATGAAAATACGGCTGTGGCAAACAGCACTAGTGGGAAGGGCAGGTGGAGTTTCTTGGAGGGGGAAATGGTATTCAAAAAAGAAAATGCTTCTGAGAATAATATACTACTTGACTCTGCAGTGAACAGCATTTCCGTTGTGTTTTCTGTGAGCTAAACCCTCACCTATCACAGCAGGAATTCAATGAATGTCTAAGATTTATAAGAAACAGAAATGGAAGCGTATTATTGGAAAGCATCAGGGCTGCTGTAAAGAATAGCTGTGGGAGCTGGAAGTCTGCCCTGGGATGAGGGCTAGGGAATCAGGGTACAGAGAGGTGGAGATCCATTGTTTTAAACCACAGCATGTAATACTTGGGTATAATTTTTTAAAATCGCTGTTTCACTCTGGTTGCAGAGTGGAAATCTGATTGGGGGAGATCAAGAGCAAATGCAAGGAGACTGGTTAGAATAGTGCAGCGGCATAGGCAGAAACAAAGGTTTATTGGACTGGATCGGTGGCAGTGGGAGTGGGGAGGAGATGACGGATAGAAAACGCTATTAGGTCACATTGACAGGACTTGCAGGGTGTTAAATAAAAAGAGTGAGAAGGACAGGAATGACACCTGGTTTCATGCGTCTATATTTGAGTGGACAGTGGAGCCATCTGCTGAGAATCCTGGCCAAGAACTAGGTCATTAGGAGAGTGTTGTGAGTTCAGTTGGACACAAGTTGAATCCGAGGTGCTTTGGGGCCATCGAAGAGATATTAGGTGGACAGTTGTAAACATATCTCTGAGCTCAGGTCAGATATCCAGGGATAGGCAGTGACTGAAGCTGTTAATACAGATAAGACCTTCTGGGGGAGACAGTAAGGTCCAGTTACACTGGAGAGATTGTGTAAACAAGAGAAAAGTAACTGATGGTGTAAGGTTGACATGAAGTTTCCAGTTAGATACATCTAGCCCAGAAGACACAGATATATCAACATGGGCACAATGTCCTTACAAGCTCATAATAACTCAGAGGCTCAAAATTGCCTCCTTTGTTGTTGTTGTTTAGTCACTAAGTCATGTCTAACTCTTTTGCAACCCCATGGACTGTAACCCCCCAGGCTCCTCTGTCCATGGGATTTCCCAGCAAGAAATACTGGAGTGAGTTACCATTTCCTTTTCCAGGGGATCTTCCTGAACCCACATCTCCTGAATTGGCAGATGGATTCTTTACCACTGAGCCACCAGGGAAGGGAGCCCAGATTACCTCTTATTTCACACTGAAGTCAGAGAGTTCAAGTTTCTATCTGACAGGCTGTGGGGTGTCTCCCCCAGTATTTCCAGGGGTCCAGGCAGACTGTCCTTGGTTGATATGCCCTGAAGCCGCCCTCACCACTATTCCCAGCCCTTGTGACTCTGACCTCCAACTTCAGCCATTCACACCCACTTCTATCCTGTTATTTTCCCCAAACAAAGGTTATTGTGTGAGCAGACTTCACTGAAGGTTTGGGGCAGTGGGGACAGTTATAGCACACAGCAGGAAGCAAATGAAAGCTCAGAATTAGACATGACCAGAAGACTAGGAGACTAGGAGACCAGAAGCCATGTCTCACCATAGGGAATTTGCACTGGCCATGACCTTCTGTGGAATCCCTGCCTTGTTCCCCACTGGGGTCCTCTCCCCACTCACCAGCCTTTCCTTCCATCTCCTTTTGGTTTGTATCTGTGCCTCTCACCACCTGCCTCCCAGGCTGCCCCCAGAAATTCTGCTGGGAAATTCAGCTCTCTCTCTGTTGCACACTTTGCCTTCCAGGGCTTGCCAGGCCACTTACAACACCTAAGGGAACTAACAATATACTTTTCGAAGCAAAGAACCTTCTCCCCTGAGATGAATTATGTGCATCCCCTACAATGGTAAACTGCCTGCCTGCTGTTCAGTCTTTAAAATACTCGAACTCACATACACTCACATACAGACAGGCACACAGACTTTGACATTTATTCACATACGCACGTACTTATGCTCTTACCAACAATCATATACTCATATATGGATGCGAGCACATGCTTACAACTGCAGGTCCACACTGTGTGCACACACACTTTCATACAGGCTTGGACATGCAGATGCACTTAAGGCTTTTAACAGCACCCATCAGTCAAGTCTGAAACCTTCCCTTAGGTTAACCCCACCCTGTGTGTGTGTGTGCATGTGTCTGTGTGTACATAGGTCTGCCCTTTGTTGCTCCGGTTCTTGAGCTGTCCTAAGGGAGTGTTCTGTTCTTGGGTGGGTGCCTGGCACCTGGGGAAGAGGCATCTCCTTTGACCAGAAACTAGAAAACTGAACTGATGAGCCCGAGGGTACTGGGACTGTGTTCTGAAGCAAGGCCTTGTCATAGCATTGTCAAGGCGGCCCCCATCCTGAGCACATAGCCAGGAATTGGTGGCTATGGTGGGTGGAAAAAAATGGTCCCCCAAAGATATCCACATCCCAAACCTGCGAATGTGTTACATCATATGACAAAGGGCATTGCATGTGATCTGGCTAAGGAGCTTGAGATGAACTGGGTGGGCCCAATGTAAGCACAATAGTTACAAGGAAAAGAGGGAGACAGGAGAGTCAGAGAAGGAGACACACAAGAGAAGCAGAGGGCAAGGTGAGGTGATACTGACTTTGAAGAAGGAAGTGGTGATGAGCCACAGAATGCAGACAGCTTCTAGATACTAGAAAAGGCAAGGAAAAGATTTACCTTGCTTTGTAGCAATTAAAATATACAGTAAAGCTATTAGAGGGCTTCCCAGGTGGCACAGTGGTAAAGAATCTACCTGCCAATGCAGGAGACACAGGAGATGTGGTTTTGATCCCTGGGTTGAGGTGATTCCATGGAAGAAGAAACAGCAACTCACTCCAGTATTCTTACCTGAGAAATCCCATGGACAGAGGAGCCTGGCAGGCTACAGTCCACAGGGTTGCAAAAGAGTAGGTCACAACTTAGCAACAAACAGCAACAAAGCTACTAGAATCTGATAGTATGGTAATGACATAGGATTATTGCATTGACAGAAAGCTTTGGAACAGAATAAAGAGTCCAGAAATATATCCCACTATATGTAAGAATTTAATACATAATAAATATTTCACTCGCAGTGAGAAAAAATAAAATTAATTGGTAAATGATGCTGGATGGAAAAAAGCACCTATCGAAGTAAGAAAATAGAGTTGGAGCCTCACCTCACACCATATAATAAATTAAAACCAAATTGATTAATAAGTCTTAAATGAAAACACAGAATATAAAAGTCTTTGGGGGAATTTTAGGTGAATATATGTGTAATTCCTTGCTGGTGGCTCAGTGGTAAAGAATCTACCTGTCAATGCAGAAAACCTGGGCAATCCCTGGGTCGGGAAGATCCCCTGGATAAGGAAATGGCAACCCATTCTAGTACACTTACCTGGGAAATCCCACGGACAGAGGAGCCTGGTGGACTACAGTCCATGGGGTCACAAAGAGTTGGACACGACTTAATGACTAAACAACAATGTGTAATTCAGGGATTGTAGGGCAGTAGGGATGGAGAAGAGTGCATTTTTATCTATAACAGGAAATACAGGAAGGAAGATAATCTTTTATTCTGTAAAATTTAATTTCATCCAGCTAATTTTTAAATTTTAGATATTATATGTCTTGGTTCTAGAATCCTCATTCACTTATTCTGATAGTTTATTTCTCTGCTGAGGTATTCTATTTAATCATTTATTCCTAGTATATTTTCTTTCATGTCCTTGAACATAGTTATCATAGCTGCTTTAAAATTCTTGTCTCTGAATTCCAAGATCTGGGTCACCTTGAGATTGGTGTCCATGATTGCCTTTTCTCTTGAATAGGGTTCACATTTTCCTATTTCCTCCCATGTCTGGTAATTTTGGATTATATCCTGAATACTGTATTAGTGACTCTGGGCTTTTTTTATATTGCTCTGAAAGAGTGTTGTTTTTCTATTTCACCAGGCAGTTCACTTGACTGAACTCAAACTCCAAACTCTGAAATCTGTTCAGTTATTTTAGCCACAGTCAGACTTCTAGGAGTTTCCCCACTGAATTCATAGTTAAAAAAAGGCTTGGATGAAGTTTATAAGCAGAATCAGAACACCCTCTCCATGAATTTCTCTTTCTGGGATTTCCTCCTTCACGTTCCAACTACTATGGAAGCCTCAGTTTTGTCCTTTGATGCCTCGTCAAGTTAAAAAAAATATTAAATAAGACCCTGATGCTGGGAAAAATTGAAGGCAGAAGGAGGAGAGGGCAGCAGCGGATGAGATGGTTGGCTGGCATCACTGATTCAGTGGACATGAACTTGGGCAAACTCCGGAAGATGGTGAGGGACAGGGAAGCCTGGCATTCATGGGGTCACAAAGAGTCAGACACGACTTGGAGACTGAATGACAACAAGTGAAAATGCAGCTCTCTATCCAATTTTTAGCCAACTCATGTGGTACTGCCTGGGGCCTGCTCTTAGGCACAAAGGTGTTAAAATGAGAAATTCATTTACTGTTGTCCCTTTCTTTCAAGCGTCAAACTCTCCAGTTTCTGCCAGACTTTGATTGTTTTCAGTGCCTTGACGTAGCCTTTTAAATATTTCGCCCAGAATTTATCATCATTGTCTGTCAGATTATCTCTTACAGGGTATTCTGTCATTGTCAGATGTGAAACTTTCTGACCACATAAAATTTAAACTTCTTTAGATAGATAAAGATACTCATAAACAAAGTTAAAAGATACACACTAAGTTGGAAAGAATATATTTACCATGTCCATGACAGATAGAGTTAATTTCTAGTTCTTACAAATTGGTAAGAAAGAGACAAAGCAGCCAATAGAAAAATGTTCCCAGGGTATGAATAGGCTCAGAGAAGATAAACCCAAATGGCCAATAAACATGTGACTGAATCTCCCAATACCCAGGAAAATGCAAATTAAAGTAACTTCTCACCCATCAGATTGGCAAAAATTCAAAAGGATGTTAATGTCTGCTACTGATGGGAGTGCAAGGAGAAGTATGTTTTCATATGTAACTGGTTAAAAAGAGAATTGGTATTGTCTTTTCGGAAAGCAATATAAAAAACATTAAAAAAAAATCATGTCCTTCAACCCAGCAATCTCACTCATAAGAATTTGTCTCATGGAACTAAAAGAGTGCATTCATACATAGAAATATATAAAGGTGTTTAGTGTTGCAATATTTGTAGAGGTTCAAAGTAAGAGTCCATCAATGGGAGTGTCTGAATCAAAACACTTCATTCCATGGAGTAAAGATGTTGCCATTAAAAAGAATGAATTTACTTGCAAGGGTTTCCACAATATTATTAATTGAGAAATTCAAGAAATATATGTAATATGACCCATTTTGTCAAACAATCATGATCAAGATTGGCAAACCCTATATATGTATATAACTATAGTGTGCTATAGTTTGGGCTTCACTGGTGGCTCAGAGGTTAAAGACTCTGCCTGCAATGCAGGAGACCCGGGTTCGATTCCTGAGTCGGGAAGATCCCCTGGAGAAGGAAATGGCAACCCACTCCAGTATTCTTGCCTGGAGAATCCCATGGAGGGAGGATCCTGATAAGCTACAGTCCATGGGGTCACAAAGAGTCGGACACGACTGAGCGACTTCACTCACTCACTCCCATAGTGTGCTAAGTCGCTTCAGTCGCATCCAACTCTATGTGACCCTATGGACTATAGCCTGCCAGGCTCCTCTGTCCCTGGGATTCTCCAGGCAAGGATACTGGAGTGGGTTGCCATGCCCTCCTCCAGGGGATCTTCCTGACCCAGGGATTTAACCTGCATCTCTTAAATCTCCTGCTCTGGCAGGTGGGTTCTTTACGACTAGCGCCACCTGGGAAGCCCAGTATAACTATATGAGCATTTAAAAAGAATATGGAAGGGGGCTTCCCTTGTGGTCCTGTGGTTATGACTCCATGCATCCTATGCAGGGGCCACAGCTTTGATCCCTGGTTGGGGAGCTAAGATCCCACATGCCACCAGGCAGGGAAAAAAAAAAAAATAGAGAAAATATGGAAAGATTAACACCAGATTTTAACATTGGTTGTTGAAATGTTAGGGAAGGAGTAAATTTTACAAAAATTAAAAGGAAAAATTTTAAATTGACTTTCTAAAATAATATGCAATTAAAAGCAAACATTTTGCAACTTAATCTCAGAGACAATAGGTATTTTTACTGTAATAGACCACGTTTCTCATCATCACCACCATAATTATCAAAATATTATTACTAGATGTGTTTCTTCAAATAAGTCTTTTATAATTTCCAATAACTTCTCACATTTTTGCTTAATTACAATAAGTGAGATAGATTGTTTAAAAATAAAGGAGACAAGCAAATTTGAATATGGATTGCCTATTAAAAACTGTTAATTTTGTAAGCTGGGATAATGACGTGATTGGCACATAAAACATACTCTTTCAACTGGCAATGCATAATGAAGTATTTATGTGTGAAATAAGATAATGTCTGAAATTTGCTTACAAGATTGGAAAAATATGGATAATTCTTGAAGCTGGGTAATACGTTCATGAGAATTTATTATACTTTTTCTCTTCTGTATGCTTTAGATTTTTCACAATAAAAATTTTTTAAATGTCCCAAAAATGCCTGTGGAAAAAAACATGTTTGATACATTTATGTGCAAACATACATATGAAAGAAGAATAACAGTAAAGTATTTGAGGCACAATCATCAAAATGTGAATGGTGAGGTTTTAAGGATTATAATTTGTTCTTTATACCGTCACATTTAAAAACTTCTTTTAATCATACAAGAGAGAAATTAAAGCTGTTTTGATCACAACTAAAAGATTTTAAACTATAGAAGCTGACTTCTTCCCTAGGTGATGTTATCCAGCCCACAGCTACCTGTATGTCAGTGACCTTGAATTTCCATCTCATCTCTAATCATGGTCATGAACTACAAGTTCATAGACCAGGATTGCCTACTCAACAATTTCATCTGTATAGGGATTTCGAGCTGGACAGAGCCTGCCTGGATGGCTTCATTCTCTCCCTTCCAAAGGGCTCTTGCACCAGTCTTTCCTATCACAGTAAATGCTAACACTATTTAACAGGTTGTTGTCGCTGATGTTTAATCACTAAATCATGTCTGACTCTTTGTGACCCCATGGGCTGCAGCAGGCCAGGCCTCCCTGTCCTGGAGTTAGCCCAAGTTCATGTCCATTGAATCGATGATGCCATCCAACCATCTCATCCTCTGCCATGCTCTTCTCCTTCTGCCTTCAGCCTTTCCCAGCATCAGGGTCTTTTCTAATGAGATGAAAAAAGTATTGGAGCCTCAGCTTCAGCCTCAATCCTTCCAATAAGTATTCAGGGTTGATTTCCCTTAGGATTGACTGGTTTGATCTCTTTGCTGTCCAAGGGACTCTCAAGAATCTTCTCCAGCACCACAGTTTTAAAGCAGCAGTTCTTCAGTGTTTGTTGATTGAGCCCCAAATCTGGAAGTTAACCCTGATTCTTCTTTCTCTAATCCCTCACTCAATCCAAGGGCAACCCCATGTCAGGTCAATGTTCAAAACCTATCCTATATCCTGCAGTCCTCAATGCTGTGTCTGATCCCTTGGATAAGGGGATGTCTGCCAGAGTCTGTCTTTGTAAAGGGAACATTTCCTACTTGACATGCAAAATTAATATGTTGGATGATACTTTGAAATTATGTGAATATTCTCTGTCAAGATTTTATCCAGTGGTTTTTAGGATCCATTAGTGAGCCTTGTTTGGGTCAATAATTATATTGGTGATTGCAAAGCAGTGATTTTTATAATCTTATTATTTCCTCTATTTTCTAACTATTCTATGAAGTGAAGTGAAAGTCACTCAGTTGTGTCCGACTCTTCGCGACCCCAAGGACTACACAGTCCATGGAATTCTCCAGGCCAGAATAGTAGAGTGGGTAACCTTTACTTTCTCCAGGGCATCTTCCCAACCAAGGAATTGAACCCAGGTCTCCTGCATTGCAGGTAGATTCTTTACCAGCTGAGCCACAAGGGAACCCCATTTGTTCTATAAAGAACTTTTTTCCCTGTCTTCTCCTTGAGTACTGGTATAAATGCATGGGTTATTCAATTCAAAGTGCTCTAACTCATTACTGTCATTCTTTTTTATGCTCAAATTGTTCAGAATTGGGCCAACTCCATCAAGCCATTTTCCGTATCCTTTTGACATGTCCCCACCAGTCTTGCAAAATACCCTTGTTTTCTGGCACAACAGATTAGAGATAATTGGAGAAATTAAAACATAAACTTTATATTAGATATTATTTTATCAGTGTTAAACTCTGACATGTGATCATGGTGTTATAGTTACGTAGGAGAATGTCCTTGCTCTTAGAAGATATTCTAGTGTCTCTCAGGGTGAAATGTTGTGATGTTTGCAAGTGACTCTCAAATGCAGAAAGAGGGGAGTAAACAAATGTTGCAAAAATTTAACCATTCGTGAAGCTAGCTCTTATAAAATCTATATCTTTCCTTCAGCTTTTCTTGTGGGGTTGAACTTTTTCAAAATAAAAGCTGTGGGAAAGACTTGTCCAGTATCCAGGCACCGGTCAAGCCCTTCATGGCTTCCATGCGGATTCTACTGCTAAAGTTACTCACCTGCACTCCTTACTGGTCCTGGCTTCTCCCCTCCCCCTGCAGTCGTTGCTCACAGAGCTGCCAAAGTGAGTGTCTCAGGACTTAAGTCAGAACTTGCCATTCCCTTTCCTGAAGCTCTCCTTGTCTCCTGAAATAAAATCCACATTCCACACCAAGATCTTGAAGGCCTTCTATGGTCTGGCCTTACCTGCTTGCTTTCCTCACCTCTCATGCCTTGCTCACTTACCCTCCTCCAGCTTAAAGTCATCCACACATGTGTTCCCTCTGTCTGAACACTCTTCCCCCAGATTTTTATATTTTCCTTTTCTCATCATTCACACTTCTGCTTACACTTTTGTCCCCTCTAAAAGTCCCGCCTGCCCACTCTTATTAAATAGCTTCCCCATTCCCACCCAAACACTGTCCTTGACCCAACTTAATTTTCTTCTTGGTGCTTATTTGTTGTCTCTCTCCCCTGCTGGAATGAAACAAGCTCCCAAAGCAGAGACTTTCTCTATTCAACGTTGTATCTTTTGTACTGAGAACAAAGCTTAGCACATGCTAGGTACATAATAAATACTTAACGGAATAAAACAATGTAGTAATTCACTGATATAGGTACATGTACATAGACGTGCTGGTACCCCCAAATGCACACTCACACAAATGCTTACTGAGGTACATGTTGAGAAACAGAGTCACAGAGAAACTCTGTGAACAGATGTACAGTTATACAGTTCCTACAGACAAAAACTCACATATACACAGTCATACAGACATACAAAGACACACCCACACAATAACCCACACTCATCTTTAGACCTTTATCCACAGGTCCCCGTAAACATTCAAACATTGACCTGCATAGGCACAAACATGCTCACACAACCACACACATGCATGGAGACACAGACATTTAGGTGCAGGAGCATAAATGAACACCTGCACACACTCCTGTATGTATATGTACGCATGCACACACTTCGCCTTAGCCCGACTGGGCCTTTCATGTACTTGCTAAGCCTGGCCTGGGAGTGCCACAAACCTCCTGGCGAAGCTCCCCTCCCAGGACAGGGGATCTGGGAGGGGGTGGGGGCTGCTGGAGAGGTGCCCCCTGATTTATGGCTGCTCCAAGGCCGCCATGTGGAGCAGCAATGTCACCAAGGCCATTAGCTGTCTGGGCAGAGCTGTAAACCACGCCTGGCTCGGTGCCCTGTGCTCCAGACGCACGTGCCTCTGCAGTCACCTGTCTCTCTGGGCAGCACCCGGATACCAGAGGCAGCAGCCTCTCATAGCCACACACACAGGAAACCAGGGCAGCAAGGAGAGCTTTGAGATGTCCACCTACATGGCTGCATGGTGGGGGGGGTACCCTGTGGGGAGGGGGCAGATGGAGGGTAGTGGTCCTCAGCAATGCCAGGCACACTGGCATACTTTCTGCCCACTTACAGCTGGAGCAAGTGGGGCTGGGGTGTGGAGAGAGCTGTGGCTACCAAGGGAGGGGCTGCTGCCCCCAGGTGGGCTCTGCTCGTGCCAGGAACTGCCAGGGCACACTTGGCGCCAGACTGGGGAGCAGACCCACTCCAGGAGGAGCTGGGGCAGCCCCAGGCTGCACAGGACTCCAGTCTGAGCTCAAGAAGTCTTCAGAGGACTGGACTTCTTCCTCACTCCAGACACCTGGGATGGGGAGATCCTGGGGACACCTCTGGGCTCCTGTTCATGTGGGAACTTTGGGTGACACCCTCCGCTGGGCTCAGGATGTGGAGGGCAACTCCCCAAGGGGTCCCAACAATACATTAAAAAACTTAGAAGCTGGAAGGGATACAGTTTGTTCCAGGACTCCTCAACATAGTTATGAACAAGGACTGGCACAGTGGAGGACTGAGGTGGGAGAGGTGTGCCCGAGGCTTGAGAAAAACCCAGGCCAGCTGGAAAAGAGAGAGTGAGGACATGCACAGTGGGACGGGAGACCAGGGAGCAGGTGGAGGTCACACACTGAAGCCCTGAGATAAGGATTTGGGACTTGAACCCAAAGTACTGGGGAGCCACAGCTGGGTCTATAGTAGAAGGGATGTGATCTGGTTTGAAGCAGTATCCCTTGCCATCTCATACAGCAGAGGTTGTTGTGTAGTCGCTAAGTCATGTCCGACTCTTTTGCCACTCCGTGGACTGTAGCCTGCCAGGCTTCTCTGTCCATGGGATTTTCCAGGCAAGAATACTGGAGTGGTTTGCCATTTCCTTCTCCAGGGATCTTCCTGACCCAAGCATTGAACCCGCATCTCCTGCAATGCAGGTGGATTCTTTACCTCTGAGCCACCAGGGAAGCCCCATACAGCACATGGCTATCATTTTATTACAGAAATGCAAGGGTGGACCAGTTAAGGAAAGAGAGGGAAGATGGTTTACAGTGTCGAGGACTGCGCACCAGTCCCCCGTTTTTACCAATAAAAGGACTGCTTGCAACCAGTGTTCAAACAAAAGACAGGTTTCTTCTCTCCATTCATGCATTTGTGCATTTATACACTTATCCGTCATCATATAGGCTCATAGGAGAAATAAACCAGGTCTTTCCTCTGGGGGTGCCCAGCCCAGGAGAGGAAGAGAAAAGGGAAGGGGCAGAAGCTACTTTATGGAGTGCCACTTGTATGCCACCACTGAGGTGAGCATCTGACACGCGTGATCTCCTTTTGGCTTCAGAATCACCCAGTAAGGCAGGTGTTTCCCACCCCATTTTACAGACTAGACAACTGAGACTCAGGGAGTGAAGCCACCCGCTTAAGTCCTCACAAAAGGCTCTAGCCTCCAACAGAAAGTCTTCAGAGAGTGATAGAGAACAGCCCGAGGCACTTCAAGGGTAATTTTCATCCTTGTCTTCAGGCCTGGCGAGGTTCTGAAGTTCCCAGAAAGGATGAGACCCTTGGGGATTGGACCAGGGGCCCTGCGCTGCCTCCCCCTCAGCCCGTGATTAATGCCTGACAGTCCCTCCACTCGCAGGGAACTCATCAGACTAATATTTCCTGATGTGAACTCCATGTCGCCCACGAATGAGAAATCCCAGCCCCCTTGCATTCCGTGCCCCAGATGAATGGGCTCCCGTCCTGGGGCCAGTGAGTGATGCGGCCTGTGCCTGCAGAGGGAGGTCGATAAAGGCCTTTCATCAGCAGAACCGCGGCCTCTCCCCGCTGGCCAGTGGGCCTGCCTCCCCTCACCATGCCGCTCCCCCGGGGCTGGGCCTGGACTGCCCATCAGAGATGCATAGGCAAGGTCAGTGCCCAGCAGATGGTGGGCGGGGCTTGTGAACAGAGGGACAGGCCTTCTCCAGTCCTGCACAGAAGTCAGGGCCCTTGGAGATCAAAGGGAAGTGGCAGAATCTGCCTACATTTTACCTTGACTTTGAAGCTCCAGTGAGCCCAAAGGAGGGTGTAAGCATGTAGCCCAAGGCCATGAGAATGCCTCTATAAGGAAACCTGGGACCTGAAAAGAGCCCCCCACTTGCTGTAACCTAGTAATTCTGGGAATAGAAATACCAGTGGTTGTTGCTGTAGTAAGATAAAATAGAAACAATAACTGGTACCATCTATCAAGTGCTTATGATGTGCCAGGCGTGGAGCCAAACACTGATGTGCATTATTTGCACTCGGTCCTCACAAAGCCTCATAGAGTAAGGTGGTATTAGCCCATTTTACAGAGGAGAAAAGTGAGGCCGAGGGCAGTTAAATGATACTCTAAGTAGTGGTGTTAGGATTAAACCCTAGATTTTTCTGCCTTGAAACCTGGGCTTTCAGCCATTCATTATCCAGCCATTCAGCGGGTATTTGTGAATGACATGTTTGTGTCAGGCTCTGAGCGGATGCTGGAAACATGCTTCATACCTGCCCCCATGGAGCTTGCCGTCCCGTGAGAACCAATGCCAGGCAAGGTGTCTGTGGTGCTTGGCTCAGAATGTGGCTGGGAGTGGGGTGCTCAGGAAGGTCTTTCGCAGAGGAGGGCACATGTCTTGTCTTGTCCTTTCACAGGAAGAAACCAGTCCACCCCCTGAGGACAAGTCCTCCTTGAGGTGCTAAAAGTGGAAAGAATCCAGGGCCAGAGGTCAAAACCTTGGAGGCAAAGGCAGGGCAAAGAACGGCCCTCCTGTGAAGCAAGCACTAATGACCGAGGGGCCAGTCTGTGGGGTTGCAAAGAGTCAGACATGACTTAGTGACTAAGCAACAACAGCAACGGGCTGTAGCAGAAGGCGGCATCAGGACGTGGGTGACCGGAAGGAGGTAGGGGTCCCCTTTGTGAAGGAGGCAGCCATCATGATCTGAGTGGTGTGGTCCTGGGGAAGGGTGGCATCTGGCCAGCTTAAAGGTGGAGCTCGAGAAGGACAGTTCTTCACACCTGCGAGGGTGGAAAGGACATCCTCCTGAGGGTGTCCTTCAACAGCAAGAGCTACTTAGAGTCAGATACACAGCCGCACCAAAGTGATCCGTTCATGCAAGGTTCCCACCCAGCCAGGAAGCTCAGGGATCATTTGGAGGGGAGACTTTGGAGGATGGGAGTTGGCGTAGTTTATGCAGGGGGTTCGAAGCCCAGACCAGCAGGATGGGTTCAGGGCCGAGTTCGAAGCCCAGCAGCCAAGAGGAGGCTGAGGGTGGAGGTCAGAGCTGAGCCGATCCCGAGGCCACCTGATGGTGGGGCTGTGGCCGCCAACCTGCTTCCCACCCTGTCAGCCTGGGAAGGGTGGAGAGGGCTCCTCCCGGCAGAGGCAGGGAGGCTGAGCCACCCCAGGCCTGGGGCTGCCAGGGTCCGTGAGGAGGGGCAGGGCTGCAGCCTCAGTCCTGCTGCAAAGAGCTTGTCCCCCGTCTGCGTTTTGTTAGCACTTCAGCCCCAAGACTTGAGTTTGAGCAAGCTCCGGAAGACGGTGAAGGACAGGGAAGTCTGGCGTTCTGCAGTCCATGGGGTCGCAAAGAGTCGGATGCAACTGAGCAACTGAACAACAGTCTCAAGACGCCAGGTTCAGCTTCGTGCATTGCAAAGTGTGGGCCTCTTAGACTCTCTCACCCCATACCGCCCTGAGGCCCGCCTAGTCAAGCCTCCACCCCGTTGCTGAGCCTGCCCTGAGCCTTGACCCTCAATTTATCCTTGACACTTACCCTGTCCCTGACTCTCTCTCCTCCTCCACCCCCCATTCAGTTCTCCCCTGTCTCTGAGTCCTGCCCCACCACTGCCATTTCACACTCATCCCAGATCCCTCCTGCCCATCTTGCTTCTGGAATGGGGTCAAGACCCTGTGCGAGATTCTAGGAGGAGAGGAGGGGTATCTGTTGCTTGTATTCCTTATAAAGTATTTTAAAGCCGTGTGCGTGCATGCTAAGTCACTTCAGTCATGTCCGACCCTTGGCAACCCCACGGACTGTAGCCCGCCAGGCTCCTCTGTCCATGAGATTCTCCAGGCAAGAACACTGGAGTGGGTTGCCATGCCCTCCTCCAGGGGATCTTCCTGACCCAGGGATCAAACCCATGTCTCTTACGTCTCCTGCACGGGCAAGCGGGTTCTTTACCACTAACACTACCTGGGAAGCCCCATTTTAAAGCTGAGAGGTCCCTACTTTCTTCGGGGACCAAAAAATCGGTGGGAATTTCAAGATGACCTCATGCCACGTACAAAATCAGTCCACAGTTTGAGACATCAGAAGAGTGTCCCCCCTCCTTGTGGAAGATGGGGGCCAGAGGGTCGAGAGAGGGCAGAGGGGGCCATTTGTATGTTTCTGTCCTGTTCTTTGATCTGTGTGTTGGGTAGACCAGTGTGTTCATTTGGTGACCTTAAATCAAGCAACGAGATTTGTGCATTTAGTTGCATCTATGTTATGCTTCAATAGAAAGCTTTTTTAAAAATTCATTCTGAGCATTTCAGGCCCTCAGGGCAGTGGAGCTAGCGTAGGGTTCCTGTAGCAGCTGGGACCTGACTGCCTAGAAGACTGGTTGGGCTGATTCTGCCTTAAACGAGCCCTTGGAAAAGCATGATCAGGCTCTCAGTGTTCCCAGGACAAGCTTTCACCCCAACGGGATGCTGACAACAAGCCCCTACCCCCTGCCATACACCCCCTGTCCACTGGGACCCTGCCTCGGTGCCAGCTGCCTTTCCTAGCCTAACAGCTGTATTTTTCAGGTACAATATGACAGGCTCAATCTATTCCTGTTATATATTTCCCAGTAAATGGACAAGGTGAAAACAGTGTCAGTTCAAATCACTATCATGACACTTAATTCTGATTTACTGTACCTTTTGCTGCAATCTTGAAAGTGCCCGCGACTGTGCTGAGCTGGATCGCCCAGCCAGGCCCCACGGGGTCGACGTTAAGATCAGCTTCAATAAAAGAATTTAGGGTAAGGCAGCCCCCGGTGGGCAGGGGGCAAGCCGGGGCCCAGAGGACGAGCCAGCAGAGACGCTGGAGCCTGGCTCTCCCACACCTCCCTCCCGCCGACTCTTTGTCCCAGCCCTGTGTTTGCAGCAGCTGGGAAATTTATGGAGGCTCCATAAACGGGTTTTACAGACAGCTGTTAGAGCGTGCGGAGCAAGGCTTGGCTGTCGGGGGACCTAGTCGTAGGCTTACAGCCAAGACACTTAAATATTATGGCCCCACATATATAAAAAGTGTGCTGTGCGTCCTCTGCTGCCTCCCTCCTCCTGACCCAGGAGCATGGGGTATGGCCAGAGAACAGCATCGCTCCCAGTTGCCAGCTATCCAGAAACCAAATGCTTGCAAACTCTCACTCCAGTCCCCGCCTCCCAGCCCAAGAGCCTCTGGCTGGGCAGACAGCGTGCATGAAGGGAGACTCATCCAGACAGCAGTGCCAGCCCCCTGTCCTGCCCCCCTGACCCACTGTGCCCAGGCTCAGCTCAGCAAATTCCTTTAGCCTCGGGACCTGGCTCCAGCTCTTTTCTCTGCCTTGAAAGCTCCCTGCCCACCCCCAATCTTTTCTTGCCCTGGTTGGTCCCTATCAACCAGAACTCAGCTGAAATCTTGCTTTCTCAGAGGCGACATCACTACCTTTTCGAATCAGATACCCTGTTATAAATGCTCACATCCCCCTGGACTTCTTCATAACATTCATAACAATTGTAATTAACTAATTATTGATGTCATTATCTGTTTAATGTCTATGTCCCCCACTGGACAATAAACTCTGTGGAAGCAGGGACTCTACTTGAATATATCCCTAGTGCCTTACCCAGGGCCTGGAAATAAATACTGAATGAATGAACAAACAAATGAAGAAGCAGACACAATTCTCAGACCTAGTACAAGACAAAAGGTGCTCAGATCCTAAGAGCAGGTGAAAGGTCTGTGGGGGTTCAGTAAAGAGAAACCACTTTGACAAGGGGCAACTAGGAAAGGCTTGCCGGAAGAGGTGCCATGGGATCTCTTTCATCCAGAAGTCCCTGCTGTGAAACTTAAGATGTGAGTCAGACGGTTATTTCTTAGTCTTGTTGGACCTCAGCTTCCCTGTCTTTAAAATGGGGCTAATGATAGTGACACTGAAAGCTCGATCTCTCTGCACCTGTGCTGAATCAAATCTCAGAGCAGAATTTAGGGCAAAGTAGAAAACAATAGCTTTATTGCTTTGCCAGGCAAAGGGGAACACAGCAAGCTCCTGCCCTTGAAAACTGTGTCCCAATCCACGGTGTTTGGTGAGGAGTTTTATGGCAATGGTTCAAGGGAGGGGGCTGCTGATAAGGGTCAGGTGTGTCCAGGGCCTGCACTCCTTTAATCTGGCCTCAGGTAATCTTCTTGATGAGCTTCTCTGGTTCCTTTAGCCTCAGGTGGTCTTCTCCAGTATGAAGAAAGCTGACATCTTCCATTTGCTGGGTTTTAATTCTATAAAGAATCTGCCTGCAATGCAGGAGATGTGGGTTCGACCCCTCGGTCAGGAAGATCCCCTGGAGAAGGAAATGGCAACCCACTCCAGTCTTCTTGCCTGGAGAATTCCACGGACAGAGGACCCTGGTGGGCTACAGTCCATGGGGTCGCAAAGAGTCAGACATGACTGAGCAACTATCACACACAACTCTATAAAGGGCTTAAAGACCCTGTTATGTGTATCCTTTGTGGTAGAACCAGGACCCTTCCCCAAGGCTGCACTTACGGCTGCTCCTCTGTTGTCTTTGCATTCCATCCTTTCCCTTCCTGGGTTAGCTAGCAGCTGTTCAAATCTGCCGTTTGGAACTTAGGGAAGGTCATGGAAGTTGGAGTCAGGAGACTTCCTGCCCCGGAGCCCCACAGGGTCCTGCTTGGTTTCAGTAGGGTCTGCGTCATATGCTTGTTGCAAAGATTAACTGTATTCATAGCACGGCTCGTGGAAAAGTGTTCCTTAACGTACATGACGTTAAGGGAACCAAGGGAAATGTACCAAGGGAACATTTCATGCAAAGATAGGCTCGATAAAGGACAGAAATGGTAGGGACCTAACAGAAACAGAAGATATTAAGAAGAGGTGGCGAGAATACACAGAAGGACTGTACAAAAAAAGATCTTCACGACCCAGATAATCATGATGGTGTGATCACTCACCTAGAGCCAGACATCCTGGAATGTGAAGTCAAGTGGGCCTTAGGAAGCATCACTACGAACAAAGCTAGTGGAGGTGATGGAATTCCAGTTGAGCTATTTCAGATCCTGAAAGATGATGCTGTGAAAGTGCTGCACTCAATATGCCAGCAAATTTGGAAAACTCAGCAGTGGCCACAGGACTGGAAAAGGTCAGTTTTCATTCCAATCCCAAAGAAAGGCAATGCCAAAGAATGCTCAAACTACCTCACAATTGCACTCATCTCACATGCTAGTAAAGTAATGCTCAAAATTCTCCAAACCAGACTTCAACAATACATGAACCAAGAACTTCCAGATGTACAAGCTGGTTTTAGAAAAGGCAGAGGAACCAGAGATCAAATTGCTAACATCCGCTGGATCATCTAAAAAGCAAGAGAGTTCCAGAAAAGCATCTATTTTTCCTTTATTGACTATGCCAAAGCTTTTGACTGTGTGGACCACAATAAACTTGGGAAAATTCTGAAAGAGATGGGAATACCAGACCACCTGGCCTGCCTCTTGAGAAACCTATATGCAGGTCAGGGAGCAACCGTAGAACTGGACATGGAACAACAGACTGGTTCCAAATAGGAAAAGGAGTACATCAAGGCTGTATATTGTCACCCTGCTTATTTAACTTATATGTAGAGTATATCATGAGAAACGCTAGGCTGGAAGAAGCACAAGCTGGAATCAAGATTGCCGGGAGAAATATCAACAACCTCAGTTATGCAGATGATACCACCCTTATGGCAGAAAGTGAAGAGGAACTAAAAAGCCTCTTGATGAAAGTGAAAGAGGAGAGTGAAGAAGTTGGCTTAAAGCTCAACATTCAGAAAACTAAGATCATGGCATCTGGTCCCATCACTTCATGGCAAATAGATGGGGAAACAGTGAAACAGTGTCAGACTTTATTTTGGGGGGCTCCAAAATCACTGCAGATGGTGATTACAGCCATGAAATTAAAAGATGTGTACTCCTTGGAAGGAAAGTTATGACCAACCTAGACAGCATATTAAAAAGCAGAGGCATTACTTTGCCAACAAAGGTCCGTCTAGTCAAGGCTATGGTTTTTCCAGTGGTCTTGTATGGATGTGAGAGTTGATCTGTGAAGAAAGCTTAGTGCCAAAGAATTGATGCTTTTGAACTATGGTGTTGGAGAAGACTCTTGAGAGTCCCTTGGACTGCAAGGAGATCCAACCAGTCCATCCTAAAGGAGATCAGTCCTGGGTGTTCATTGCAAGGACTGATGCTGAAGCTGAAACTCCAATACTTTGGCCACCTCATGCGAAGAGTTGACTCATTGGAAAAGACCCTGATGCTGGGAGGGATTGGGGGCAGGAGGAGAAGGGGACGACAGAGGATGAGATGGCTGGATGGCATCACCGACTCAATGGACATGAGTTTGGGTAAACTCCAGGTGTTGGTGATGGACCGGGAGGCCTGTCGTGCTGATTCACAGGGTCGCAAAGAGTTGGACACGACTGAGTGACTGAACTGAACTGATCTGAACATACATGACTTCTGGAAATATATAGCCAGGACATGGTAATTCCAGGCAAAGGGAACAGCATGTGTGAAGATATTTATGAGGGATAAAAATCATTCACATTGATGCCCTGTGGCTCAGAAGTCATATTTTTTGTCTCATAACCTTTTACAGAACATGGCTTGTGAGCCATCTTAAAACTAAATATTAAAAAAGCTAAGATCATGGCCTCTGGCCCCATTACTTCATGGTGAATAGAGGAGGGAAATGTGGAAGTAGTGACAGATTTCTTCTTCTTGGACTCTAAAATCACTGCAGATTGCAGCCATGATATCAGAAGACATTTGCTTTTTGGCAGGAAAGCAATGACAAACCTAGACAGTGTATTGAAAAGCAGAGACATTACTGACAAAGGTCTGTATAGTCAAGGCTGTGGTCTTCCCAGTGGTCATATATGGTTATGAGAGCTGCACCATAAAGAAGGTGGAGCACCGAAGAACTGATACCTTCAAACTGTGATACCAGAGAAGACTCCCGAGAGCCCCGTGCACAGCAAGATCAAACCAGTCAATCTTAAGGGAAATCAACCCTGAATACTCATTGGAAGGACTGATGCTGAAGCTGAAACTCCAGTGTTTTGGTTATCTGATGCAAACAGAGGACTCATAGGAAAAGTCCCTGATGCTGGGAAAGATTGAGGGCAGAAGGAGAAGAGGACATCAGAGGATGAGATGGCTGGATGACATCACTGAGGCAATGGACATGAACTTGGGCAAACTTCGGGAGATGGTTAAGGGACAGAGAGGCCTGGCTTGCTGCAGTCCATGGAGTCAGACATGACTGGGTGACTGAATAACAACAAACATTAGCCTGAGCAACTTGACAAGGGGAGACTGTCTGACCAAATAAGAGCCAGTCATAGGTTGACCTGTGACCTGACATAGAAGACATGGAAGAATTGGCAGGAGGGCCAAAGCTGAAAGTTTCATGATGAAAATATTGCACAACAAAGTGGAAATTATAAATAAGCATGCAGAATCAGGAAGATGCCTCCTATGCCTCAGATTCCTCAGCTCCCAGCCTATCTGTAGCCTTATGATAGAAGTTGGTTTTTTTGTTTGTTTTGTTTTTTTCTGTTTGAAGAGGAAGTGCAATTAAAATTTGACTTCTCACTCAAAGATGTATTAGCTGTGTGACCTTGGACAAAGTACTTAACCTCTCTGATCTTCAATTGCCTTGTCTGTAAAAAAAGAGATCATAAAAGCACTTATCTCAGAAACTTGTGCTATGGATTCAGTGAGATGATGAAGTAGATAGTGCTGACTTTAAAAAATATGCACAACATAGAGAGTTGTGAGTTAAGTTTTATTTCAGGCAAAACGAAAACTATAGCCCAGGAGACAGCATTGCAGATAGCTCTGAGAAACTGCACCAAAAAGGTAGAGGGAAGGTCAGATTTTATATGTGATTTTGGTGAAAGGGGAATACATGGAATCAAGCACATTATTTTTTCATAAGGTTTCTGCTAGTCACAAGGAGTAGATGTCACCATGAAGGAATTTAGTGCTTTTCTAGATATGAGGCGATACAAGAATTGGGCTCATAAAATCAGCTCCTGAAAGTATCTAACTATCTGAAGACCTGTTCTGCCAGTTTTTCCAGAGAGCAGAAGGCCTCATTTCTTCTCTCCACTCTGAACTCCCTTCAGGGGTGTTGAAGGTCAGCAGCTGCAGCAGCCCCTGATTTAATCCTTGTAGAGGTAGATGGTGAGTGCCTGTGGCAAGTACCAATTTGTAGTTGACAATAGTGTTACTCTTCCACCAATATTGTCCTCATTAAGAACAACCAGCCTGGTGTAAAAGAGATTGTGACTGATTAACCCCACCCTTCGGGCTCCAATCTTTTGTGGAAAGAAAAAAGGCAGAGAAGTCAGCTCAACCCCCCAAACTAGGCATTATTCTCCAATGCTTTCGTCATAACATGGAAGAGGAAAGATTTAGTCATATGAAATTGTCATTGTTCAATGTTTTACAGACATCTTGGTCCATAAAAGTGGATTTCCATGTGGTTCAACCTCAGAAAAGGGAGAACCCCCTAAAAGCCAAGAGCCACAGGGATTACTGGACCCACACATTTTCCCCAGGAATTGGAATTGGGGCCTAATCAAGGTCTCTTCCCCAGGCCCCAGGAAGAGACCCCGGGAAATGTGTGTGCCCAGAATGATTTCAGAATCTGCAGGGCTGTGACTGCCATGTGTCTCCTTTTCTTGTCCCTTCAGAATGGAAATGTTTCTCTTGGGCTCCCCCGTCCCATTTCACCACATTTAGTGTACCTGTGGTGGCAGGTAGCTAGCTGCTTTGGTTCACAGATCTCTGAATCAAAACAAGTCAGTTCCGTCTTCTCTGCTGACGAGAGTTCCAGGCATCACACAGGTATCTTGGGCTTGGAGCTTGAGCCAATGGCTTGCTTGTCTAGAGGAAAGTAGGTTCTACAAGTTGGGGTGGGTGGGTGGTAGAGGGGAGCAGTATTGAATATGTGATGACCAGAAGGGCAGACTAGGGTAGAGTATTTTATTGGTCATCAATGTCCCAGCCCCTTGAAGCTAGTCCTGACCAGACAGCTTACTTTTAGCTAATGAAACGTGAGTGAAACTGACACGTCATTCTAGGCAGAAACTCTAAGAGCTAGTTTGTGCTTTGCCACATTCTTTCCTGCTGAGGTGACAACTACAACCAGACAGAAGAGGCTCCAGAAGCCTAGGTCCTGGAAAAATGAAAACATGTTCCCAAGCCATGACCAGTGGACCTCATGCAGGTAACATGAGTGGGAAATAGACTTTGACCATTATAAGACCCTGGAATTTTGAAATTGTGTGTTACTGCAATGTAGCAGGCCTATCCTGACTGATGAGATGGTACACAAAAGGTTTAGCACAGAGTCTGGCTCAGAATAAGTGCCATCATGATTTTTCTTCTATCTCTTGAAAGCCAAGGGATCATATTATTAATAAAAGGCCTGGAGGCAGAAGGCATGATTTTGATTTGGTAAAGAATTTGACATAATGGAGTGAAGGGTACATGAAGGAGAGTAGTTATCAATGAACGTGAAAAAGGGGAGGCCAGATCATGGAGAACTTGGGCTAGAAACCGTATGTCTGGCTTAACTAGCATAGAGGATACAAAATAAAGTCACCTTTTAACATTCCAGTGACTCTCAGACCCCATCTGCCCAGAACAGAAAGAGTGTCTTTCTTCGCTTCTGAGACTTACCCCATAGTCTCCCCACTCACCCCACGTTAAGTCTGAAATCCTCAGCAAGCATCCATTGGAGTTACTGTTATCTCACAAAGATCAGAAAAGTGAATCTGTCCACCAGAGGGAGGGCCTGGATTTCCCTGCCTCACAGTCTCACTACTGCAAACAGACTGGCCAAGAGGAAGCAGTGTGAAATCAACAATTGACAGAGCTCACTAGGCTAAAATGTAAACCTTCCAAATGACAACAGACACCATAAACAAACTAGAAACAAGCAATAGCCTGGGAGAAAATATTTGCAATTTATAGAAAAGATAAGGGATTAGCATCCAGAATATATAAAGTATTTTAACCAATCAATAAGAAAAAGACAAATGGCCCAATAGAGCACTCTGCAAATGATAAAAAAAAAAAGCAAAAACAAAAAACAGTCGATTTATGGAAAAGGAAATTCAAATGGCCAATAAACTTGAAGAATGTTCAATTTCAGTAGTAATCAAGGAAATAAAACATTAAACTACCATGAACTATATTTTACTCATCAGACTGGGGAAAAAAAATTAAGTTTGATATTAAGTGTTAGTGAGGGTGTGTGGAAATAGGGCCTCTTGAATAATGCTCGTGACAGTTCAAATTGGCACAACCACTTCAAAGGCCAACGAAGTGGTAGTCTCTCCCCCAGAGAAAATGTCTGCACGTGTGCACGAGAAGGCCTGTGTTAGGTTGTTTACTGCAGTATAGTTTGGAAGAAGGAAAAACTGGAGAAAACCCAAATGTCCACCAACAAGGGATTAGCTAAATAAACTATAGCATGGCCATCCTATGAGGTACTGAGACAGGAAGGGGGCAGGGGCACAACCTTTAAAAGAATGATATAGCCTGGAGACCATAAACTGATTGGAACCACATTGGTCCAAGATGGCAGGTGAATCGATTTCCATTAGACTTTGAGCCTCAGTATATGCTGAGCACAGAAAAATTGATGCTTTTGAACAGTGGTGTTGGAGAAGACTCTTGAGAGTCCCTTGGACTGCAAGGAGATCCAACCAGTCCATCCTAAAGGAAATCAGTCCTGGGTGTTCATTGGAAGGACTGATGTTGAAGCTGAAACTCCAATATTTTGGCCACCTGATGTGAAGAGCTGATTCATTTGAAAAGACTCTGATATTGGGAAAGATTGAAGGCAGGAGGAGAAGAGGACAGCAGAGGATGAGATGGTTGGATGGCATCACCAACTCAATGGACATGAATTTGAGTAAACTCCGGGAGTTGGTGATGGACAGAGAGGCCTGGCGTGCTGCAGTTCACGGGGTTGCAGAGTCGGACACAACTGAGCGACTGAACTGAACTGATAATACTCTTTGTAACACATTAGCATGTTTTCCTTGGAAGGAAAACTATGACAGACCTAGACATAGTAAAAAGAAGAGACATCATTTTGCTGACAAAGTTCCGTGTAGTTAAAGCTGTGGTTTTTCCAGTAGTCATATACGGATGTGAGAGTTGGACCATAAAGAAGGCTGAGCACCAAAAAATGGATGCTTCTGAATTGTGGTGCTGGAGAAGACTCTTGAGAGTCCCTTGGTCTGCAAAGAGATCAAACCAGTCAATCCTAAAGGAAATCAACCGTGAATACTCACTGGAAGGACTGATGCTGAAGTTGAAGCTCCATATTTTGGTCATCTGATGCGAAGAGCTGACTCACTGGAAAAGACCCTGGTGCTGGGAAAGATTGAAGGCAAAAGGAGAAGGGAGTAGCAGAGGATGAGATGGTTGGATGGCATCACTGAGTCAGGGGACAAGAGTTTGAGCAAACTCTGGGAGGTGGTGAAGGACAGGGAGCCTAGAAAGCTGCAGTCCGTGGGGTCGCAAAAAGTTGGACACAACAAGTGAACAACAGCAACAAGCAAGCAAACTAAATGACAGACCATGACAGTTCCAAGGCCACCCATAAAAGTCACAAAGTGGGCAGTGGCCCAATTCCCGGTAATCCCCACTCCTTCCCCAAATAGCTGGAATACTTCTCCCACTCCTTAGCCTATGAAATTACCCAGCCCAATAAAACTGACAACCCCATACCCTATGGGGCCTCTCTTCCCTTCCAAGGTGGCTGATACTCTGTCTATGGAGTGTGTTTCCTCGCTGAGTAAACCTTCTTTCACTTCACTATGTTTTGCTCTTGAATTCTTTCCTGTGAGAAACCAAGAACCCACACTTGGCGGCTGTCCCAGGGACTCAGATGTGACCTGGGATATGACCATTTTCTCAAGCCGCACCCTCTTCCCCACAACAGTACTCTGTGACCGGTTATGGGAATGAGATAAATATATGACGTAACATGAAAGGATGCTGTTGGGTGAATAAAACAAGTGGCAAAAATACATAAAGTAGGAAACTTTTTAATGTAGAGACAGAGGAATAAATACACATGATAATTTTTTAATAGATATAAATGCATAAAATATGTGCAAGGGTGATTCAAAGGGGAATAAGAGTAGCAACTGCGGGAAAGCCCATCGTGTGGTGGTGATGGGAAGCTGTAGACAGCGGTGGTAATGGGAAGGCGTCAAAGGGGACTTGAACTTTATTGTCAATAGTTCTGTTATTTTTATGGAAGAGAAAGAGCAGAAGGCATTTATGGACTGCTTGTGTGATTAACAGTGAATCATTTATAAAGGGAAAAACCAGCTATGTGGCTCGTGAACCCCCTCCCGCCTGGCATTCCCACTGGCAGAAAGACAGGAACCAGGAGCACACATATCACCACCACTGACAGGCACTCATTCTTCAGGTGCCTGTCTCAAGAATGGGGTGAGGAACTGTGGAACCCTCAGAAGGTCACTGTGATAACTAACACCACCACCATCTCAGTGCTTCAACACAACAGAAGTTAACTTCTCACTTATGTCACAATTCAGTGTACTTGGGGAGTGGGAAGGGGGAGCTCTGTTCCACACAGATGCTTAGCAACCCAGGCCCCTTTCATGTTGTGGTTGGACTATCTTGTGGTCCCTTGTCTTCCTCCGCAATTGACTGCTGACCCAAGAAACAGCGTGGAGGACTGCTCAGGAGACTTGTAGGGGTCAGGCCTGAAGTGACCATATCTCACATTCTGGCTGGAAATTAGTCATATGGCCCCATCTAACTACTAGGGACAGTGACTGCAGCCATGAAATTAAAAGATGCCTACTCCTTGGAAGGAAAGGTATGACAAACCTAGACAGCATATTGAAAAGCAGAGACATCACTTTGCCGACTGGAGTCTGGTGTGCTACCATCCACAGGTGGCAAACGGTCCACAGGGTCGCAAAGCACTGCTCACGACTTAGCACCTGAACAACAACAAAACTACTCGGGAAGCTGCAAACTGTAGGTTTGGTGATCACAGAGCAGTGTCTGTTTCACACCAGCTCCCGTTTACATAGATGTTTTGGGACACACCTTGGCCTGCCTCTGGCAACACTTTCCCCCACTCCCCTGCCCCTCCCACTGTCAGCTTAGGAGGGGTTTCCATCTCTGACCATCCTCTGAGTCTAGACCCACCCTCTGCCCTCACCTCAATGTCTTGGCCCTGGAGAGAGGTCCCTCCCCACCCCCATGTCCAAATGCCCATCCTATTCTTAGTCCAGTGGGATGATGGGGTATACAGGTGAGCAGAGGAGACACGCACAATATTTATGAACCCCATTCTTTGCCCCCCCCCATAGATGCATAGTATTTGCAACACCACATAAGCACAGATTTCTGGTGAACCCACTTCATGCAATTAGAAGCTGCCCATAGCCCCAAGTGGTCACACTTTCCCTTCGAGTAAGAATTTGCTTGGAACATAGAAAGAAGGCAGTTGTGTTCTAAGTAGTAATACGAACTACCAAGCAACCCTGTCACATCCTTTGGTATTTAAGCTCCTTTCCGGTATTAGCCCACCACTTGGGTTGTAAGCAGTGACTGGAAGGAAAAGATAGAGCAACTACAGTTCCTCTTCTTCTCTGTACTTCTTGCTTCCTCAGTAGACTCAGGGTGGATGGTGCTAGCAGAATGTGCATATCAAGAAGTAAATGAGAAGCAAAAACAGTTGAGTTTGTTTTGTGCAGCGTCCCTATTATTCTGGTAAGAAGAAATTCATCAGTCTACGACCAAATATGTGTGTTGTTGTTCAGCTGTTGTTCAGTTGCTCAGTCATGTCCGACACTTTGGGACCCTATGGACTGCAGGACACCAGGCTTCCCTTTCCTTCACTCTCTCCTGGAGTTTGCTCAAAGTTCATTGAGTCAGTGATGCATCCAACCATCTCATCCTCTGTCACCCTGTTCTCTTCCTGCACCCAGTCTTTCCAGCATTAGGATCTCTTCCAGTGAGTCAGCTCTCTACATCAGGTGGCCAAAGTATTGCAGCTTCAGCTTCAGCATCGGTCCATCCAATGAATATTCAGGATTGATTTCCTTTAGGGTTGACTGGTCTGATCTTGCTATCCAGGAGACTCTCAAGAGTTTTCTTCAGCACCACAGTTCGAAAGCATCAATTCTTCAGCGTTCAGCCTTCTTTATGGTCCAACTTTCACATCCATAAATGACTACTGGAAAAACCATAGCTTGGACTATATGGGCCTTTGCTGGCAAAGTGATGTCTTTGCTTTTTAATACACTGTCTAGGTTCGTTCATAGCTTTTCTTCCAAGCAGCAAGCGTCTTTTAATTTCATGACTGCACTCACTGTTCAGAGTGATTTTGGAGCCCAAGAAAATAAAATCTGTCGCTTTTTCCCTGTCCATTTGCCATGAAGTGATGGGACCAGATGCCACGATCTTCATTTTTTGAATGTTGAATTTTAAGCCAGCTTTTTCACTCTCCTCTTTCACCTTCATCAAGAGACTCTTTAGTTTCTCTTTGCTTTCTTCCGTTAAAGTGGTATCATCTGCATATCTGAGGTTGTTGATTCTGCCTATGAGTTAATGCTCTTATATATGCATTACAAAATATAAAGTAAAATTCATGCTAATAACTTTAAATTGTGTTATTTCTTTACCTAGAGCAGCATTAACTAGCAAATAAAAATATTAAAAGTCAAGAGAGATCCCAATGAAGAAAAAAAAGCTGTGTATTTTAATATTTTTTACTGTACTTTCCCCCTGTTTTTGGAATAAGGGGCCCAGGTTTTCATTTTGCACTCACCCCTGCAAATTATTTTGCCAGCCCTAAGGGCAGAATTGTGCTTCGGACCGCAAGACCTGGGAAAGTGTGTGCTCTGGGGGAAGCATTTGGGCTCACTTGCTTCTTGACCAGGTGGTCCAGCTCTTGTGTAATTTGACCCTGTCTCTGACTCTGGAGGTAGATTCCCCCACAGTTCAGAGCTAGGCTTGAGCCAGTCTGCTCCAGTTCAGACCCCAACTCTGCTACTTTTGCTGGCTGTGTGATCTCAGGCGAGTTACTTGATGTCTTTGTGCCAGCTCTCTCTTGAATGAGGATTATGATAGCAGTACTCATCTCAAAGAATTGTTGAGAAAGTTAGGCAAGTTAATACCAGAAGCATGTTTGGAATAGCCCATGGAACCTACAATTGAGACTCAGTTTATGTGAACTATTATTATTACACTGTTTTCCACAATTTTGCAAGCCCTGGAGGAAATCTCTGGGTGCCCTCTCCTCCTGTGTCTTGGTGATGCTGAAAGATGGGACCAAACTCAGTCCCTGTGCTGAGGAAGCGGACTCACCCACAGGAAGTGGGCTTCTGGTCTGTGCATGTGGGATGTGCTGATGAGCTCTGAGCAAGGCTGTGAAGGCAGCAGTGGGCCTGGGGTGGTGTTTGGGGGCTGCCGGAGGTCGCTTGATCTCTCCATGTCTAATTCTAGGTCTGCCATAACAAAATACTACAAACTGGGTAGCTTGTGGCAGAAATTTATTTTCTCAGAGTCTGGAGGCTAAATGTCTGAGACTAGGGAGTGGTGGGGTTGGTTTCTTCTGAGGCCTCTATCCTTGTCTTCCCAATGGCTGTGTTCTCCCTGTGTTCATGTGGTCTTCCCTCTGTGTGCATCTGTGTTCAGATCCTCTCTTATAAAGACACCGGTCCACACTGGATTAGGGCTCACCCGGGGTCTTTAGTTGACCTTAGTTACCCCTTTAAAGCTCTGGCTGCAACTACAGTCCCATTCTGAGTTCCTGGGGGGTCAGGAGTTCAACACGTGGATTTGGTGAGGGACATAATTTGGCCTGTAATAATGTCTGTGAGTGCGTGGCAGTTCTGTGGGTCCCTCTCATCACGTGACTGCACAGCTGTGGCCCTGTGTCAGTGTCTGTGTGTCTGTCTGAGTGTCTGACCTTCAGAGACTGTCCTTGTGCCTCTGTGAGGCTGGGTCTTGGTGGGCCAGAGCTGGTTGACTCTGATGGCATTCCTCATCAGCCTGCTTGTGTTGTGTGTCCTCCATGAGTTGGTCTGTACGTAATCTGTAGTTACAGAGTAGGTCTGTAATCCAGGGTGTCATAGGTCTGAGGGGTGGGGGTGAGAGTGTGGAATGCCCGGGGAGCTGGATCTCCTCATCTCTGGGTCTCTATGCAGGTGAGTCCTATTATGTGTGTGTGTGTGTGTTTGTGTGTCTGTGTGTGTGTGAGTGTGGGTGTGGGTGTGTGTGGAATGCCTGGGGAACTAGATCTTCTCATCTCTGGGTCTCTGTGCAGGTGAGCCCTATCGTGTGTATGTTTGTGTGTCTGTGTGTGTGAGTGTGTATGTGTGGAGGGGTATATGTGGAATGCCTGGGGAACTGGATCTTCTCACCTCTGGGTCTCTGTGCAGGTGAGTCCTATTATGTGTGTGTGTGTGTGTGTTTGTGTGTCTGTGTGTGTGTGAGTGTGGGTGTGTGTGGAATGCCTGGGGAACTGGATCTTCTCACCTCTGGGTCTCTGTGCAGGTAAATCCTATGGCACACACGTGTGTGTATGTGTGTCTGTGAATCTGAAATCTGACTGGGCATGTGGCTGGGAGGCAGGATTTGAAAGGAGGGCGGAAGGATCATATTAATTTGAGATTTGGAAGAAGACAGCATGTTTACAGAAGCGGGAGAACAGCGGGTTAAACATATGTTGGCGATCACGGTGAGACGACGGCAGCTGAGGCTGGGCTGGCTCCGGTGTGAATTCCGTGGCATGCTGGCGTCTTTAAAACTGTCACAAAACCAGACACGGAAGGGAACAATGAGACTGAGCCGACTCCGTGGAGGGGGCGGGGAGGAGGAAGCCGAGGCATATGGGAGGTGGCATCCCCCCACTGCTTTCCAGCTGAACGGAGTCTGCTCCTGGAGCCCTGGAGCCCTGGAGCCCTGGAGCCCTGGAGCGGGTGGGACCCTCCCACACAGAGCCCCCCTCAGGCCGTGCTGGGCTTTCTACTCCTCCCTACAGGCCTGCAAGGGAGTAATGAGTATTTCCATCTGAGAGCTAGGAAACTGTCCTGGAGAGACACAGTCCTTGGTCAGGGCTTTAGGGACCAGAATCTGAACTGTTCAGTTCAGTTCAGTTCAGTCGCTCAGTCGTGACTGACTTTGCAACCCCATGGACTGCAGCACACCAGGCTTCCCTGTCCATCACCAACTCCCAGAGCTGGCTCAAACTCATGTCCATCGAGTCAGTGATGCCATCCAATCATCTCATCCTCTGTCTTCCCCTTCTCCTCCCACCTTCAATCTTTCCCAGCATCAGAGTTTTTCCCAATGAGTCAGTTCATCACATCAGGTGGCCAAAGTATTGGAGTTTCAGCTTCAGCATCAGTCCTTCCAATGAACTGAGATCTGTCTAATTGCTCCCAGGATTTCTGGATGGTGTTTGGTTAAGAAACAACGAATGAATGAATGAAGACATGCCTGAGAGAGAGAAAGGAGGGAGGGAGGAAGGGAGAAGGAAGGGAGGAAAGAAATGATAAAACAGTCCCTATACTTTGAGGTGGAATCCATGTCCAGGCGCTAGTTCATGCCTTGAAGGGCAGTAACCAACCCGTATTTTCTCCACCACACCCATCAATCCTGTAATAAATGGGGTTAAGCACTTTGATCTATTCTTTTGGAAAAATCAGTAGCAGTCGAGACAGTGGACCCTGGTGTCTTCTTGCCCAGGGAGCAGCCTTTTTCTTGGGAAACAAACAGGAAGGAGATGGTCTGAACAGAGATCTTTTGTTCCCCACCCTTCCCCCAACATGCAGTCACCAAGTGCCAGCCTCGGTTTCGCTCAGCTGTGGCCCCGGGTTTGAGTATGAGCTCTGCCACACACTAGCCTGTTCGTTCTCCTCGCTCTCCTCTTCTTACCCTTTCACGCCCTCCTTTATTTCACTGAGCAGGCTTCATGCACAGGGCTCTCAGGTTTTCTCATCACCAGGGCTTTGAGGGACAAATGTGCCCCCTGGATGTACCGCCTGGGTCTTCCTCTTGGTGGCTTGATTCCTTGTGTGATTTGTAATTGTCATCTGTACACTCACACTAAACTTGTGTCCTGTGGGTGTGCCACGTGCCCTGGGCGGTAGCTGTAGAGCAATGGGAAGCTTGCCTCCACTGGGGATCCCAAGGCTTTCTTCTGGTCCCAGATGAGGTCGTTTATTAATTTTCCAGGATGTCTCCATGGCTCCAGGCTTTCTACAGGAGCATGCTGCTGCCCTGGGCTCCCATTTCCTTTTCCACTCCTGACACAGGTGGAGGGCAAGGCTTTTTGCTTCTTTCACAGGCCAGTGGGCAGAAAATTTTCCCTATAAATTAAAAAAAAAAAAAAAGTATTTAGGTGTAATTGCTTTACTGTGTTGTGTTAATTTCTGCTGTATGGAAAAGTGACTCAGTTATAGATATACATATTCTTTTCCATTGTGGTTTATTACAGGATGCTTACAGTAGGACCTTGTTGTTTATCCACCCTATATATATAGTTTGCATCTGCAAATCTCAGACTCACAGTCCACCCCCACACCCTTGGTGACCACAAGTCTATTCTCTATGTCTGTGAGTCTGTCTCATAGGCAAGTTCATTTGTGTCATATTTTAGATTCCACACACAAGTGATAATCATATGATATTTGTATTTCTCTTTCTGACTTCTTCACTTAGTATGATAATCTCCAAGTATATGTGCATAGTCAATCACTCAGTCACTCAGTCATGGCTGACTCTTTGCGACCCCATGAACTATAGACCACCAGGCTCCTCTGTCCATAGGATTTCCCAGGCAAGAATACTGGAGTGGGTTGCCATTTCCTTCTTCAGGGGTCCTCCAAACCCAGGGATCAAACCTTCATCTCCTGCATCACCTGTCTTGGCAAGTGGATTCTTTACCACTGAACCACCTGGGAAATACCCTGGGTCCACCCAAGTTTCTGCATGTGGCTTTATTTCATTCTTTTTGATGGCTGGGTGATATTCCATTGTGTGTGGGGGGGGGATAGGGTGTGTGTGGGGTGTGTGTGTGGGGGGGTGTGAGTGAGTGTGTGTGTGTAGGGGGTGTGTGTGGGGGTGTGTGTGTGGGAGGGGGTGGGTGTGTGTGGGGTGTGTGTGTGGGGGGGAGTGTGTGGGGGGGTGTGGGGGTGTGTGTGGGGGTGTGTGGCTGTGGGGGTGTGTGTGTGGGGGGAGGTGTGTGTGTGTGGGTGTGGGTGTGTGGTGTATATATATGTGTGTGGGGGGGTGTGTGTGGGGGTGTGTGTGGGGGGGAGGTGTGTGTGTGGGTGTGTGGTGTATATATATATGTGTGTGGGGGTGTGTGTGTGTGGGGGTGTGTGGGGGGGAGGTGTGTGTGTGTATGTGTGGTGTATATATATATGTGTGTATGTGGGGGGTGTGGGTGTGGGTGTGTGGGGGTGTGTGTGTGGGGGGAGGTGTGTGTGTGTGTGTGGGTGTGTGGTGTATATATATATGTGTGGGGGGGTGTGTGGGGGGGAGGTGTGTGGGTGTGGGTGTGTGGTGTATATATATATGTGTGTGGGGGTGTGTGGGGGGGAGATGTGTGTGTGTGGGTGTGGGTGTGTGGTGTATATATATATGTGGGGGGGGTGTGGGGGGGAGGTGTGTGTGTATGTGTGGTGTGTATATATATGTGTGTGGGGGGGTGTGGGTGTGTGGGGTGTGTGTGTGGTGTATGTATATGTGTGTGTGGGGGGTGTGTGTGGTATATATATATATGTGGGGGGGTGTGGGTGTGTGGGGTGTATGTGTGAGTGTGTGTGTGAGGTGTGTGGGGGTGTGTGTGTGTGGGGGGGTGTGTGTGTGTGTGAGTGTGTGTGTGTGGGGTGTGTGTGTGTGTGTGTGTGGAGGTGTGTGTGTGTGTGTGTATTTGTGGTGTATATATATGTGTGTGGGGGTGTGTGGGGGTGGGTGTGTGTAGGTGTGTGTGGGGGGGGTGTGTGTACACACCACATCCTCTTTATCCATTCATCTCTCAGTGGACATTTAAGCTGTTTTGTTTCCATGTCCGCTATTGCAAATGGCGCTGCTATGGGTGTAGAGGGGCACCTATACGTTTTGATAGGTAGAGTTTCTGTCCTTGTTTACTTGTAAGTGTGGCCCTTTCTGATTTCCATGACAGTGTCTTCTTGGACCCATCATAATCTGGAAATGTCTTGGCAACTAGATCCTTTTTTTCCTTTACAGTTTGCGTGTTTGAACTGTCATCATATGTTGTTTTATCTGTGGCCTGATTCTTCCACCACAGATTTCTTTGAGGGTAAAAGTTCCCTTCTAACCTTGGGCTTTGGTTCCAATCTACAAGTTTTGAGAAAAAGTGTTCTCCAACTCAAGCAATCTAACAGTCATTGCAATTTCATCTTTGATCTTCCCTGGATTTTTAAGTGCTTTGTTTACTTCCCAAGGTTTCTTTTCTCTTCTTTATCTTCTGTCAGTTCTAACAGACTTTTAGAGTGGATTCTAACTAGAAAGGACAACGATAACCCTATATGCAAAACAGAAAAAGAGACACAGATGTACAGAACAGACTTTGGGACTCTGTGGGAGAAGGCGAGGGTGGGATGATCTGAGAGAACAGCATTGAAACAAGTATACTATCAAGGGTGAGACAGGTCACCAGCCCAGGTTGGATGCATGAGACAAGTGCTCAGGGCTGGTGCACTGGGAAGACCCAGAGGGATGGGATGGGGAGGGAGGTGGGAGGGGGGATCGGGATGGGGAACACATGTAGATCCATTGCTGATTCATGTCAATGTATGGCAAAAACCACTACAATATTGTAAAGTAATTAGCCTCCAACTAATAAAAATAAATGAAAAGAAAGAAAGAAGGAAAGAAAGAAAGAAAGAAAGGACAACTAGAGAGGCGTCTAGAGATGGTTTATTTAAGTTGAATGTTTAAATAAACTGACAGTGCTTGATGGTCAGTACACAAGATGGGAATCCGGTGGCCAAGCTGGAACCTCTGTTCCAGGCCTGACTTAGTCATGTCACTTGGGTGATCCAGCTCCGCAAAGGTCTCAGGACCTCTGGCTGTTCATCAGGAACTTGGTGACAGAGAGCCCTGGGCAGAGCCATCCTGGTATCTCTTTCTCTTAGCAAATACTTGCCTGTGGCTCCTGGCTTTATGGCAGTAGCTCAGTTCCTGCCCATTGTGTTCAGATGGCCCAAGGCTCCCACCAGCCCCTTCCGCAGGGAGCCCCTCAAACTCAGGTCCTGCTCACTATCCCAACCCCAAATTCCCTCTTTATCTAGTCCCTTGGGTTTCCTCTTTTATTGGCTTTGAACTCAGCTGGGCATTTACATTTTGGGGGGTTATAATATATCAAGCATTTTAATGTGTGTAGAAAAGAAGAGGGGATTTCCCATATTGACCCAATGTATGACATTAACTAGAAGTTTCTGGTATGATTGACTTTTTATCTTTGAGCAAGACACTTAACTTCACTGATACTGTCTTTCCATCTATAAAATAAGTATGTCCTAAGATAGTGATATCTACAAAATGGGTTGTTATAAGAATTATGTGAGATGGGCATGTAAAGAATTAAGCATATACGGTGCCTAGAATATAGTCAATGTCTTATAAATGGTAGGTGTGATTATCATTTCTGCTCCTGTTTTACATATAAAGATCTTGAGCTCCAAGAGATGAACTTGCCTGAAGTCAGTCAGCTGGTCAATGGATTAAACCTCAAATGTCTGATTCTTGTCATCCCAGGAGCTAAGCATAAGAGTGAAGAGGTCTTTAGAATGACTGGTGACCAAGTCACCATCTGAATATACCCTCATAAGGGTCCCGCAGTGAAAACTGCCTAGCAGAAGCCAGGCAGTCCCTCAGATTCATGAGCAAAGTAAACAATGGCTGTTATTGTGAGTCAGTGTGTGGGGAACAGTGGTCACACAGCAGTAGACAGCATGAACACTGTCTTGTTGCTTACTAGGCACAGTTAAGTCCTGGGCAGACATCATGGCATCATTTGTTCATCTGTCCATTTACTCAGCAAACAGAGGTTGAGTCCCGTCTATGCCACAGGCTCTTTGCTAGGCATGGAGGACTCAGTGGTAAATAAGACAGGCAAGATAGGAAACAGACAAATAAATAAAAAAGGAAAATACCTGGTAGTGATAAATGCCAGGATGAAAATAAGGCTTAATGACACAGAGTGACAGATGGAGTCTTTTCAACTTAAGTGATTGGGGAAGTTTCCTCGGAGGCATTTAAGGTAAGATGAAGGTCAGGAGGGAGTAAGAGCTGGCAGCAGAATATGCCAGGCAGAAAGAATTGCCAGTGGAACCGCCCTACAGTGGGAGTGAGCTTGGCATCCTTCAGAGGCTGGCATGGCCACAGTGCAGGGAATGTGGGAGCAAGAGGCAGAAGAGGAATGCCAAGAGGTGTGCAGGGGCATAGCATGCAGTGTAGACCAAGGAAAAGATTTCAGATTTTTTTCCAAATGCAATGAGAAGGCACTGGTAGGTATTTTAGCAGGGTGATGTGTCAGTAAGAATCAGTTGGTGATGCTGCAATAGCAAATAAACCCCCAGATCTCAGTGGCTTCCCACAATAGAAGTTTATTTTCTTCTTACATATAGACTATGGTGTGTCTACAGGATCTCATCTACTTGGCACCTTAGAAGCTCAGGCTGCCTCCCGTCTTGTGGCTCCAGCATCTTGTAGCTTCAACATCAGTGTGATGTCATCTACCCAGGGACAGGTAGAAGGAGAAGAACGGATGGGAAAGGCACACCAGATACTTATCTCCCTTAACCTGGAACTAGTATAAATCACTTTGCTCATATCCCATTGGGCAGAACTAGTCACATGACCAAGCTAACCATCAGGGAGGCTAGGAATGTGAAAAAGCATACAGATCTATCTGAGAGCTCCAAATATTCTCCACCACAGGTAGTAATTTATATTGCAAGTTGGCATTCTGGTTGCTACCAAAAAAAAAATGTGAATCATGAGTAGTGGGGAGCCAAGCTATGGTTAGATTCTGAAATGGTAGGTTAACTTCTTTCCCTTTGAACTTGTCACTTGTGGCCTTAAATGCTGGGCAAAGTTTACCTCCTTGAACAAAATATACACTAAAAATTGTGCCCTGTAGGAATGTTCAGATCAAAGCTGCAGTCTGGAGTGCAAACCCAAATGTTTAGCTCACACCAGTTAGGATGGCCATCATCAGAAAGTCTACAAATAACAAATGCTGGAGAAAGAGTGTCTGTGTGTGTGTGTGTGTGTGTGTGTGTGTGTGTATGATCTGTGTAAAGTTGTTAACTGTCTTTTGTAGTAATGTTCTGTATTGTGCTATTATTTCCTTCCCATTTATAAATATTAAGATGCCTTTTTAAAATGAAATGATGGTGACACTATCTACTTATGAGGCAAAATAACTCTTTGTTGGTTTCCAAATTAGTTGTGGAATTAACCAATCCAGCATCCCAAATTCTGGGAACCAGGGCCTTCCTGATGAAGCATTTGGAATTTGTTTTGGCTTTTTATTGGCATATAGTTGATTTACAATGTTGTGTTAGTTTTAGGTGTACAGCAAGGTGATTCAGTTTTATGTATATATTAAATATTTTTTAGAGTCTTTTCTGTTAGAGTTTATTACAAGATATTGAATATAGCTCCCTTTGCTATATAATAGGTCCTTGTTGCTTATCTGTTTTTATATAGTAGTGTATATCTATTAATCCCAAACTTTTAATGTGTCCCATTTCCACCCCCCACCCCCATTTTCCCCTTTGATAAACATATGTTTGTTTTCTAGGTCTGTGAGTCTGTTTTGTAAATAAGTGTATTTGTATTATTCTTTTAGATTCCACATGTAAGTTATATTATATATTTGTCTGTGCATATTTGGTATTGGTGTGCTTTCTGAATTGCCTGTGAGAATCTTTTATCATCATCCAATAATTCAGAGATATTCAGAGTTGCCTGTGTGAGAAGCTGCTTGAGGCAACTTACCCCTTTTCATTCAAAGAGCCATCCTCAAAACTTTCAATTTGGGAGTCACAGTTGAAGTCACCTTGGTCTTCTTTTATGATGATACCTTAATCTCATGTCACATGCCTCTCCATGGGTCACTTGACAGGCCTCTTATTATAAAAACTGCCGCCCAGTGTGAGGCCTTTCGTCTTAGGGCTCCCAGCGTGACTTCTGTGCTCACCATGTAGCTTAAACCTGAAGCCAGAGCTTTCCAGACTCTGCACTCACATTCATTAGGCCCAGCCATGTTCCTGGGATTCGGTAACAAACAGGCAGAAATGTAATTCTGCTCATCTGACGCCACAGTGTCCTTACTTGTCTCATTTCCCTATTTGCATTTCTTGTCTCACTGACAAGCACTGGCCCATGAACTGTGTTTGGAGGCAGCAGGCCTGGGTGAACAACAGCAGCCAAGGTCCAGAGCCAAACACAGAGGTTTAGGAACCAGGATGCCAAGAGCCAAGGGCGGCCACGTAGGCCAAGGGCAGGAGTCTGGGTGGCTACAGAAGGGTTGGACACATGTCTTGGGGATTGGTGACAGGCCACAGCAGGCCTGCAGGATGAGCTGGGGGGCTCAGTGAACGCTTGTCGGGCGCTGCAGGAGTTGGCAGGACTGCACACTCTTCTCCGGCCTTCCCTCCTGTGGCGGCCTCCAGGCAGACTGACCTCCCGGTCACCCACACGCCAGGCTTCCTTCTCCTGTTTCTGTGCTCCCTGTCCTCTCTGCCCGGTTCACCCCCTTTCTGTGCCCCGACCCCACCATTTCCTGCCTGGCCAACTTGTATGCCTCCTTCAAACGGAACACGCTCCGTCTTCTTCCACATAGATAGAAACTCGGCGCACCGGGGAGGCACCTCCTTTACTGCCTTAGCCTTGAGGCTCACGCAATAGATGTGAGATAGGAGAGAGGACGAGGGGGCAAAGATGGCTCCCGGGTTTCTGTCGGAACAACTGGAAAGGTAGTGTTCCCAGCAGTTGAGCTGGGAAGGGGAGGGTTGGGAAGCGACCATCATGGACCGAGTTTCAGATGTGGTACATTTGATTAAGATGGTAACTTTTTTTTTTTTTTGCCAAGTCATGAGGCATGCAGGATCTTAGTTCCCCAACCAGGGATCAAACCCATGTCCCCTGCATTGGGAGCACAGAGTCCTAACCACTGGATTGCCAGGAAAGTCCCTAGATATGGTCCATTTGAGATGCTCACTAGGCATTCAAGTGGTCATGTTGGATACCCTTTTAGATACACATGTTTGGAGTTCAGGCAGCAGGACCAGGTTAGGGACATAGATTTCAGCATCATCAGCATAAGGCTGATATTTACAGTCATTTTTTGCATGCGCTTTATGTGGAATGTGGCTTCCAGAGGCCCTCAGCCTGGCACATCAGAGCCTTCCAGCTGGCCTTGGGCATCACTTAACCCCACTGTTGCCCCTCCATCCATGTGCCCTTCATAGCAGCTCCAGCAGCACCACTCCTTTGCATATGTCCATAGCTCTCCTTTTTCACCTGTCACTGATGGCTCCATATTCTTCAAAGACCAACATATCCATCTTTTTTCTTGCTACTTTTTTTGAAAGAATGAATATTTCTATTCTCACTGTTACCACAACACTTTGACTATGTGTACTGAAACCCTAGGGCAAATTACTTCATACTGCATTATTAATATAATACCTGTGTCAGTGATAAACATTTTGAAATATTACCCAAGGTGTTTTCTCCTTGGCAGTTCCTCTAGCATATCAACCTGAGCCTCTTTCCTCTTTAAAACATCTTCTCTGAGGCTCAATAGCTCAGAGAAGTAATACAAAACAAAATCAACAAACAAACAAATAGCAAAAAAAAAAAAAGAATTAAAAATAAATAAATAAAAAGAATTAACTTCTTGATTTTGAGTTTTCACGTTTCACATTTAAAAAAATCCATAGCATCAAGGGAATAAGAGAAAAAGCCACAAATTGGGGGAAAATATTTGCAGATGACAGGGCTTGACCCGTGGAAGTAGGTCAATAGATATGAGCCTGCCCTGTGCCCTAAGTTATTGGGTTCAGGGTAGACCTGACCATTACTGGATCTTTCAGATTCCTGCCCTCCCACCCCCACTGCTGCCCTTACATTGGAATTGGGGCTTAGAGATGCTTGTTCATGTCTGCAGGTCGCTGGAACTAATATGATAACAGTTTAATTCAGTTCAGTCACTCAGTCGTGTCTGACTCTTTGCAACCCCATGGACTGCAGCACGCCAGGCTTCCCTGTCCATCACCAACTCCTGAAGCTCGCTAAAACTCATGTCCATCGAATCAGTAATGCCATCCAACCATCTCATCCTCTGTCATCCCCTTCTCCTCCTGCCTTCAATCTCTCCCAGCATCAGGGTCTTTTCCAATGAGTCAGTTTTTCACATCAGGTGGCCAAAGTGTAACATCAGTCCTTCCAATGAATATTCAGGACTGATTTCCTTTAGGATGGACTGGTTGGATCTCCTTGCAGTCCCAGGGACTCTCGAGAGTCTTCTCCAACACCACAGTTCAGAAGCATCAATTATTCGGCACTCAGCTTTCTTTACAGTCTAACTCTCACATCCATACGTGACTACTGGAAAAACCATAGCCTTGACTAGACGGACCTTTGTTGGCAAAGTAATGCCTCTGCTTTTTAATATGCTGTCTAGCTTGGTCATAACTTTCCTTCCAAGGAGCAAGCGTCTTTTAATTTCATGGGTGCAGACACCATCTGCAGTGATTTTGGAGCCCAAGAAAATAAAGTCTGTCACTGTTTCCATTGTTTCCCCACCTATTTGCCACAAAGTGATGGGACTGGATGTCATAATCTTCACTTTTTGAATGTTGAGTTTTAAGCCAGCTTTTTCACTCTCCTCTTCTACTTTCATCAACAGGCTCTTTAGTTCCTCTTCACTTTCTGCCATAAGGTTGGTGTCATCTGTATATCTGAGGTTATTGATATTTCTCCCAGCAATCTAATATAATGTAATATACACAGGCTATATGGTAACATCACAGCAGCCCCATTAGACTGAACAGGGAGGAGAGAAAAGATGAGAGGCAGACACAGGAAGAAGGAGTAACAGGAGGAAACATATCTCTGGAATTGCCTGCCTTGTGACTGCAGCCTTGAGAATCCCCATTTGTTCCATGACTTCTCTTTTTTGCCGAGGCTGGCTTTAGTGCATTTCTGTTACTGAGGGCCAAATGGTTGCTGACCAGCAGTAACCAAATCCTCTCCAGACTGAGCATTTCAAGGGCAACACTGCCTCTGTTCAATCTCTCTAAGTCCAGAAGCTGGCCAGGACTTCCAGTGAGGGATTGAAGGAACAACCATTATTTATAGAGTAGCAGGGCTCTGTCCATCAGAATGTTCTCCAGGGCTCTAGGAATCCTGTTGGAGAGTTTTGTACAGTAAAGTTACAAGCATTTGATTTGGAGTTTGGCTTCCAACCCTCCTACTCACTGCAGTGTGACTTAGGAAGCCCCAGTTTCCACAGCTTTAACACGCAGAGCCCAGTTCCTGGTTCACAGCCTCGATATTGGTATGGAGTGAAATAATTTCTGCAGAAGTACCTAGCCCCATGCCTGGCACAAAGGAAATGCCCTGTGAATGGAAATTGGCATGATTTATAACTGCTATCGAAAACTGACCTTATCCATTCAAGAAATATTTGTTGAGTACATACTGTGCCCTGGAATAGTGAAGAGAGAGACAATATCCTTGAGGTACCCGCTCTCGTAAAGGTTACAGTCAAAAGAAAAGGAAGTGGCTTTTCTTCATTGCCTTCTGTGTTCCGGTGCTCCAGGTCGGGCTCCTCTTGATCAGGGAGGGTATTGAAAGACTCACACTTTGGATCTGTCAGGATGTGGTGTCTCTAGTGTAATGAAAGCAGTTCTGCACGTGGTTATGGTTTCTTAGTTTCAACAGCACCGTTTGTGGTTATGCCATGTTTGTTTTTCACATCCTTCCAGTTAAACTCTTGTGAGAGAGAGCCAGCCACGTTTATACACCTGTCCCACAAATGTGTTTCTCCCACCTGCCTGTCTTCTGCTCCCGCAAGCATCTGGGTTCAATCTGAGAGCGCCGATCAGATTAAACACTGTGCAGATCAGGGGAGAGGTCTGTTTAGCTAGCGAGACTGGTAACTGACGAGAGGTTACCCTCCCTCCCTCAAGGCAGAATCGATCCATTCTAGTTCCTAGGGACCCATACCAGAGAACAGCCTTAGGAGCAATGATGTATTCATTAACTGAGAGAACACTTAAGGAGGGCCAAAAAGGATAAAAGTGATCGGTGGTGATCTCAGGTTCAGGATGCTGGCTACTTGGTCTCCGACCTCCACGGGCTTGGCTGGCAAGCAGATACTGCCAAGCTGTGCCCAGTACTCTGCTCAGCTCTCTCAGAATGAATACTTTTTTGTGATATTGACCACTCTTAGGGATCTCATCACATCTGAAATACACTGACCATGTTGTTTCCCCTGACAATAAAAGTTATATATGTTCATTATTAAAATTAAAAAAAATCTTAATGGCCTTCCTCCCTAATAAGGAAACAGTGATTATTTTTATTTTATTTTTTCCTCAGCTTTTGTTGTTGTTCAGCCACTAAGTCATGTCCAACTCTTTGTAACCCCATGGACTGTAGCACACCAGGCTTCCCTGTCCTTCACTGTCTCTTGGCGTTTGCTCAAACTCATGTCCATTGAATCAGTGATGCCATCCAACCGAACATGATAATTTGATGGATGTATATATTGTGCAGGGATTACCACAATTACCACAACAGCACATCCATCACCTTATATCATTTTGTGTGTGTGACATGAGAACTTACGAGGTCTACCCTCTTAGCATCTTTCTAGTATATAAAACAGTATGGTTAACTGTGGTTGCCATTCTATACATTAGATGCCTAGTACTTACTCATCTGACAACTGAAAGTTTAAATCCTCCCACCCTGCCCCTGGCAACCACCAATCCACTCTCTGTTTCTACGAAATGTCTTTTTCTATTCCACCTATAAGTGAGCTCAGACAATACCTGTCCTTCTCTGTCTGACTTACTTCATTGAGCATGATATCCTCAAGTTTCATCCATGTTGTCACAGATGGTAGGATTTCCTTCATTTTATGGCTGAATAACATTCCATTTTACATATCTATGTCTATATCGATCTCATACTTTCTTTACCCATTTGTCCATCACAGGCACTTAGGCTTTTCCCACGTCCTGGCTCTTGTGGATAATGCTGCAATGAACATGGGAGTGCAGATAACCTCTTTGAGAACTTGTTTTCATGTCTTTTGGATATCTGTCCAGAAATGGGATTATGTGTAGCTCTCTTTTTAATTTTCTGAGGAATCTCCATACTGTTTGCCAAGGGAAAAGTGATTTTTATTGGCCAGGCAAAATGGGCAGCCTCAGTGACTGGCAAAACCAGTTCCCTAGCTTCCTTTACAGTTAGGAATAGCCAAGTGACCCATTTCTGATCCTTTGGATCACAGCAGATCTGCTAGGGAGTTTCTGGGAAAGATTTTGCTATTCACCCCATCCCCCATCCTGCCATGAAAGAAGAGGCCACAACACCTGAGGCTGGAGGAGCCACTTTGTGCCCATGAGGCAACAAACATGAGTGTAAAAGACAACCACTTGAGGAGATCAACAAAGCATGGAAGGACATGTATTCTTTTTTTTCTTTTTTTAATTTTTAGCTGTGCTGGGTCTTTGTTGCTATGCAAGGGCTTTCTCTAGTTGCCGCGAGTGGGAGTTACTCTTCGTTGCAACTCACGGGCTTCCTATTGCAAAGGCTTCCCTTGTTGCAGGCTCTACAGTGTAGGCTCAGTAGTTGTGGCACATGGGCTTAGTTGCCCTGTAGCATTTGGAATCTTCCCAGACCGGGGATTGAACTCATGTCCCTGGCATTGGCAAGTGCATTCTTAATCACTGGGCCACCAGGGAAGTCTAGGACATGGATTCTTATTGTCTTTATTTTCCTGTAACAAGAAGACTGGAGGTAGATACTCCTGGCCAGTAAGAATAAATGCTTATTATTCAAGCTCCTGTTGGTTGGGTATTCTATTTTTTGCACCCAGATTCCTAAATATGCTAAAATATAGACATACAGATGTTCCTTGACTTATGGTTCAGCTTAACAATTTTTCAACTTTATGGTGATGCAAAAGCGATCCTCATTCAGTAGAAACTGTGGGCTTCCCAGGTAAAGAATATGCCTGCCAATGTAGGAGAAGCAGGAAATGCGGGTTCGATCCCTGGGTTGGGAAGATCCTCTGGAGTAGGAAATGGCAACCCACTTCAGTGTTCTGGCCTGGAAAATTCCATGGACAGAGGAATCTGGTGGGCTACAGTCTATGGGGTCACCAAGAGTCAGTCACAACTGAGCACACACTCATATAGTCATTCAGTAAAAACCATACTTAAGATTTCAAATTTTGCTCTTGTTCCAGGCTAGCGACGTGTGGTAGGATACTCCCTTGTGATGAAGGAGTATCCTTGTAGTAGGATACTCCCTTGTGATACTCCCTTGTGATGCCACTCCCAGTGGCAGTGAACCCCCACTCCATCAGCTACTGGATCACAAGGGTAAACAACTAATACACTTACAGACATTCTATAATCATACAATAGTTCTGTTTTTCACTTTCCGTACAGTGTTCAGTAATTTACATGAGCTATTCAACAGTTTTTTTTTAAATAAAATGGGCTTTGTGTTAAATGATTTTGCCCAATTATAGGCTAATGGAAGTGTTCTGAGCACTTTAAGGTAGGCTGGGTTAAGTTTTGATGTTCGGTGAAATATTAAATGCATTTTTGACTTATGATATTTTCAGCTTATGGATTTTTAAATTTTTTTTTATTTTAAAAAAATATTTACCTATTTGACCGCGCTAGGTCTCAGCGGTGGTACACGGGATCTTCGATCTTTGTTGTGGCACTCAGGTTTTTTAGCTTAAGCTTGCAAACTCTTAGTTGTGGCATGTAGGATCTAGTTCTTTAACCAGGGATAGAACCCAGACCGCCTGCATTGGGAGTATGGAGTCTTAGCCTCTGGACCACCAGGGAAGTTCCTCAACTTATGATGGATTTATCAGGGTGTTTTATGATGTATCCCATCATAAGACAAAGAAATCTGTATTTGTTTGTTTGTTTTGCTGCCCAGCTTGTGGGATCTTAGTTCCTTGACCAGGGATTGAACCATTGCCCACAGCAATGAAAGCGTGGAATCCAAACCACTGGACTACCAGGGAACTGCCAAGGATGATCTGCAGACACAATAAAACAGAAGAGGAAAGTCTCTGTTCTTGCTCCAGATTCAGACACTGTTAAAGTTTGGGAGAGATTCTTCTAAGTATTGTTTGCATGTATTAGTACATATAAGTAATCACAAATACATATAAAATTAATGGACTCATAGAATAAATGCATTCTGTTTTATAACCTGCTTTTTTTTATTAACAAAATACCATGGCTTATTTCTGTCAGTACTGCTTTTTTTTTTTTTTAACAATTTAATCTTCTATTGCTACACATTTAGGATGTATCCAATATTTTCTCATTATAAGCAATGCTGAAACAATTATCCTTGAACATGCATTATTAGATATGGACAAAGGGTATGCACATAGTAAATGTTGATATATCTATCTATTAAATGTTTATTGAAAGGCTAGTATATATGGCACATTTATGCTTGATGAACAGGTACTTCGGTGGGGTTTTTAGTCTGGGGGGAGACTGACAGTTGAATAAGTAAACAGAGTTGTTGTTTAGTTGCTAAGTCATGTCTGACTCTTTGCGACCACATGGACTATAACCCATCAGGCCCCTCTGTCCATGGGATTTCCCAGGCAAGAATACTGGAGTGGGTTGCCATTTCTTCCTCTAGGCGATCTTCCTGACCCAAAGATTAAACCTGTGTCTCCTGAATTGGCAGGTGGAGTCTTTACCACTGAGCCACAAGGGAAATCCAAACAACTAGTAAATAGTTACAAATTGTGATAAGTGATAAGCAGGAAATGAACTGATATGGTATGAAAACACTGGGGACCTAACTTAAATAGATGACCAGTGAAGGCCTCCAAGGAGGTGACATTTAAGTTCAGAGTTTAAGGATGAGAAGAGCCTAGGAGGAGTGCTCCAGGTGAAATCCCCCAGGGAAGAAAGAACTTTGATGTTTAAGGATCTAAAAGGCAATGGATGTGACTAGAACAGCTGAGAAGGATATGAAGGGGAGGCAAGGTCTAGACCAGATGAGATCATGTAGGTCATGTTGAAGTATTTGAATTTATTTTATGGAAACTCACTGGAGAGATTTAAGAGAGGGAGTGACTTGTTATATTTTATTGTTATTATTATTTAATGATCACTCTGGTTGCTATTTTCCTTTGTTTGGATGGAGTCAAAGCCAGATCAGTAAAAAGTTCATTGAAGTGGTCTAAGCAAGATAATATGATTTGGAGGAATATTAAAAATATGGAAATAGATCAGTGGATAGAAACAACACATTTATAAGCAGGCATTGCAGGTGGATTCATTACCAACTGAGCCATCAGGGAAGCCGAACTTGTACTAGTGGCCCACAATTTTACGTACTGAAGTTTTACATTATATTTTAATATGTTAGAACAGTATTATTACTGCTCTATGAAGTTTACTTTATATTTTATATTCATTAATAATGTTATTATAATAATAATTTAAAATTATTATTTTTAAAATTTCATAGACATTTTTCCATATTTATCAAGATTAGTTTTAAAATAATTTTGCTATGTTCCATTGCACCCTACCCCCAAAATCACATTGGTTCTTTGATTTGAATTACACTAAATATATAAGTTGAATTCAGAAACTATGTCATCTTTGCAATATTGAGACTTCCTGCTCAGGGATTTGTTATGTTTTTCTGTTACCTAAGAACTTATTTTTAGGTCTTTCAGTAGGTTTTATAGTTTTCTTTCTTATGGGCCTTGACACTTCTTGTTAAGGTATGCCAGGTATTTCATAGTATTCATTGCTAATGGAATATCTTTTTAAAAAGGCATACTTTATAAATGGAAATCACCGTTATTTAGTGTTGTGTTTAGGGGATCCTATAAGTAATACCTTTCTTCCTTTTCTGAATTTGGAAGAAACTGAGGCATAGGAGATAAAAATACTATATTCATTACTGATAAACTTGACTGGAAAATGTAGCTTTTGACCTGAGCCGAGTGGGCTTGCTGTATTTCCTCCTGAAATGGATAGATTTACCTCTATAGAAAGAGGTAGTTCTGGAAATAGTCCACTTACCACATGGTGGAGAGCACATGAAAATATTTGCTTTCTGCAGTCAGCCAAATCCAAAAAGAGAACTCGTAAGCATCTATTCTTGTCCACTTCCTTCTCCCAAATTCACTAGTCAGGCTTCCTCTAGGGTGGAGAGAGGCCATGTTCAGTTCAGTTCAGTGGCTCAGTCGTGTCCGACTCTTTGCGACCCCTGACTGCAGCATGCCAGGCTTCCCTGTCCATCACCAACGCCCAGAGCCTGCTCAAACTCATGTCCATCAAATTGGTGATGCCATCCAACCATCTCATCCTCAGTCATCCCTTCTCCTCCTGCCTTCAATCCTGCCCAGCATCAGGGTCTTTTCAAATGAGTCAGTTCTTTGCATCAGGTGGCCAAAGTATTGGAGTTTCAGCTTTAGTATCAGTCCTTCCAATAAACACCCAAGACTGATCTCCTTTAGGATGGACTGGTTGGATCTCCTTGCCGTCCAAGGGACTCTTAAGAGTCTTCTCCAACACCACAGTTCAAAAGCATCAATTCTCCAGCACTCAGCTTTCTTTATGTCCAACTCTCACATCCATACATGACTACTGGAAAAACCACAGCTTTGACTAGACAGACCTTTGTTGGCAAAGTAATGTCTCTGCTTTTTAATATGCTGTCTAGGGTGATCGTAACTATTCTTCCAAGGAGCAAGCATCTTTTAATTTCATGGCTACAGTCACCATCTACAGTGATTTTGGAGCCCCCCAAAATAAAGTCTGTCACTATTTCCATTGTTTCCCATCTATTTGCCATGAAGTGATGGGACCAGATTCCATGATCTTACTTATCTGAATGATGAGTTTTAAGCCAACTTTTTCACTCACCTCTTTCACTTTCACCAAGAGGCTCTTTAGTTCTTCGCTTTCTGTCATAAGGGTGATATCATCTGTATATCTGAGGTTATTGATATTTCGCCCTGCAATCTTGATTCCAACTTGTGCTTCATCCAGCCCAACATTTTGCATGATGTACTCTGCATATAAGTTAAATAAGCAGGGTGATCATATACAGCCTTGATGTACTCCTTTGCTGATTTAGAACCAGTCTGTTGTTCCATGTCTAGTTCTAACTGTTGCTTCTTGACCTGCATACAGATTTCTCAGGAGGCAGGTAAGGTGTTCTGGTATTCCCATCTCTTTAAGAATTTTCCACAGTTTGTTATGATCTACACAGTCAAAGGCTTTGGTGTAGTCAATAAAGCAGAAGTAGATATTTTTCTGGAACACTCTTGCTTTCTCAATGATCTCAACATCCAAAAGTGGATTTTGTCAATTTGATCTCTGGTTCCTCTGCCTTTTCTAAATCCAGCTTGAACATCTGGAACTTCACAGTTCACATACTGTTGAAGCCTGGCTTGGAGAATTTTGAGCATTACTTTGCTAGTGTGTGAGATGAATGCAATTGTGTGGTAGTCTGAACATTCTTTGGCATTGCCTTTCTTTGGGATTGGAATAAAAATTGACCTTTTCCAGAGAGAGGCCATGAGTCTTTCTCTAATGGAAGTTTCTCTTTATGAAAAGAAGCCTTTTCCTTTAGCATTTAGGAAAACCATTGGTTTTGGTTTTTATCTTATAACTAGGCACTTTACTAAAGTCTCTAAGCTTTTTAGTTGATTCCCTTCAATTTTTATGTTTAGGTATGTATTGACATCATGAACAAATAATGACAAGTTTGTCTTTTCCCATTATTTATATTTCTAATTTTTCTTATTGTATTGGCTTTGGTTTGCAGCAATTATAGTAGGCATTCTTGTTTTGTTTCTGACTAAAATGAGAATGCCGTTTCACCATTAAATATGTTTATGGGTGACTTCTGATAAGTAAACTTTGTCATGTTAAGAAGCTTAAATATTCTTCCTAGTTTATTAAGGGTTTTTTTTTTTTTAAAGAAAATTATAAGCTATTGGTGCTGAATTTATCAAATATTTTAAAAGTGTCTCTTCTGTTGATAATATCCTGTGATTTATTTTTCTTACCAATGAAATGAATTTACAGTCACTAATGTTGAATCATCCTTGTACTTTTGGGATAAATCTTGCCAGATTATGGTGGATTTTGAGTTGTTTTAGAACAAGCTGGATTCAGATTGCTAAAATTTTATTTAGTAGTTTTGCAACTACTATATACTTAAGCAGATTGGTCTATCTATAAGAGGAATGATTCACAGGTTAGAGATTAATTGGTGAACTTTGAAAAGGTGGTCCTGGCTCAGATGAGTTTGGGAAATACCAGGTTTCTTTACTCTTGGAGATCACAGAGACCTTAATAATACTTACTGTGATACTTTAAAAGGTAGACTGTATGTGGCATGCAGCACTTTCTCAAGTTATTTGACTGAAGAACCTCCTTTTCAAAAAAACATGTATTAAATTCTCTGGAGACTAGTGTTCTGAAACTAGCCTGTAATTCTCCTTTTTGGTATTATCTCTGTCAGTTTTGGTATCAGTTATGCTAAACTTGAGAAGTGAAATGGGAAACTTTTTTCTTCTGTGTAACAGTTTAAATAACATAGAGATTATTTGTCCCTTAATGGTTTGCTAGAACTTTCCTGTAAAACCATCTGAACCAGTGGCATTTCTGAGTGATAAAAATGCTTAGAATGCACACACTAGGAAGGCTTCCCCATAGGACATTTCCCTCAACAATCAGTTCTTCCGAACACCTTTTTCTTTTTTTTTTTAAAGGATCAAACAGCTATTTTAGAAAAGCCTAGAATGTGTGGAAATTAAGACTTGAGACATTAGCAAATTGGTACTAATCAGTCCTGCACGGTCCTCACCTCTAACAAACAGCATGCTGGCACTGCCTCAGAGTGCCTTGCTGGGGCTGTGCAGGGCATTTTTGGTTAAGGGTGCAGAGCTGGCACCACCAACTAGCCACTCTAGCTGAAGGCCAAGCTCTGGATCCTTCTCCTCATCCAGTTCCATTTTATCTTCTGGTTTGTACCTTTTCCCAAGTACTGTAGGGCCATAGGTCAGCTTAAACTTTCAGATACTTCCCCTAAGCTAGCTTCACAGTCCTTGCTCTGGTCCTCTGTGGGGTAGCATAAGAGGGAGACAGATATTGCTAGGAATTTGGGGTCAGTTTGAGAGGCCTGTATTGGCACTGGGGACTGCGGCCAGGCTAAGTTTGTGTTGGGTCAGCTGGGCAGTGGGGTCTCCTGAACCGGAGTGAGCTGAGCTGAAAGATTGGTCTGGGGTCCCGTAAAGCATAGGAGGGCTGAGTGTCCCTGCAAGAGGGGTGTGTGTGTGTGTGTGTGTCCTGTGTGTGTGTGTGTGTCCTGTGTGTGTGTGTGTGTGTGTCCTGTGTGTGTGTGTGTGTGTGTCCTGTGTGTGTCCCTGTCTCTGCAAGAGGTGTGTGGGTGTGTGTGGGGTGTGTAACGTTTATCCCAGATTCCAAGAGGCTGGGCGTCCCTGCAAGAGGTGTGTGGGTGTGTGGGGTGTGTGTGTGTGTCCCTGTCCCTGCAAGAGGCATGTGAGTGTGTGTGGGGTGCGTGTGGGTGTGTAACGTTTATCCCAGGTTCCAAGAGGCCTGGGGGCTTCCGGAAAAGCATAGGAGGGCTGGGTGTCCCTGCAAGGGTGTGTGTATGTGTGTGTGTGTGTAGGAGGGCTGGGTGTCCCTGCAAGGGTGTGTGTGTGTGTGTGTGTGTGTGGAGGAGGGCTGGGTGTCCCTGCAAGAGGGGTGTGTGTGTGTGTGTGTAGGAGGGCTGGGTGTCCCTGCAAGAGGGGTGTGTGTGTGTGTGTGTGTGTGTGTAGGAGGGCTGGGTGTCCCTGCAAGAGGGGTGTGTGTGTGTGTGTCCCTGTCCCTGCAAGAGGCATGTGGGTGTGTGCGGGGTGCGTGTGGGTGTGTAACGTTTATCTCAGGTTCCAAGAGGCCCGGGGGCTTCCAGGGATGTAAGGACTGGTGTAGGGTATAGTGTTATAGTGAGGCCTAGGAGAGCAGAGGGGACTGCGGGTCCCTGGAAAAGACCAGCTTGGGGGAGGGGGAAATCGGGGCCCAGGCTCCAAGAGGCCCGGGGCTCCCTGGGGTCTGGGCCGCGCCGGGGGGCCGCTGCGGACTCTTTGAGAGGCCGGGTCGGCGGCGCCAGGGCCCTCCCCGGGCTAACGGGCCAGGCCGTGGGGGAGGCCGGCGGGGGAGGCGGGGTGCCGACCGGGCGGCGGCGCGGGCTCCGGACGCGAAGGCTCCCGCTCCCTCCTCCCGCCCGAGCCAGCCTCAGGCGCCCGGCGCCTCCCCCGGAGCCAGAGCCAGAGCCGGGAGGCCCGGAGCCCGGCCTGCCGCCGCGGCCCGCGGAGGGAGCCGCAGCCGCCGTTGTCGCCGCTGCCGCCGCCAGGCCGCGCCCCGCCCCTGCCGCCGCCGCCGCCGCCGCCGCTCCCCGGTGAGGCTCGCGCTCGAGCTGCCGGCCCCGCCACCTGGGCCCCGGGCCCGGCCCCTTCCGCGCCGCCCGGGCGATGAGAAGCTGCTTCTGCGTGAGACGGAGCCGGGACCCGCCACCGCCGCAGCCGCCGCCGCCGCCGCCGCCCCAGCGGGGAACAGTTAAGTGAGGGCGGGCGGGCCGGGCGCCGCGGAGGCTCGGCCGAGCCGGCCCTGCTCCTCCGGGGGACGGGCGGGCGGGCGCGGAACCCGGGCCGAGGGGCGGGCGGGCGGGCGGAGCCGGGCTGCGCCGAGGCCTTTCGGGCTCCGTGCCCGGCCAGCCGCGGGGACAGGCCCGGCGGCCTCTGCTCGGCCCTGCGCGCGCCGCGGCTTCGCGTCCTGGCTTGGCCTTGCCGCCGGTAGGCGGGAGGATAGCGCGGGGACCCGGGGGCGAGCAGCGACCCCCTGGGCCGGGGCAGGTGAGGTCGCCGAGAGCCACGTCCGTCCGGTGAAAGGTGAGGCGGGCCACATGTGCCGGGGCGCGGCGGCCACCTGCACAGACCTGGACCGTCGTTTCACTGGCGGGGCCCGGGGTCCACTCTCTATGGTCACGTGGGTGCCAAGCAGATTGCACCTGAGCCTCGGGCATGATCTGCGGCTTTATCTGTGACCTGAGCAGAGCAGAGAGGACAGCCAAACTCCAGGGCACCTGTCTGCAGGGTGACGTGCTGGTCGAGGCACCCAGGACCCAGAGTACCATCCTTGAAGGGTGGTGAGCCTGTTGATGGTCATGGCATGGGGACTCCAGTGCAAGTGAGGCTCAGGGGCAGGGACCAAGTGAAGAAGGCAGACCCATGAGCATCTTTGTCCTCTTTGTTACCAACACACAACTCTTTCTAGATCATCAGCCTTTCCCAACCATTAAAAATGATTCTTGTATTCTCTACCCCTCCACAGCCTCTTCAGCCTGGCCCAGAGGAAGGCCCACTGGAGGGCAAAAAGGGAATGGCTGTTGCCCCTTCTCTGCTCCCTGCCCCCACCCATGAACCAGCCCTCGCTCAGTTTTCTGCCACAAGCAGACAGCAAGCTGGAATCTCTTTAGAGGCCTTTGTCTCTGGTGGTTCCTTCTCAATATAATCTCATTGTACATTTCTGGACAGCTGGCTGGATCTCATCTCATTTTAACAGGGCAAGAAAATCATATCAGCTGCACCAGAAAAACCTTAGAAAAGTTAGGAGATGAGCTCAGTGGAAGTCTAGACTAACTCAAAAACTCAGTGTACTCAGAAAGTTAGCACAGGAGACAGGTGACACCTTTCTTGCTTGCGGGAAATTGAACTGGCTATTTCAAGATGTTGTGCCTTGCATAGAATATTTAAATGGGGCCTCTGAGAGACGGGGCCTCTTCTGGGACCTGGGCACCAAGACCTGTGCAAAGCAGTTGACATAGCAATTACTGGTTCACTTGAGCCCAGAATCACCTTCTCTAATCCGCATTTTTCATTCCTTCCTTCTAGCTTTTAGGCCAGACTCCTGATTTACCCTAAAGGCATTTCTCTGCTTTGCCTCCTTTCCACTGGTGAGCTTTTCCCCCATTTCTAGATGGAAGAGTACACCATGATTAAATGCAAGGACGTCAGAATTAGACCTCAGCTTATGCCTTGGCTCTCCTTATTGTGTGTTCTTACTCAAATTAGTGAACTTTTCTGAGCCTCAGTTTCCTCATCTGTAGAGTGAGGCTCATGATAGTATGTATCTCATAGGATTATAGTAAGAAGTAAGAGAAATGTAACAGAAGTGCTCAGCTCTGTGCCTGCCACAGGGCAAGTGGTCAGTAAAAATTAGTGGTTAGTATTCAGGGTTTGTTAACTGGTTAATCAGAAGAGTAGCTTCAATATGTTTAGTGTGCTTCTCTGTTAGTGGTTGTTATTGAGGGCCACTAGGAAAGGATGGGCACAGAAGGCAATGGCACCCCACTCCAGGACTCTTGCCTGGAAAATCCCATGGATGGAGGAGCCTGGTAGGCTGTGATCCATGGGGTCGCTAAGAGTCAGACACGACTGAGTGACTTCACTTTCACTTTTCACTTTGACGCATTGGAGAAAGCAATGGCAACCCACTCCAGTGTTCTTGCCTGGAGACTCCCAGGGACGGGGGATCCTGGTGGGCTGTCGTCTATGGGGTTGCAGAGAGTCGGATACGAATGAAGCGATTTAGCAGCAGCAGCAGCAGCAGGAAAGGATGGGAGTAGAAAGAACACTGGACTTGGAATCTGGGGATATCTCCTGGAACCTAGGTAACCCTAGGCTAGTCATGGAACCTCCTGGGACCTTTCAGAATCGCCATTTGCTTATTTATTAAAGAGACCTAAATGTAAAACCTGCCCTGTAAGGCTGAACGAGCTAAGGTATGTGAATGTGTGCGACACTGTGGAGGGGGTGGGGGGATCCTCACTAAATTTAAGTGGGATCTAACCCTAACCCCTAGTCAGTTAACTAGGGGTCTAAGACCCTAGTTTTGTGGGTCTGCCATTTTGACAATTTGTTGTGGGTGGGAGGGGCTGGAAGAAAAACAATGCAAGAATATCTTGCCGTACATTTTACAAAACCACAGGACCACATGAGCACATTGTGATCTGCTCTCAGGGCCTTGGAAGGGGTGAGTGGGGGCTGGGGGCGGGGCATCTGAATCCAAGCATCCTGGGCCCTGCTGCCATGGCAGGTTGAAAGTGCTCCATGCCTCGTGCTCAGAGCGCGGCGTCCTTGCCACACGGAAAAGCAATGATGGTGCTGGAGTCAAGCATGGGAAATGTCAAAGGTGCTGTTACGACGACGAAGATAACAAACGACTGCATGGCTGGATGCGATGGGCTGCGAACACTGCGTTTAGTTGGCTGCGGCTGAGTGAGCAGGGTCTTGTTTGCCCGTTGGGTTGTGGGAGGGGAGGCCTGGGTTCCCTGAATGAGCTGCTTCTCTGCAGGCTGTCCTGGCTCGATCTGAGGCTCTCCATGGCCTGCGGTGCCTGGCCCCACTGGCTCTCCTTGGCCTCCTGCTCACTGGGCCACCACTGGGAATTGTGGTTTCCCTGAGTTGTCTGCACTGTTTGCAGTGGAGCTGCCTGCCTCAGATCTCTTCTCCCCCACTGCTTGGGAGGCAGGGTGTGCTTGACATTACCTCTTTGCTGGGGACATCCTGTGGGCAAGCGTTGGTTTACACGACACACTTCTGGCGAGATGCAGAGCTTGTGTAGGCTGAAATGTGAGAGGCCTGTGGGCCCAGAGCCCAGGGGTCACATACTCGAGCTTTGTAGCTGCTCAGACTCCCCTGAAAACTGGAGGGCCATCTTGTTGGGCCTGTGGCTATGAGATTGTTCTACACACGCAGATTTTTTTTTCAGGTACTGATCGGCCCAGCAAAATGTTCAAAAGAATATCCTTTGATCCTTTATGAGAGAGAAATAAATGAATTCTTAATGAGCTAAGTATCCCTAGAATGTTTATTGAAATGCAGATCCCAAGGCCTCAAACCCAGACTTTGAATCAGAATATCTGGGGAAGGGGCCCCAGAATCTGCCTGTTGAATAAGAATCTTAGGTTGTACTTAATGCTTACTGAAATTTGAGGACCACAGTTACAGATGCTTTTTAAAAATACGGTGAAACACACAAAATAAAATTTGCCATCCTAATTTGCTACCTAATGCATTGGTGGCATTAAGTACATTCCTGTTGTTGTACAACTAACGGCTAGAACTTTTTCATTTTGCAAAACTGAAACTCTGTACAGTTGACCCTTGAACAACATGCATATGAACTGCGCAGGTCCACTTACACATGGAAGTTTTTCATTAATAACTGTTGCAGTACTACACCTTCCCCAGTAAGTTGAACCCCCAGTATGGGAGGGACCATGCATTTGGAGGGCCACCTATAAGGTATATTCGGATTTCCGACGACTTGGAGAGTTGGTATTCCTAACTCCTGCATTGAAGTGCCATCTGTGCTCATGACGCAACTCCCATTTTCTCCTCCTCCAGCATCTGGCAACCACCATTCCACTTTCTATTAATTTGACCACTCTGAGTACCTCATACCTCATATAAACGGAATCATGTAGTATTTGTCTTTTTGTGACTATCTTATTTCACTTAGCATAACAACTTCAGTGTTCATCCACACTGTAGCATGTGTCAGAATTTCCTTCCTTTTTAGCAATAGTACTCCATTGTATGTAAAGACCCCATTTTACTTATCCATTTATCTGTCTGTGGTTACTTGGGTTACTTCCACCTTTTGGCTATCATGAATAATACTGCTGTGAACATAAACAAATATCTCTTCAATACTCTGTATCCAGTTCTTTTGGGTATACATCCAGAAGTGGAATTGCCAGATCATGTAGTCATTCTATTTTTAATTTTTTGAGGAATCACCATACCATTTTCCATAGTTGCTGCATCTACTTTTCCACCAAGAGTGCCCCAGGTTTCCAATTTTTCCACATCCTCAGCTATACTAATTTTCTGGTTTTTGCCAGTAACCATTTTGGAGGGCATGGCAACCCCTTCCAGTATTCTTACGTGGAGAATCCCCATGAACAGAGGAGACTGGTGGGCTATAGTTCATGGAGTTGCAAAGAGTCGGACTAAGTGACTAAGCGTAGCACAGTAACTGTCTTCAGGGGTCTGAGATGATATCTCACTGTGGTTTTGGTTTGCATTTCCCTAATGAGTAATGACACTGAACATCTTTTCAGATGCTTTTTGGACATCTGTATATCTCCCTTGGAGAAAAGCCTTTTCAAGTCCTTTCCCCCTTTTTTTTCATCAAGTTATTTGCTTTTTGTTATTGCTTTGTTGTAGGAGTTCCTTATAGACTTGGATTTTAACCTCACATACATTCTGTTTGTTTGTTTTTCTTTCGTTTATTTTTGGCTGCACTGGGTCTTCATTGCTGCATGTAGACTTTCTTCAGTTTCAGTGTATGGACTTCTCACTTTGGTGCTTCTCTTGTTGCTGAGCACAGGGTCTAGAGCACAGGCTCAATAATCGTGATGTATGGGCTTAGTTGCCCCTTGGCATGTGGGATCTTCCCAGACCAGGGATCAAACCCATATGCCCCACATCGCAAAGTGAAAAGTGAAAGTAAAAGTTGCTCAGTCGTGTCCAACTCTTTGCAACCCCATGGACTGTATAGTCCATGGAATTCTCCAGGCCAGAATACTGGAGTGGGTAGCCTTTCCCTCCTCCAGGGGATCTTCCCAACCCAGGGATCAAACCCAGGGCTCTTGGCATTGCAGGCGGATTCTTTACCAGCTGAACCACAAGAGAAGCCCAAGAATACTGGAGTGGGTAGCCTATCCCTTCTCCAGGGGATCTTCCCGATCCAGGAATTGAACCAGGATTTCCTGCATTGCTGTCAGATTCTTCACCAACTGAGCTGTCAGGGAAGCGCGCATTGCAAGGCAGATTCTTAACCACTGGACCACCAAGGAAGCCTGGATTTTTAGCCTCTTATCAGATATATATGGTCTGCAAATATTTTCTCCCATTCTTTTGATGGAAGTTCTACAAGTTCTTTATATACTTTAAAACCCTGTAAAGAAAACATTATGCATTGTTCCAGTTTTATAGGAGTGGAAACTTAGGCCTAGTTCAGTTTGCCTGCCTGCGGTCACACAGCTGTGTCAGAGTTGCAGCTCAAGCCCTGGTTCCTGTGAGTCCAAAGCGCACACCTTTTCTATTCCTCTACTTTACCACCCAGCCCTCCCCTGAGCTAACAGCGTAAAGAGGCCCTGCCGGGTCCACAGGAGGTGGCGATGGCTTGAGAAGTGTTCAGCTTCAGGAGAGGAAATGGGAACCCAAGGCTTGGGAATCTCCCTTCCGACTACTGGGGCGCTCCTTCCTGTAGATCCTCATCATTACTTAGACCTTAGAAGAAGCAGAGAAGTGCAGACAGGTTTTGAACGGTTTTGTTTGTTGAAGCATTTCACAAGCTTATTTCAGAGCCCCTCTGCTACTCACAGTTTCCCAGACAGTCCGGCCCGTTCATGCCGCCGCTGTTGCCTCGTCTTCTACCCGCACTCCTCGCAGTCCTCCGCACCCTCTGTCTTTCAGGAAGGCCAGCTCCTTGAGCGCACCCCCACCCCCTGCCCCAGCAGGAGGGGGTGTCCCCTTCATTTACGGTTCCTTTCTTTGAGGACATCTCCTCCAGCCCCGGGGGTGGTGGCCATGACTCACCTGTCGCTGTGCCACCCAGCACAGTGCCGCCGCACCCGGGCAGTGCATTGTCCAGTCTCTGCCCCAGCCCAGACCAATCAGAGCAGAACCTGGGGGGTAGCTGTAGTTTTTACAAAGACCTCACGGGGAGTCTTCACAGAGCCCCCTGCCAGGTCCTCATCCAGCCCACTCGCTGGATCTAAGGCAGACCCACTTCTGGAACTGCCCAGAGTACCGGGGTCCCACCTCCCTTGGTCGGCAGGTGGCTCAGCCCTGGAGCTGTGGCGTTTGTCCTGCACCAGGCTCAGTGACCCCAGCGGGGCACTGTCACCATTGCCCCTGCTGCTTTACATGCTCCTTAGTCCAATGGAACACAGACAGTTCTGAGAGAAGGACAGGGACTTCATTTATCCATCCTCCCATCCGTCCATCCATTTATCCATAGTCTATTTATTGATGATGCAAATTTATTGAGTATTCACTATAGACTAGGTACTATGATGGGCATATACCTTTGAACAATGAATGCTCTGCTTGGGAAAGTGTTGTAACCTTCTGAGAGGCAAGACCGTGTTTCTTTATGTGTGTGTGTGTGTGTGTGTGTGTGTGTGTGTGTGTGCATGTGTGCCCATGTGCTAAGGTCATGTCCTTGGACAACATCAGGATTCTTAGTGACAGCATCTGTCTGGCTGGGCAGTGAGGAAGGTTTGGGTGAATGGGAGATATGACCCAGAGTTTGAATGATGGGGTGGGTGCCATAGGGGAGGAACTGGGTGCCCTTGGGAAACCTGTGTTAGGGAGGGAAAGACTGAAGGACTTACTCTGAGGCTGTTCCCCATGGATTATGACCTTCAGGTTCCTTCTTCCCTTCCTCCCTCCCCGCCTCAATTTCCTTCCTTCATCAAACATCCCATGAGTACCTACTGCCTTGTTCTCAGACTTTGGACTGTGGACCAGCTGTTTCAGCATCTACCGGGATCTTGTTAGAAATGCAGCTTTTCAGGCACTGAGTCAGCATCTCGGGGAGTGGGTGTAGGACTCTGTTTTCATGAATTCTCTAGGTGTCTCAAGCATGCTAGAGTTGGAGAACGTCGGGCTTCCCGTCTTCATCGCTGCTCCACACTCAGTACAAGAGCTTTCCACAAACATTTGTGGGCTGACTGTTGTGTACCACATCCTGTTCGGCACTAGGGATGTGGAGATGCCCCAGGGGGAGGATGGCGAGGTCAGCCAGGTTGAAGGTATCAATGGGACACGCAGGTGACAATAGCCAGCAGGGCACCAGATACACATATCTGAGTCTCAGGAGAAAAATCCCAGCCTTGGAGGTAATTTGGAAGTCATCAGCACACACAGATAGAATGATTACATGACCAAAGAAACTCTTAAGGTCCATGTGAAAGTCAAGAGTGCGGGTGGTGATGAGGTGGGGTGTCTACTGACCTGAAGCCAGGTGTTCTGACAGTTCTGGCCTCAGGGCCCATTTGTCCAATGTCGAGGTGACATGTTAGCATTTTTACTCAGCAGACACTTTGGCCATCAAGCTAAGGCTGTGACCGTTTCCTGTCACTGAATATTAGGCAAATGGCCGGCCGGCTCTTGGGCCTCCTGGGATGGTTTCATTTGTAGGGCGTCTGCCTTCCATGGGGGTCCGCCTTCTGCCTTCTCTCCAGGGGGCACTATGGCACTAAGACCTGATGGGAGTGGGTAGGGACGACCTTCACCTGCAGTAACTGTGAGCAAGTCGGGGAGGGGCTCACAGTGTACTGGAGAATGCCCCTTCCTCCCCTCCTCCCCAACACCAGGCTCCCTGGTTTTGCAGAGCTGGGCCTGTAGGGGCAGGCCTTTGGCCACAGCCATGCTGTAGAACTTGATCTGGATTTATTTTGGGAGAGTGTATATTGGGATCCAGCACTGGCACTGTAATTCAGCTACCCAAACTCCAGGCCCACCTCACATGGTTTATGATAAATCTGTTTGGCTATCAAATGGTTAATGCCAGTCTAAGCAGAGGTCTGATGGGGTGGATGCATTTGTACACCAGATTCTTCTATTAGAAGTAACAGACTTTTACTGGAAAAAAAGGAAGTGCTCGCCATTGTTAATTCCCTGGCTGGAAAGTTCTTTGTGATCCAGAGGAGCTTAGGAAAATACTTGCTTTCATTCCCCAGTATCTTAGCAGCCTTCCCAGCAGCCTGTGGCCTGTTGCCACCAGATCGTACTCGACAGCATTTGTCAGAACGATTTGGTTTCTGACTGGTCACTTGGATCAAATGTCCAGGCCAAAGTACAGGAGGCACCAGGAGGCTATCCTGAGGTTCCACAGTGGCCGCCTCTCAGCCTGTGTGCGCTATCCCTATAGGTGGTGCCCAGAGCCGGCTGGCCGTCTGCCTGGGTGCCGCATGGACCCTGACCTCAGCCTGCAGTCTCCTGAGGAGGTAGGGCTCTGCATGCGCCACGGCTGCCTGCGGTGGCCGGGTTTGGTTATTTGTGTGTGTTGTGGGTACACGGGTGAAGCCTAGCCACCGACTTCCTCCCCTGTCCTTCTGTCCCCTGCTTAAGATATGTTAGCAGGAAGGAACCGGTAGTTATGGGGTAACAGAGACGAGCAGGGGTTCCTGCAGCCCACCGGCACCACCGAGCTGCTGGGAAGCAGGCGGAGAGCTGCCCCACGCCGGCCAGGGGCCAGCTGCAGCTTTTCCTCAGGGAGGCTTTGCTCTTTGGCCATTTCCCACGAGGAGTGAAATATTTATGCACTGCTTTTCCCCAGCCCTGCAAGCTGGTAGATGTGGGCAGACAGTTTATGTCTTTTCTGCCCTTGACTTTGAATTTCAGACAATCCGATCACAAGTTCATCCTTCTGTAGAGACTTAATTAACCCACTGGTTTTGTCATTTCAATCCCAGTAGCCCTATTTAACCTGCCCCGCCCCCCCCCCCCCCCCCAGTACTTTGACCCCCCCCCCCCCCCAGTACTTTGATATTACTCTCCTCCAACGCTGTGTGCGAGTCCCACCTTCAGACCTGGTGGGCAGCACAGGCTCTGCTTCTGAGCCGGTCTTCCTTCCTTGCCCTGGGTTCCTGCTGTGCCTCCTTTGAAGGCAGCATCCCCTGCCCCCCAGCAGTTGTTGCCTCCCCCCCAAAAGTGCTTTAAACTCCTCGGCTCACACCCTACCCTGCTGCTGGAAGGGCCTTGGTGGAGAGAGGTCTGAGCTCTGTTAGTTAGGTTTTGATTTCAGTACAGGAGTTGATAAAACGAGATAAACCCCAGGCTCACAGGGCCGGGGAAATTAAACAGAGATGATATCAAAGTTCCCCTGAGTTTTCAACTGTGATTCAGTAGCTTAGTTTTCTCCCAGACTGCGGCCGGGAGGCACGCCTTTGATTCTGAAACAATGTTCAGCATCAGTTAAGCCCAGCACTGCTGACTTTTAGGGATTAAGCACACTGTCATAGTAATTCTTTGATCAGTTACAAGGGAGCGGTGTGCTGTCTGTGTGAAGGGGCTTTATAGGTAAAGTTCATTTCTCTGTGAACCTGGGGTGACAGCCTTGGTGAGGTGCTGCCGTGCTCGGGGGCTGGGACCTCCCCCGGGCACTGTTTGCTGCACACGCAGGAAGCTCTTCTCTTACCCAGTGTTGTTGGAGGGAACTCACTGAGCACAGCTGGAAAAAATCCTGCTGGCCTGGAAAACACACCTCACCCTAACTGGCCCCATCTGGTCCCTCAGTCCCAGGAAGTACCACACACACACACACTCTCTCTCTCTCTCTCATTCTCTCTCACTCTTCATCCCAGTTCCTCAGTCCCAGGATGTACAACACACACACACACTCTCATCCTCTCGCTCGCTGTCTCTCTCTTTCTCCCCCTGCCTCGTGGAGAAATCCTCTCGGGACAGTCACAGGCACAGCTGCCCAGACCGAGGCTCTGTAGCCCCCAGCCTTGGCGATGGTCCAAGTGAGGCTGGCTGCACGCGCCGGGCAGACAGGGACCAGACGCCCTGTGAGGTTAAGCTAGGAGGCCCGGGTCAAGGTCAGTGCTGCCAGGGTACTCTCTACTCTTCCGACCCCGCCCGCGATCAGACATGACTCCCAGGTGCTGCTACATCATCATTCCTTCCCCGACGTTTCCTGGAAATCCACTAGGAGGTTGGCTCCTCTCTAGAGTTCTCAGAAATCTCAGTCTCTGTCTTCTTGTCATCTAAAACACCGGGTGAACTTTTGGCTTTTCCTACAGAGACCCTCCTTGAAGCCACAGCTGAGGCAGTAGAAGTTTCCCGCTATCCCCTGCCCCCAACTCCGTTGGGCCTGCAACTTGCAGTTGATAATGGAGGCCCCCCCCCACCACCCTTGTGCTGTTGATTGTGCTCACACCCTGCTATACATCACCCCCTTCCCTCCTCTGCAGCACGCGGGTTTCCCTCATTAGGCCTAAATTTACCTCTGTCCTACACAAACATGGCCTTAGCTCATTTTTATTGCTGTAAATTATTTATGAGGGAAATGTTGCATCTCGAAACTGAGGTGTGAGGAAAATTAATCCCATGTTACTTTTATCTCTCAATACTTTTCTCCCCCTCGCTTCATTTACTGGGTTACTGCTAGAGAAGGGAGAGCTTTGGCATTTTAAAATATAATTGGTTCTGAGAGCGCTTTCTTAATCAGGTATGGGATGGGAAGTTGGGTCTCTCTCTGCCCAGTGTGTGGAAAGTAGACCAGACCGGGGAGGGTCAGAGGCCCCTGGGGCTCTGCCTTCTGCCAGCCCATAGCATCTGAGAACTCCAGGCCTCTGTTTCTTTCCTCTAAAACAGGGATTAATATGCTTCAGTCCCCTTCCTAGGTGTGGTGTGAGCATCCGTTGAGAAGGAGCCGGAGAAAGCTTTTTTGGTAATTGCAGGGCACTGCTCAGATGCGGGGAGGTGTGTTGGTGCGTTCTGTGTGCAGCTAGAATTTGGAGCTGGACGTGGATGCCGGGCTGGGCAAAGAGCTGAGGGGGACGCCCGTTGTTGCAAGCAGGCCTGGCATTTTCTGCTTCAGCCCAGTGTCAGCGTCTTGCGAGACAGGTTAATGGTGGTCTTAAACACCCCGACTCCTCTGCCCCTCTCCCCAGGCAGCTCTGCTCTGCAGCTCCCCCCCCCACTCACCCACCCCCATTAATGGCCTCTTCTCCCCTTCGCCGAGGCCTGGCCTGTGACCCGGGCAGCCGCGGTGCCATCCCTTCGGGCTGGAGGCTCCGCGCAGCCCGGGGAGCGCCGAGTGCTAGTTAATAAATGGCCTTTTGTGAGGAAGGTCAATTGAAGTGACGGTAGAGACGCTGTTAAGAGTAATTTGCAGTCAGAAAATATGTAATTCAGAGCAAGAAGCTCTGAGTGATTGCCTCTGCCATGGATATCTTGGGCGTTTCTCATTAAAAGCTTCCTTTGCTGGTGGTGGCGCTTTCTTCCGCCGCCCCAGCGAGGAGTCATTTGTCTGTATTTCACAAAGGCTGCTGGATCCCCCAGGGCACTGCCACTGGGGGGGGGGGGGGGGGGGTGTGTGTTGGGGGTGGGGGGAGGCGTGCATCTGAGATGCTCAGTGCTAATGCCCTGCCCGCCGCATCCTCCCAGCCTGCAGGCCCGCCGCCCGCTGCCCGCCGGCCGGCTCCTTTGTCTGCTCGGGAGGCCGCCCGCAGCCATCTTGGGGCCCGGTGCCCGGCTGCCCAGTGCATTGTGGGAGCAGCGGCGTCAGCACCACCACCCCCGCCCCACCCCCGCAACTTGCACGCACTGCAGATCAGAGGAGGCGGTTGGTACCTGGACCAGGATGCAGTGACCCGAGGACGGGGCATCTCTCAGCTAATAAAACATTTCTTATTTATTCCCATGCTCCCCGCCCCCCACCTCAGATAGTAGAGGCAGCACTATCTTAATAATAATAAAAACTTACCTCTCACGTTCTTTATTAAATTCACAGCATGATATTTTAGCACTGGCAGAATCCAGTGCCTTCTGTTAATGAGTTGTTAATTGCAAAGCATTTCGGTAACCAACAGCAGGTATACCAGTATTTTGCTAAGGGCAGCGACGTTATTTCCCTGTTAACCAAGAATACCGAGTTTTCCACGTGAAGTACTTTTTGATCAGTGCTTTGCTTTGGATTCCGCTGGTGCAGATAGTGAATTCTAAACCTTCCTGACTGGGGGCTTCCCTGCGGATTCATTCAGTAAATATTCACTTAGTGCCTACTGTGTGCAGGAAGCACTGAGCCCTGTGCTTTATGCAGATAAACCCGCCTGGTAAATGAGATCTGAAAACAGAAAACGATTCAGTGATGCAGTGTGATGTCCTGCCCCCCTGCCCTTTACTTCCAGATGCTTATTTTCAGTAGAATTAAGTAAAGCTTAACTTAGTTTGACTTTTGTCATAAACAGAAGCTGAGAATGTGGCTGCTGCCAGGCGCTTCCTAGCCTTGATCAGGGAATTAGCTCCCTGGCACTGACGAGCCTGTTTCCGGACCCTTTCGTGGGTTCCAGGGAATGCTGATTACACAGTGACTTGCATACCGCCCTCTGGTTGTTTCTACCTAGGAGGCTGTAGTCCTTTTTAATGGCCTCCGCCTTTTCTGATTCTAGGCTGAGAACTTAAAATATTCCTACTGGCTGCCTAGTTAGACAAGAGTGTTTGGTTTGCTGTAGCAGCAGTAACCAGCCTTGAGAGATCTGACAGAACTACAGCCAGTGGAATGTAATCGCTGCAGAAGGAGGTAGAATTTAACATGCTGTTTTCCACTGCTGGTCCTTTTAAAAAGCTCTAGAAGTTATTTACATAAGGTGTTACCGTTTTGTATGCTTTCTGCTACACTGCCACTGGAGCTGCCCAGACCCAGTGCTCTCGATATTCTGCTGGTCTCCTCCGGTCGCATCAGGAGGCAGGCAGCAGCAGAATAATAATTTCATTTCCCTCCCTTTCTCCCAGTGTCCAACAAGAATTACAGTCATTGTTAGTGTTTAGCTTTGAGTAAGTGTCCACATGACCCTAGAATTAAACACAACAAAGGGACCCACCAGTCCTCTTGGGAACAGCAGTAACCACGTTTCTGGCCGATTATGCTGGACCTTTGTGTCCCTCACCCACCCTTCTCATCTGCTTTTCGTTGAGGTCCTACTGTGCGCCAGGGGACCTCTCCAGGCCCTTCGTTTCCGGGATTCCCTTAGTTCTCACAGCAGCACTGCAACTGTCGGCATCCTGAGCCTTTGCTTGCCTGCTCACCAGCTATAAGTCATGGAGCCTGGACTCCATTGCCTGCTGTGGCCTCCATGGCCAGAGCACTTTCCTCTATGTGTTCACAAAGCTCTGCCTCCCCAACAGCCCACCCTTGGATGTAGTCATGGCTGTGGATTTGGAGGGCTGTTCTTCCGCCAGGAGATGCTGTGAGGGGGAGAGATGGAAGGTGTTGCTAGGTTTAACCATGTCTGATTTATCCTTAGAGAAGGTGCTGGTGTCTGTGTGGAAGTCAGAAAGCAGGGCGGGAGAGTGTTCAAAACTAACTTGAGCAGAGCAGGGGCTGGAGGTGACTTGAATTCTTTTTTTTTTTAAATAAAATATTGGTTTATATATTTGGCTGTGCCAGGGCTTAGTTGGGGCACATGGGATCTTTGGTCTTTGTTGAAGCATGTGAACTCTTAGTTGTGGCATGCGGGATCTAGTTCCCTGACCAGGGATCGAATCCAGGCCCCCTAGCATTGGGAGCGCAGAGTCTTAGCCACTGAACCACCAGGGAAATCTCTACTTGAATTCTTAATCTGAGGAAAGGGTCGGGTAAAGCCAGGGCTCCCTTAGCTGGTCCAGGTATGTGAAGTTGAGTTCAGGATATTTGCCCCAGGATTCTGGTTCTGTTTGAGACTTTGTATCGCTCACTTTAAATGCTCCATTAGAATTTTGTACTTTCTTTTTCCTTTTTGGAATCAGGAGGAAGCCACCATGCCTGAAGTCAAAGACCTTTCGGAAGCCTTGCCAGAGACGTCAATGGATCCCATCACAGGAGTCGGGGTGGTGGCTTCTCGGAACCGAGCCCCGACAGGCTACGACGTGGTGAGTCAGGATTCACTGATTTGGCAAATATTTGTTTCCGGTGTTCAAGACCCTCTGAACCTTGTGTGTAAGATGTGTTTCTGCCTTCTAGGAACTTAAACAGGGAGGGAAAGCATCATCAACGGCAAGGTGGGGGAAGTGTCCTGGCTGGGGAGCAGATGACCTGAGCTCATCTGGGCTGTTGCTCAGCCTTAGCTGAGTCACTTGACCTCTGTGATGGTCAACCTTCACATCTATAAAATTAAGGGGTTGGATTAGTTGATTTCCAGAGTCATTTCTAGTTGTGACATTTCATGAAAAGAATCCAAGCATCTGAAATACCCTTGGTTGTCATAGATTGTCTTGTATAAATGTTATAAATATATTGACATGAGTTTATATAGCTTCTTACAGTTTACAAAGCAGTTTTTCCCACCCATGAACTCAGCTGGCTCTCACAATTCCCTGGAGGCTGGGAGGGCCAGTTGCCTTCCGTCCACTGTGCTGATCAGGAGAACACAAGCTCCGAGAAGGGAAGTAATGGAGGCCCAGCGCTTAGGAGTGGTGAATCAGGTGACTCAAGTCCAGGGCTGTGATGACCACATCACCACAATTTAGTAGAGAATTGGCTTTGCTTTTCAGCAGACGTCTGTGGTGGTGTTCAGTAGTACCGATGGCTTGAATTAATTATAGTGTTTTTTCAGTAGATAAATTCCAACTTGGTTGGGGCTTAAAATGTTCAGAGGAACTATTGGGAGGTTTCAGTTAACAGTGACTGTTGCCTTGTGTTCTGAACTTCTAAGGTGGACTTAAAAAAAATTATTTATTTATTTTTGGTTGTGCTCGATCTTCATGTCTGTGTGAAGACTTTCTCTAGTTGTGGTGAGCAGGGACCACTATCTAGTTGTGGTGTGAGGGTGTCTCACTGTAGTGGCTTCTCTTGTAGCAGAGCACAGGCTCTAGGGCACACGGGCTTCAGTCGTTGTGGTACATGGGCTTAGTTGCTCTGTGGCATGTGGGATCTTCCTGGATCAGGGCTCGAACCTGTGTCTCCTGCATTGGCGGGTGGATTCTTTACCACTGAGCCACCAGGGAAGCCCCTAAAGTGGTCTTATTTTTCACTTTCCTTATTTTGTTTGACGACAGAGGATGAGATGGTTGGATGGCATCACCGACTCAATGGACATGAGTTTGGGTAAACTCCGGGAGTTGGTGATGGACAGGGAGGCCTGGCGTGCTGCAGTTCATGGCGCCGCAAAGAGTCGGACATGACTGAGAGACTGAACTGAACTGATTTTGTTTGGGATGATGTTTTATTCTTGCTCATTGAAAACGTATACCCAGAATACATAAGAGTAAAAGAATGTAAGTCTCATTCGTCAGCACTGAAAACCTGGCACAGTGATAAAATCAGCGTCTGATGTGAGGTGTGAGTTTGAGGGGGGATGCTCAGTCCAGAAGAAGCCCTAAGGCAGGGTTTCTCATCCTTGGCATTACTGACATCTTGGGCCAGATGATCAGATAGTAGTAGCTGGCAGGGGTCCCATGCGTGGCAGGGACAGCATCCCTGGCCTCTTGCCACTCGATGCGGATAGCCCCAAACCCCAGGGTGTGCCAGTCAAGAATGTGTTCAGACTTGCACACGTCCCCAGGCAGAGGGGGCAGGCAGGCAGAATCAGCCCCATGGTGAACAGTGCCTTTGCGTCAGCCCACACCGGCTCCCATGTGAGAAAGGGGGAGCCTGTTACAATTCTCCACATCAGTTTCTCAGCTGCTGGAAAGCTTATAAACATTTTTAAAGTGAACGAACAGGGGAATCTTTTTTTTTTTTTTTTAACAAAGATTTGAGTCTTACCTGCTGCCTGACTTCAAAGCACTGTTTGAATGTATAACTTGCCATAAAATAGAATCATTAGGTATGGCTTTGTGCCATAAAACTCTTGGGGAAGCTAATAAAAATGTTCCTGATTTGAGAAGCCCAAGTGTCTTTTGATGAATTAGATATGAAGCAGCGTGTCGTGAATCAGGGCAGGGGCTTGGTGCGCGCCTGTCTCCGGGAGGACCGTCGCCAGGGTGACTCTCCGGGTGGGGGGCGGAAACCCAGGTCTTCTGGCTGTTCCCTCGTGTGGATCTGTGTCTTTAACATTCTGCGGGGCCCCTTCGGGGTCACCATGAATGCCGGGTGAGTGGGCGGCAGATGGCCTTTGATAGTCTGGTTTTCTGAAAGTCTTGGTGAGTCTGACAGGAGCAGAATCTATCCCTATCATTTTCTCCTAACGTCGAGCTCAGGGCAGAAGAGCGCGGTGTCAAATGAGTGAGATTAATAAGCACATTTCATGGTGGGGCTGCACCAGGCATCATTGTGAAAGGTGAGCAGGCCAGGAGGCTCCAGAGGGTCAGCTCGGCAATTACCCAGGCTCCGCACGCTGAGACCAAGTGTCCAAGCTCCTCCGGAAGCCCTTCCGGGGAGAGATGGGGGAGTCCTCTCTTTGTGCTGACCGCCAGACTCTTCTCAGACAAGCATCTGCTTCCTCAGAGGTCTGACCCTGAGTTCAAGGGGAATGGGGGAGGACACTCCCCTTCCCTTTGTCCATAGTATAGTGGGAGGTCGACATCCAAACTGAAGTGCCAGGCTTTTGGCAGTGGCCGGGCTGCAGAGATGCCGAGACAGAAGTGCGACGGTGGAAGGAGGCTCTGCTGTGGACCATGGCTGGGGCCTCTCCAGCATCTGCTGGAGGCTTAATCCCTCCGTGCGCTCAGAGCACGCTAAGTACCGTGACACGCAGACCTGAGAGTGGATGCCAGATGGACCGCTGACCCTCGGTGGCACAATCATTGAGCGGAGGCCCTGGTGCTGCTGGAAGTAAAAGATGCCAAGTGTTTGTTTATAAATATTGAATTTGACAACTTCTCTGCCGGTCAGGGGATGGTTCCTCAGGTAGGGGCTAGGGATCACTTGCTAAACTTCTCAGTTTACCGTCCCTGTTTCTGCAGCCACCTCTGAAATAGCCTCCCCTCCCTGCCCGGCAGCCACAGGCTCAGATCTTGAACGTTGCTGCTAAGGCCCAGGTCCGTCCTCTGGCCTGTCCGTGCCTGGCCTCTGCTCCCTCCTGGCTGCCTTCATTCTCCCTGACGGCGGTGTTTAGAACTGCCAGGTGTGGGGGCCCAGCCAAACTGAGTCTTGGCCTCTGAGAGACTTGGAGAGTTTTTTGGTCTTTTTCTTCACTGTGCTTTAAGAGCTCCTTCCTTCCCTTCCTGAGAAACCCCACGTGTGAATGGGAGTCTTTGTGGCATGGTGACCCAGAAGTGACAGTTTATCACCTAGTTCAAGGACTGTTCCCAGACACCCAGGTGGGGGGTTCTCAAGCTTTGGCGGGCCTCAGTCCTCTGGAGAACCCCACACCCCGGATTCCTGCTGCAGTAGGTCTGGGGTGGGGCTGAGAGCTTGCATTCTAACCGATTGCCCGCTGATGTCGACGCTGCTGGTTCAGGGGCCACACTTTGAGAACTGCTGGTCTAAGTTAAGTCATTCTTAAATAATATGTACCTGTGGACCCCACAAGTCTAACTCAGGAAGTGCTGTGTTAGCTTTTCCTGTTAATTTTTGATGTGTCCTGATTTAGAGTTTAGGGGTTTTTTAAAAATACAAATGAGATGGTACCATTTACACTCTCATAACTTAAAAAATTTATTGTGGGCTTAGCTCGATATCAGTCTGTATAGATGTATCACCTCCTCTCAATAATGGATATTTATTGTTTGGCTGTTTCCTAGGTGGTGTTAGCAGTAAAGAAACTGCCTGCCAATACAGGAGATATAAGAGGAGTGGGTTCCATCCCTGGGTTGGGAAGATTCCCCTGGAGAAGGGCATGGCAACCCACTCTAGTATTCTTGCCTGGAGAATCTCCTGGACAGAGGAGCCTGGCAGGCTGCAGTCCATAGTGTTGCAAAGAGCTGGACAGGACTGAAGTGACTTAGCACACGTGCACACCAAAATTTGGCTAAAATTCAATATTGAAGAATAGTGAATTTGTTCCCATTTTTGTTTTTAATGCAATAAACAACACCCTTGTGTCTGTATTTTAGCATGGTCATCCTATTAGTGCCATAGAATGATGTCATAGGTTGAAATTACTGGGTCAGAGTGTTCACATCTTTAACTTGATAAGTGTTGCCTATTGCCTTCTAGAAATGTTGTTATATTTTGTGTTTCTGTTCTCAGGCAAGTGTTGAGTAAAGTGAAATTTAGGGTCTGGGGGATGAATTGATCAAGCCCCCCTCCCTCCAGACTCTGTGTCCAATTTCCCATCACCAGTAAATCCAGGCAGACCTCCAGGGGCGAGGGCCTGGGCAGTAAGCAGTAAGTGGTAGCCATGGATCTTCTCCCTAAGAGCGTCCTCCTCTCAGACAACCAGAGAGAGGACAGATACCCAAATCCTTTAACTTGGCACACGTGTCTTCCAGTCTCACTTCCTTCTACTATCTTCTCCCCCAACCTCATCAAACCTCTAGTTTCTCACAGTTGGAATAAGGAGCAACTTTGTACCATATTTCAAAATTCTTGTGTTCCCACCTTTTTGGATAAAATTTTTCTCATCCTTCAGAACCCAGTTTGAAAACTCCTTGGTGAGGCTTTTCCTGATGTTATGCGTTTATTGCTTCTCACTTTGGCTTCACTGGTATCTGTTGACCCCCTACTATTGTGCAGAAGCCCCGGAAATTCCAGTATCCTGGGAGGGGTTCCATCATGTCAAAGGGGAAAGGTGAGATGAGGTAGTGGGGGTGGATAAGGTCAGGTCACACCAGAGCATTATAAGCTATACAAAGGCATTGGCCATTGTTCTGAGGGTGGTAGGAGTCATTAAAGGACTTTAAGAAAAAGGTTCTTATATTTGTGTTTTTTTAAAGTTTCCTTGATGTGTGTAGAAGGAGGAGTAATTGGAGGGCATAGATATTGAGTCAGGGGGCTCAGTTTGTAGGGTCTGTGTTGGTGTAGGGTGAGAGGGCAGAAACCTAACTCACCAACAATGGAGGGACATGGGAACATGGGGCCTGGGGACCCACATGCACATTCTTTCACAGAAGAAAAACTAGGCTGAATGTTGGGAGATGGGTGCAGAGGTGAAGAAAGGGAAGGACCAGAGTGACACAAGGCTGTCTTGCTGAGCAGCTGGGTGGATGCTGATGCTCTCTCTTGGGATGGAACATAGACAACCAGGTAGATTGAGGGTGGAGGGGGACCGCTGGTTCAGTTTGGATACACTGAGCTTGAGGTGCTCGTGTGATATCTGGGCAGGGATGCTGAGCAGCCCTAGGTCTGAAGTCCGGGGAGATGTCTGAGTGTTATCATCACAGGGCAGAGCCTGTGGCGTCACGGAGGTGGTCCTGTCACCTCAGACTCCTCGTCAGAGTCCGCTGCAGCATCACCGATTGGGGGAGGGGGGAAGGAGGCACTCGGGGGACTGGGGCTGAGCATCCGGAGAGGTGGATGGAAACTGGGGGAAAATGAGTATTTCTAGAAGGGGTGGTCAGTATTACTCAAAGCTCTATAAGGGGTAAATAAAATGAGGCTGAACTGTTTCTTTGGGGCTCAGTTATAAGAAGGTGCTTGTGAACTTGGTGGTAGGCTCAGAAGACTGCCAGCCAGTGGATTTGAAGGGTCCCCCTGAAGTGGGAGGTGAGGGTACAGATGCCTTTAAAGAAGGGAGGGTGGCAGCTAGACGGTGCCTTGGGATCAGGAGTCTTCTTGCCTTTGTTTAAAGGTAGGCAGGTGTTGAGTGTGTTTAGTCGGTGATAGGAAGGAACCAGCAGTGAGGACCATTGACGATACAGGAGAGCAGGGGGCTGTCTGATGAAGCAAGGCCCCCGAGGAGCCGAGGACTTGGTGTCCAGAGACTGGTCAAAGAAAAACCCAGGAAGTCGTGTGTTTTTAAAATTAATTAATTTTTGACTCTGCTAGATCTCCTTTGCTGCCCGCCAGCTTTCTCTAGTTGCGCTGAGCCGGGGCTACTCTTCGTTGTGTGTGGGCTTCTCATTGCGGTGGCTTCTCTTGTTGGGGAACACAGACTCTAGAGCACAGCCTCAGTAGTTGGGGTGCATGGGCTCAGTTGCCGCTTGGCATGTGGGATCTTCCCGGACTAGAGGTCGAACCTGTGTCTCCTGCATTGGCAGGCAGACTCTTATTCAGTGGGCCACCAAAGATGTCCCAGGAGGTTGTGTTTGTGTCATTCTTGCTCCTTCCCAGGGCTGCGTGCTGGGAAGCCAGGCTCGGTCGTGGCCTCTGACCACCAAGTGGGCCCCCGAGGGCTGTGCATGGACAGGTCCTCCCCTGGGTCTTTACTTCCCATTTCTTCTGTGCTTCCTCTTCTCCCACTTCGTTTCTCTCAACACTCCCATTTATTTCTGGGACTGATTAGACAGCAAAACATTTCTAATAAACTGCTGGACCTGAATAGTTTATTTATTTGAGATTTCCTAAATAATGGGAAATTATTCAAAAATTCCGATGCTTAAACTGCCAAATGAGAGGGGCTTCGGGGGTGCTAGGAGAGGTAGCTCCCGCTCTGGGCCTGTGGACTGTTGTCTAGGGCCATAGAGATGGATGAGTTTAAAGTGACGGATGAGTTTAAACCTGTAAGTGAAGTTCAACCTACGAAAGTGGAGAAAAAAAAAAAGTAATTCGCCAAGTGCTGAAGCTAATTCAAGCACGTTGGTATTTTTATATACAGCTCAAGAAATTTTAAAAAATCAGTGAAAGACATATGAAGATGGTCATGATATTTAATTAAAAAACATATGGTAGAAATCAGGTGGAATCTATGGAACATAATCACACATCCAGCCTGAGCAGAACTGTCACGTGAGTCTCCAGAAAGCTGATGTTGTGGGGAGGCCCAGGTCAGGCAGGAGGACCACCCCACTCCTCGGGGCCAGAGGACACGCCCTCCTCCCCACCCCCGAAGCTCTGGCCCCACGAAGCAGATGCAGAAGCAGGTGCGGCAGCCTCTTCCCACTGTCCCCAGCTTCTGCCCCACGTGGCTTCGCTGCCCAGAGCCTGCTGCCAAGGGCGGAAATGACCGCAGACCCGAGTCCCACCACACGCTGGTTCATTTTCAGAACCAGAGCTAGTTTTCATAAAAGGCTCCAGGTGTTCCTCCCTTTTGTTCTGTGGGAAAATAACATGAAACTGAGATTCACTGAAAACACAGAAGGTGAGTTTATGGCCAGCCCTTGGGCCCTTGTCTCCTGTGGCCTGGATTAGCCAGCTTCGGTAACAGCGTCGTCCCCGCACCTTCCCGGGTGCCCTGCAGAGCCCTGGCCAGTGGAGCCACACCAGGGGGCTGGGCAGGGCCACTTACGTGTGCACACGCCTGGCTTCCAGGAGGGGTGTGCGAGGCGAGCATCGCTGCTGTTAGGATGACTCTCAGAGATCCTGGCTTAAATTGCCTCCTCCTAGGCTGCTCTCCCCCACCAAGTATGCATTTTGGTTTTGACCCAAAGACTTGATTCTCGCTAATGACTGGTTCCATAGCGGGATCAGTGGGAAAGGAGAGGGGACCTGGGGGGCCCTGCAGCGTGCTGGCACTCCGTCCTGCTCATTGCAGCCTCCTACTCACCGTTTACAAAGGCTCCTGACAAAGAAGCCTCACACAGTGGGTTAATGGGAAAGAGGAGGGACTTGCCTTAATCTTTCTTTTATTTTTTTTCAGTCAAACTTTTAATTTTGAGATAATTAGATTCACATGCAGTTGTAAGGCATACTACAGGGAGAGCTTGTTTTTAACCTGTTTCCCCTCAACGGTAATATCTTGCAAACTCTAGTAGAGCATCATAACCAGGATATGGACGGGGATACCGTCAAAATACAGAACATTTCACTTCTAAAATGTACTACCTGGGGTTTTATTTTTATTCGGGTGTGGTGAGGCCAACAGATCAGCAGAACACTGCCATTGGAAGGAGAATTTATTCTCACAGTTCAAGAGGAGGGATCCATCCACACCATGCAGGGCCATACAGGGAGGCACCAGGGGTTGGTCAGCAGGCAGAGGGAGGCAGGGACAGGCCTGGGCAAGAGCCTTCTTTGTGGTTTCTGTGGGGAAGGCAAGGCAAGGCAGCATAAGCAGATTTAGGATTGTCTAGTTTAAATAATTTCGGCTTGCTCTGGGCTTTAAGGGTGGCCTTAGTTGTCAGATAGCTGGCCTTGGGGTGATTTAGGAAAGGGAGAGAGGGTTTCAGACTGAAGGAGGCCTGAGAAAAGAGGGCAGGTCGGCATACGGCCTCAGGATTGGTTGGTGTGCATATCAAATTGTGTTCTGTCTCTAGGAATTAACTAACTCCTCTTTAACCACTGACAACCACTAATTTGTTCTCCATTTCTATAATTTTGTCTTTTCAGCAATGTTATATGAATGGAATCATATACCATGTAATATTTTGCAAGTTTTTTGTTATGTTTTCAAAAACTCAGCATAACTCTCTGGAGATTTCATCTAGAAAATCTATTGTGTATGTCAATAGTTTGTTCCTTTTTATTGCTGCATAGATTTAATTGATACGACTGCAGTGCAAATTGTTTAACGATTTACCCATTGAAGGACATCTTGGTTGTTTATCCAATTTGGAGCTATCATTATTAAAGCTGCTATAAATGCTTGTGCACAGGTTTCTGTGTTAACGTGCCCTTTCATTCCTCCGGGATAAATGCCTCGGAGTGTACTTGCTGGTCATATGGTAGTTGATATTCAGTTTTTTAAGAAAATGCCAAACTGCTTTCCTGGATGGCTGGTAACCTTTTACATTTCTGCCAGTTTGCCACTCCTTTCCCAGCATCTTTTACTGTCAACATTTTTTGTTTTGTTTTGGTTTTTGCCATTCTGATAGGGTTGTGGTAATAACTCGTTTGGTTTTCATTTGCGTTAATCTAGTGACTAACGATGTTAGAGATCTTTTCCTGTGATTATTTGCCATCTGCATTTCTTCAGTGAAATGTTGCTGCATTTCTAACTCATTTTCTAATTGGATTGTTTGTTTTTTACTATTGAGTTTTAAGAGTTCTTTGTATATTATAGATGTGAGTCTTGTTTGGAAACATTTTCTTCTAGTTTTTGCTTGTCTTTTTATCTTATCAGGATCTTAGATAGAGTAAAAGCTTTAAATTTTGATGAAATCCAGTTTATCAGTTTATCAATCATATTTTTTGGTGTTAAGTCTTAGAACTCTCAGTCTTGCCCTGGATCCTGGAGATTTTCTCTTATATTTTTTCCACATGTTTTACATTTAAGTCTGTGTTAAATTTTGACTTCGTTTTTGTGTAAAGTGTGGATCTAGGTCAGAGTTCTTATTTTCCTCAATGCATGAACAGCTGCTTCCGTACCGTTTGTTGAAAGTTGAACTGCTTTTGAACCTTTATAAAAAAAATCAATCGGGCATATTCGTGTGACTCTCCATTCAGTTTTATTCTGTGTGTCTAGCCCTCTGCCAATACCACTCAGTATTGATTGTTGTAGCCTTATAGTAAGTTTTGAAATTGGGTAAAATGTTTTCTCCAACTTTATACTTCATTTAAGGTATTGTTTTTAGCTATTGAAGTTCCTTTGTCTTTCCATATAAATTTTAGAATAATCTTACTGGAATTTAGATGGGAATTAATATGTAAAAAGGGGCTGTGGACCAACAGGGAGGTGGTTCCTATACCAACAACAAGCAGTTCTCAGACACCACCTGCAGGTGCCCTGTAGTCGAACAGTTCTGACACTGTCTACCTGGAAATAGCATCAGCGTCCACAGGTTAAGAGCTCAATCCCACAAGACTGCACCGCCCCCCAAACTTTGGTGCTAATCACCAGCCCAGATTGTCACCTGTGTGTCTAACCAATTGGCTGTAGTTCAGGGGTTCCAATGACCTCATTCCTAGGTTCAATTAATTTGCTAAAGTGACTTACAGAACTCAGAGAAACATTTTACTTACTAGGTCATTGGTTTATTATGAGAGGACGTAACTCTGGAACAGCCAGATGGAAGAGTTTATAGAGGAAGGTATATGGAAAGGGTGAGGACCTTCCATGCTGTCTTTCCTAGCATGCAGCTCTCCCCAAATCTCCTATGTTCACCAACCAGGAAGCTCTCCGAACCTCATCCTTTTGGGCTTTTATGGATGCTTCCTTGCATGGGTATGACTGATTAAATTAATGCCCATTGGTAACTGATTCAACCTCTAGCCCCTCTCCCCTTCCTGAAAATCAAGGAATAGGACTAAAAGTTCCCACCCTTCATTCATGGTTGGTTTCCCAGGCAACCAGTCCCCACCTTGAGGTGCTTTCCAAAAGTTACCACATTAACATTAACCCAGTTGTGAAAAGGGACTTGTTATGAATCACAAGACACATATTTCACTTTTATGGCTCTAAAGTGATTGCAGGAACTAAGGAGAAGAGATAAAATATTCTCACAAGGGACTTCCCTGGCAGTCCGGTGGTTGAGACTCCGTACTTACACTGTAGGGGCCATGGATTTGATCCCTGGTTCGGAACTAAGATCCTGCATGCTGCATGGCATGGCCAAAATTTCTTTTTAAAATATGTGTTATAACAAAAGATGCTCCCATTGCTCTTATTATTAAGGACATTCCAAAGGTTTTGGGAGCTGTGAGCCAGGAACTATGGGTGAAGACCAAAGATGTATTTTTTATTATAAATCACATTATCACAACCTTAAATTTATACATAAATTTGAGGAGACTTCACATCTTTATTATGTTATGTCTTACAACTCAGGAACATAGTATGTCTCTCCATTTATTTATTACTTTTAAAATTACTTTCAGCAGCATTTTGTAGATTCAAGCAGATAAGCTTTGTATGTGTTTTGGTTGATTCAAGCCTAAGTGCTTTATTTTTTTATTTTGAACAATTGTTAATGGAATTGTATTTTTAATTTTGATGTCCATGTGTTCATTGCTATTATATAGAAATATTGCAGTAAAATTGAGTTTGGTATGTTTGTTTTTGGTGAATTTTAAGACCTTGCTGAACTCACTTATTAGTGTATATTCCTTGGGATATCGCTGTAGACTATCACATCATCCTTTTTTCCTTTCTAGCTGGTATGTATTTTATTTATCTTTTTTGCTTTGTTGTAATGGCTAGAACTTCTAGCACTATTTTGATAAGAGTGGTAAGAGTAGACATCTTTGCTTTATTCTTCATTATAGGGGGAAAGCATTCAGTCTTTCACCATTAAGTATGACATTAGCTGTGGGGTTTTATTTTTTATAGATGCTCTTTATCAAGTTGAGAAAGTTTCTTTCTTTTCCTGTTTTTCTAAGAATTTTTATTATGAATGGGTACTGAATTTTGTCAAATGCCTTTTTTATATTGATTGATATATCATGTGATTTTTTTTCTTTAGCCTGTTAACATGGTGAATTACATTGATCTTTAAAGAATGAACCAGCCTTGCATCCCTTGAATAAGTCCCAATTAGTCATGGTGTATAATTATTTTTATTTATTGCTGAATTTTCTTCCTAATATTTTGTTTAGGATTTTTGACTCTGTATTCATGAGGGATGTTTATCTGTAGTTTCCTTTTTTTATCTGGTAATACTGGATTCATAAAATGAGTTGAAAAGTGCTCTCTCCTCTTCCATTTTCTGGAAGAGATTATGTAGAGTTGGTGTTAATAAAATGTTGTTATTGTTCAGTCACTCAGTTGTGTCCGACTCTTTGCAACTCCACGGACTGCAGCAAGCCAGGCTTCCCTGTCCTTCATCAAGTTTGCTCAAACTCATGTCCGTTGAGTCGATGAAGCCATCCAGCCATCTCATCCTCTGTTGCCCCCTTTTCCTCCTGCTCTCAGTCTTTCCCAGCATTAGAGCCTTTTCCAGTGAGTTGGCTCCTCACATCATTTCAGCTTTGGCTCAGCCTCTTCATTCCTTCTGCAGCTATTTCTCCGCTCTTCTCCAGTAGCATATTGGGCACCTACCAACCTGGGGGGGTTCATCTTTCAGTGTCATATCTTTTTGCCTTTTCATACTGTTCATGGGGTTCTCAAGGCAAGCATGCTGAAGTGGATTGCTGTTCCCTTCTCCAGTGGACCACGTTTTGTCAGAACTCTCCACCATGACCCGTCTATCTTGGGTGGCCCTACATGGCATGGCTCCATAGTTTCATTGAGTTACAGAAAGCTGTGATCCATGTGATCACTTTGGCTAGTTTTCTGTAATTGTGGTTTTCATTCTACCTACCCTCTGATGGATGAGGATAAGAGGCTTGGACAGGCATTAAACATTAGGTCAGATTGTCTAGTGAGGTCTGGGTCTGGAGATTCATTTTTTGACAGTTTTAAAATGATGAATTCTGTTTTCTTAATAGTTATAGGGCTATTCAAATAATGTATTTCATATTGGGTAAGTTGTGATAATTTGTGTTTTTCAAGGACTTGACCTATTTCATCCAAGTTACCAAATTTACGTGTGTAGAATTGTTCGTAGCATTCCTTTATTGTCCTTTTGATGTCTGCAAAGTCTATAATAATACTCTGTGTTTCTGATTTTAATAGTTTGTCTTCTCTCTTTCTTTATTTGTCTTCCTAGATAGAAGTTTGTCAATTTTATTAACATTTAAAGCAATTTTTCTTTATTTCATTGTATTTTCTATATTGTTTTCAAATTCATTGATTTCTGCTTTTATCTTTATTATTCCTTTCCTTCTGCTTGCTTTGAGTTTATTTTGCTCTTTTTCTCGATTCTTGAGGTAGGAGCTTAGGTTATTGATTTAAGAGTCTTCCTCATTTCTAATATATGCATTTAGTGCTAAGAATTTCCCTCTCAGCACTGCTTAAGCTGTATCTCACAAATTTTCATATGCTTTATTTTTGTTTTCATTCTCTCCAATATGTTTTTTAAATTTCTCTTTACAGTTCTTTGACCCATGGATTATTTAGAATTGTGCTGTTTAGTTTCCAAGAATTTAGAGACTTTCCATAATCTTTCTGTTACTGATTTCTAGTTTGATTCCACTGTGATTGGTGAACACATTCTGAATGATTTCAGTTCTTTTCAATTTGTTGAGGTTTGTTTTATAGCCCATGAAGCGGTCCATTTTGGCATGTATTCATGGTTACTTGAAAAGACTGTGTAGTCTTCTGCTACTGGGTGGAATTTTCTTTAAATATCAATTAGATCCTTTTGGTTGATAGTGCTGTTTGTGTTCCTCTGTATCCTTGCTGATTTTCTGTCCAGTTATTTTATTAATTTTTGAGAAAGGAAAGTCTCAAACTGCAATTTTGAAATTGTGGTTTTTTCCTTTCATTTGTATCAGTTTTTTTCTTATATTTTTCAGCATTGTTGTTTGGTGTACACTTACCATTTAGGATTGCTATGTCTTTTTGGTATATTGACCATTTTATCATTATATAATATCCCTTTCTGTCTGGTAATTTTCTTGGCTCTGAAGTCTGTTTTATCTGATATCAGTATAGCTATTCCTGCTTCCTTTTTATTAAAGTTTTCATAATATATCTTTTTCCATACTTTTACTTTAAACTTGCCTATAGAATTAGGTTTGAAATAAGTTTCTTGTAGATGTCACATAATTGGATCAAAGGTTTAAATCTCCTTTGCCACTCTCTATCTTTTATTGATATGGTAAGGTTTAAAGCTGCCATTTTATTTTTTATTTTCTAGGGTTTTTTTTCCCCTGTCTTTCTCTCCTGACTTCCTGTGAGTTACTTGAACATTTTGTAGAATTTCATTTTTAGCTTATCTAAGTGTTTTTGGGTGTACTTCTCTGTATCGCATTTTTAGAGGTTACTCTAAGTATTGCATTTTGTTTGTGTGTATGTGTGTATCTTGTAACAGTCTCCTGGTGACATCTTTTTCCTGGTTTATATGAAATGTAGAAACTTTACTCTCTTTTATATCCTTTTATTATTATTGTTCAGTCGCTAAGTCATGTCAGACTACTTGTGACCCCATGAACTGCAGCACACCAGGCTTCCCTGTCCATCACTATCTCCCTGAGCTTCCTCAAACTTATGTCTGTTGAGTCAGTGATGCCATCCAGCCATCTCATCCTGTCTCCTGCTTCTCCTCTTGCTGTCAGTTTTTCCCAGCATCAGAGTCTTTTCCAGTGAGTCAGCTCTTCACATCAGATGGCCAAAGTATTGGAGCTTCAGCTTCAGCATCAGTCCTTCCAGGGAATATTCAGGGTTGATTTCCTTTAGGATGGACTGGTTTGATCTCCTTACAGTTTGAAAGCGTCAGTTCTTTGGCGCTCAGCCTTCCTTATGGTCCAATTCTCACATCCGTACATGACTACTTTTACTCTCCCTCATTTATAAATATGGCTATCTTAAATATTTCTTCTACATATATAAAGAACCATGTCAGCAGTGTTACAATTTTTGTTTCTAATTATCAAACATAATTTTAAAAGTTTGAGAGGAGTGAAAAGTCTACTTTATTTGCTCATATTTTTGCTTGGCATATTTTTTTCTTCCTACCCAAGTGTTTCAGAGTTCCTTCTTTTACCATTTGTTTTCTGCTTAGTGAGTGTCCTTTAAGCCTTTAGAGTATGTCTGCTGGAGACAGATTCACTTAGTTTTTCTTTATCTGAGAATGTCTCTATTTCTGTTCATTCCTGAAGGATATTTCACTGGATATAGGATTCTGGGTTGATAGTTCTTTCAGCACTTGAAAAAGGATATGCCATTTCCTTCTGGCCACTATGATTACCAGTGAGAAATCTGCAGTCATTCAAATTGTTCTTCCGCTTGTAAGTTAAGTGTCATTTTTTCTCCATTCTTCAAAAATTTTTCTTTGTCCTAATTTTTCAGAAGTTTGACTGTGATGTGTCTTGGTGTGGGTTTATTTGGATTTATTTATGTGGATTTATTCTGTTTGAAGTTTGCTTACCTTCTCGACTCTGTGGATTTATGCCTGTTGCTAAACTTAAGGAAGTTTTTAGACATTATTTTAAGTACTTTTTCAGCCTCACCCTGTTTCTTCTCTCCTGGAACTCTGATGGCAGGAATGTCATATCTTTTGTTACATGGGTTCCTGAAACTGTTCATTTTTTCTTCAGCCTGTTTTCTCTCTGTTCCTTTTGGATAATTTCTATACTCTTTCTCAGTTCACTGATTCTTTCTTCTCTGTCTTCTATTCTGCTGTTGAGCCCATCTATTATTTTGATTTCAGTTATTGTATTTTTCAGTCCTAAAATTTCATTTTGGTTCTTCTTTTATTTTCTATTTATTTATGAAACTTTATGTTTCTTTGCTGAGACTTTTTGTTTTTTCATCTGCTCCAAGCCTGTTCATCATTGATCCGTGAAGCATTTTCACAATGGCTGCTTTAAAATTTTTTTCTGTTCATTCTGACATCTCTGTCATCCTGACTTTGGCATATTCATTTTTTTTATTTGTATTCAGTTTGATACCTTTCTGTTTCTTGGTGATTTTCTCTGATGAGTGAGTTTTGATAGGAAACTGGAAATTTGGGGTACTATGCTACATGACGGAGAAGGCAATGGCACCCCACTCCAGTACTCTTGCCTGGAAAATCCCATGGACGGAGGAGCCTGGTAGGCTGCAGTCCATGGGGTCGCTAAGAGTCAGACACGACTGAGTGACTTCACTTTCATGCATTGGAGAAGGAAATGGCAACCCACTCCAGTGTTCTTGCCTGGAGAATCCCAGGGACGGAAGAGCCTGGTGGGCTGCCGTCTATGGGGTCGTAGAGAGTCGGACACGACTGAAGCGATTTAGCAGCGGCAGCAGCAGCATGCTACATGACTTTCGATTTTATTTAAACTATCTGTTTTACCTGGCTTCCTTTGGCACTGCTCTGATTCCTGACAGGAAGTGGTAGTCCAGTTTCTCCTCTTGGTGACACCTGAGGACTTGGGGCTCCTTGTTACTGCTGGATGGAGGGGGGGTGGGGTTCTAATTCCCTACTAGGCCTCTTGTAAACCTCCCTGGCAGGAGTTTCTCATCACAGCTCTCCCTGTGGCCTCCACTGGCATCACAGGGCTGGGGAGGGGCCTTGGTGGATAGATTGTCACGGTGGAAGTCCTGGCTCCTTACTTGGCCTTCCCTGGCACCATCTTGAGGTGTGGGGATGTCTTGTTACAGCTTGGTGATCTTGGAAGTGTGGGCTCCCTACCTCGGTTTTGCTGGCATGAGTAGGGGTGGGGCTGCTGTATTTTACGTGGTGTTTGGCTGGAATCTGTTACTGCCTGAAAGTGTCTGTCTTGCTAGGATGCCCCTCTGGCTAGACAAAGCAGCTGGCAGGGGCGGGGGCATTTTTTGGTCTGTGTCTGTTGCTGTTTCTGGGTTGCGGGCTTCTTTAGCTCCCAAGTCAGGGATGTGTCAGGCAGAAGGAAACCCAGGAGCTCACCACCATGTTGTACCTTGGGTCCCGAGGTCCCTATCTGCTTGCCTTCTTCTCTTACCTTTAAGAGTCCACTTATTGTTTGTTCCATATAATGTTCAGGGTTTTCAGTTGTACTTAGGAGGAATAGGGAAAAGTATATCTATCCCATACTCCTGGAAGTGGAAGTCCTGGCTTGCTTTAATTTTATGTTAATTCAGAGTTAACTAGAGAATCTGTTTATTTCTGTGCCTGTCAGAAATCTTCCCCCTAAATTTATGATCCAGCCTTACATTACATATGTAGGCAAGAATATACTATTGCATGCTTGTGAAATACCTGTCGGGTTACTCCTTAATGCCTACAAGACTCGAAATGCTTCAGGGCCACCTTTCTCAAGTTTTGTGGTCCACATTTACAGTGTTAAGAGGCTGTTTGTGTGAGGATGGTGTGTATTGGGAAGAGGAGATGTGGCTGGAGTTGAGAGCTGTGGATGGTGAGCTGTGTTTTTGAAAGATCCAGATCACTGAAAGGCAGAGTTGGTACGATGTTTCCAGATAAGGGAGGTGAGACCTGAAGGGAGCATCTACACTGGTGCTTGAATTGGCAGACAGCCAGGGGCTCCAGCAACCACTTCTGTTAGTTAACTAGCTCATTATTTGTAAAGTATTGTTTTACCTTAATAACAGGTAACTATTGTTAACAGTCTGGTCTGTATCCTTCCAATTCTTTTTCTGTGAGTTTGCGAATACCTGTTTATATATAGAGAGAGGCTGTGTAGTCTAGTGGTCAGAAGCATAGACTCTAAGCCTCCAACCTGGGTTCAGATCTTGGCTCCTCCACTTACTAGCTGAGCGACCTTGGTCAGGGCACTCTACCTCTTAGTGCCTCAGTTTCCTCGTCCCTGAAGTGGGGATCAATAACAGAATTTTCCTCAGTTTAATCCTTTCCTGGTGTGGATTAAATGAGCTAATAATGTTCATAGAGTAGCCTGAAATAGTGCCTGAGCTATGTAGCTGTTAGTATGTTGTTGTTATTATTATTTATGTAAATGCTATACATAATATTCTTTGACTTTCCTCTTTCCTTAACAGTATGTATAAGAAATCTGTCCATGTCATGTCTGGGCAAATATATCAGTCTCATTTTTTCCAATGGCTGTTTTCCTGCTGGGTAGTAAGTAGCTTGTTAACCCCCTGCTCTGCAAATGAAAACTCAGTTTTTTTGTCTTTGTAAAGCAACACTAAGTATCCTGGTACATACATCTCTAGGTATGAGCTGATGGATCGAAAGATATGTACATTTACAATTTTACCATCAGTAGTTACTATTAGTAGCTTTTCAAAAATACTTTACCAGTTTATCTATACTCCAGTACAGTAAATGACTTACAAAAGTTTCTATTTACCCTCATCCTTACCATCATTGTTTATTATCAGTCTTCCTATTTTTATTTTTCCAAACTAGGAGTTTGTGGTATAAATTTGCAGTTCTGTAAATAAGGTTGAGCACCTTTTCATGTTTAGTGGCCGTTTGTGCTTTTTCTATTAATTTCCTGTTTTTACAGTTGATTCATTTGGTTGGCTTTTTCTTATTAATTTATAGGAATCCCTCATATTTTCTGTTTATTAATTCTTTGTTATACTTGTTATATATATTTTTCTCAGACTATCATTGTCTTTTCGACTCTGTTCCTAGTATCAGACTTTGGTTGGATCATCTTAATAGTTTTTCATTTTACGTAGTCACAACTATCAGGTTTTTTCTTTTTTTAAAAAAAAATTATTTATTTTTGGCTGCACTGGATCTTTCTCGCTGCATGCGGGCTTTCTCAAGTTGTGGTGAATAGAGGCTACTCTCTGAGAGAGTGCTCAGGCTTCTTATTGCCGTGGCTCCTCTTGTTGTGGAGCATGGACTGTAGGCCCACTGGTCTCAGTAGTTGCAGCACGCAGGCTCCGTAGTTGTGGTTTGTGGGCTCTAGAGCTCAGGCTCAATAATTGTGGTGCATGGACTTAGTTGCTCCATGCCATGTGGGATCTTCCCACAGGGATCAAACCCGTGTCCCCTGCATTGGCAGGCAGACTCTTAACCACTGGACCACAAGGCAAGTCCTGAATTTTTGTCTTTTTGGACTTAATGGTTTAAAAGATCTGTCTAGATGCTAAAACTAGTAGGTAGAAGTTTTAGGGAAAAAAATGTATATTTACATAGTCTCAAAGTATCTCTCACAAAATACTAATTACAAAAGAATACAAATGGGGAAACCAAGCAGATACCACCTGAAGCAAGTCATATAAGTTAACATTACCAGTGACAAATCAATATCATGTTCTCTTGACATGGTTATAAAATATTACATATATAATAAATGTGAGAGGAGAGAAGAGAGAGGAGAAGCAAATATGGTAAAATGTTAACATTTCAGGGAATCTGGGTAAAGGGTATGCAGGAATTTTTTATATTATTTTTGTAACAGCTCTAAAACTTAAAAAATTAAAATTAAAGATACAAAGCACCTTCCTGTCCCAGGATTATAGAAATGTTATCCTATGTTTTTTACTAATACTTTATCTTACCTTATTGATTTGGCTTTTTATTTTTTTTTTATTTTTTTAAATTTTTTTTTAAAATTTTTATTTATTTATTTTTTTGTCATACATTGATATGAATCAGCCATAGATTTACACGTATTCCCCATCCCGATCCCCCCTCCCACCTCCCTCTCCACCCGATTCCTCTGGGTCTTCCCAGTGCACCAGGCCCGAGCACTTGTCTCATGCATCCCACCTGGGCTGGTGATCTGTTTCACCATAAATAGTATACATGCTGTTCTTTTGAAATATCCCACCCTCACATTCTCCCACAGAGTTCAAAAGTCTGTTCTGTATTTCTGTGTCTCTTTTTCCATTTTGCATATAGGGTTATCGTTACCTTCTTTCTAAATTCCATATATATGTGTTAGTATGCTGTAATGTTCTTTATCTTTCTGGCTTACTTCACTCTGTATAAGGGGCTCCAGTTTCATCCATCTCATTAGGACTGATTCAAATGAATTCTTTTTAACGGCTGAGTAATATTCCATGGTGTATATGTACCACAGCTTCCTTATCCATTCATCTGCTGGTGGGCATCTAGGTTGCTTCCATGTCCTGGCTATTATAAACAGTGCTGCGATGAACATTGGGGCGCACGTGTCTCTTTCAGATCTGGTTTCCTCAGTGTGTATGCCCAGAAGTGGGATTGCTGGGTCATATGGCAGTTCTATTTCCAGTTTTTTAAGAAATCTCCACACTGTTCTCCATAGCGGCTGTACTAGTTTGCATTCCCACCAACAGTGTAAGAGGGTTCCCTTTTCTCCACACCCTCTCCAGCATTTATTGCTTGTAGACTTTTGGATAGCAGCCATCCTGACTGGCGAGTAATGGTACCTCATTGTGGTTTTGATTTGCATTTCTCTAATAATGAGTGATATTGAGCATCTTTTCATGTGTTTGTTAGCCATCTGTATGTCTTCTTTGGAGAAATGTCTGTTTAGTTCTTTGGCCCATTTTTTGATTGGGTCATTTATTTTTCTGGAATTGAGCTGCAGGAGTTGCTTGTATATTTTTGAGATTAATCCTTTGTCTGTTTCTTCATTTGCTATTATTTTCTCCCAATCTGAGGGCTGTCTTTTCACCTTGCTTATAGTTTCCTTTGTAGTGCAAAAGCTTTTAAGTTTAATTAGGTCCCATTTGTTTAGTTTTGCTTTTATTTCCAATATTCTGGGAGGTGGGTCATAGAGGATCTTGCTGTGATTTATGTCGGAGAGTGTTTTGCCTATGTTCTCCTCTAGGAGTTTTATAGTTTCTGGTCTTACATTTAGATCTTTAATCCATTTTGAGTTTATTTTTGTGTATGGTGTTAGAAAGTGTTCTAGTTTCATTCTTTTACAAGTGGTTGACCAGTTTTCCCAGCACCACTTGTTAAAGAGGTTGTCTTTTTTCCATTGTATGTCCTTGCCTCCTTTGTCAAAGATAAGGTGTCCATAGGTTCGTGGATTTATCTCTGGGCTTTCTATTCTGTTCCATTGATCTATATTTCTGTCTTTGTGCCAGTACCATACTGTCTTGATGACTGTGGCTTTGTAGTAGAGTCTGAAGTCAGGCAGGTTGATTCCTCCAGTTCCATTCTTCTTTCTCAAGATTACTTTGGCTATTCGAGGTTTTTTGTATTTCCATACAAATTGTGAAATTCTTTGTTCTAGTTCTGTGAAAAATACCGTTGGTAACTTGATAGGGATTGCGTTGAATCTATAGATTGCTTTAGGTAGAATAGCCATTTTGACAATATTGATTCTTCCAATCCATGAACACGGTATGTTTCTCCATCTGTTTGTGTCCTCTTTGATTTCTTTCATCAGTGTTTTATAGTTTTCTATGTATAGGTCTTTTGTTTCTTTAGGTAGATATACTCCTAAGTATTTTATTCTTTTTGTTGCAATGGTGAATGGTATTGTTTCTTTAATTTCTCTTTCTGTTTTTTCATTGTTAGTATATAGGAATGCAAGGGATTTCTGTGTGTTAATTTTATATCCTGCAACTTTACTATATTCATTGATTAGTTCTAGTAATTTTCTGGTAGAGTCTTTAGGGTTTTCTATGTAGAGGATCATGTCATCTGCAAACAGCGAGAGTTTCACTTCTTCTTTTCCTATCTGGATTCCTTTTACTTCTTTTTCTGCTCTGATTGCTGTGGCCAAAACTTCCAAGACTATGTTGAATAGTAGTGGTGAGAGTGGGCACCCTTGTCTTGTTCCTGATTTCAGGGGAAATGCTTTCAATTTTTCACCATTGAGGGTGATGCTTGCTGTGGGTTTGTCATATATAGCTTTTATTATGTTGAGGTATGTTCCTTCTATTCCTGCTTTTTGGAGAGTTTTAATCATAAATGGATGTTGAATTTTGTCAAAGGCTTTCTCTGCATCTATTGAGATAATCATATGATTTTTATCTTTCAATTTGTTAATGTGGTGTATTACATTGATTGATTTGCGGATATTAAAGAATCCTTGCATTCCTGGGATAAAGCCCACTTGGTCATGGTGTATGATTTTTTTAATATGTTGTTGGATTCTGTTTGCTAGAATTTTGTTAAGGATTTTTGCATCTATGTTCATCAGTGATATTGGCCTGTAGTTTTCTTTTTTTGATTTGGCTTTTTAAACATCCAGATTTTATTCTGGAGTACAGTGTAAGGTGGAGTCTAACTTAGTTTTTCCAAATGTGTAGCCACACTCTGAGCACCACCTTCTGCCTATCTGATGTGCTGCTGTTACAAGCTCCATCCTCCAGTGGGTTGTGCTTGAAAAGCTTGTTTCCTGACCCAGAGTTGGAACTCTTCTCCTTAGGGACAGTGCCCTTCTGCAAATAACACAGGATGTGAAGCAAACAAAAATATTACAGTCTCCTTCTGACCTCTGCTGACCCCCCAACCAGACCACCAGGGTTGAGGTTACGGAGCAGGGAAGAGAGAGCTGCTCTGGCGGTTGAGGGGTGGGGTGGGGTGGGGGGTCCTGCAAGGAATGCTGAGTAGCCCTTGCCTGTAGGGCTGGGATGTGAGGTCCATGTGCCTTGTTAGTAGGTTTAATAGCAGCTCCACTGCAGCAGGCCCAGGGCCAGAGATAATACCCCAATTTAGTCAAATTATACCACTAATAGCAAACTGTGCCCTTAACATTCAACCCTGGCTTTTGTGCTTAAATCTAAACTACTGTATTATATCAGTGTGGCAACACCTTGCTTCTAGCTGGAGGCCTGCAGCCATCAACTGATTTAAGAAGCAGTTTGTTGACCAGTCTTGTCGCAGGATAGCATTTGCTGGAGTCTCAAAGAGGGGAATTTTCCAGACTATTTCTAGGCTTGCTTCTGTTCATTAATTTATCTAACCTATTCTTCTACAGTAACACACTGGTTTAGTTACTGAAATTTTACAGCTTGTGGGTTTTTTTGAAGTCAGCAATTCCCTGGCTTTCTAAAAATTTACATGAAATTCCTGTAACATAAAATTAACCATTTTAAAGTGAGCATCTCAGAGGTGTTTCATGCAATCACAGTTTATGCAACCATCACCTCTGTCTAGTTCCAGAACATTTGGTCACCCCAAAAGGAAACCCTCTACCCCTGAAGAAGTCACTGCCTCCCATGTTCTGGTCTCTGGCAATCAGCACTGAGGTTCTGTCTCTATGGGTTTATCTATCCTGGGTATTTTGTTTATTTAGAATCATGTAAGTATGACATCTTTTTCTTTCACTCAGCATAAAGTTTGCAAGGTTTTCATAGCATGTGTGATATTTGATAGAGTGATTTCCTTCCTTTTTGTTCTCATTTTTCCAAAATTTTTGGTTACTACAACCTATGATCTTTTCTGAAAGAACTTGAGAATCAACTTGTCAGATTCCACAAAATATTATGTTTTCACTCTCAGTACAATTGTGCTGAGTTAAATGTTGATTTTAGAGGAATCCATATATTTATAATATTGAATTTTTCCATCTAGACACATGGTTTACATTTCTCTTTATTTAGGTCTCATTTTATCAGTGTGTCCTTAAGTAAAGTTTGTAGTATTCCTCATATGTCTTATCATTTCTAGAAGTGCTTTTCTTTGATTTCTGTTATATATGGGTTACTTTCTAATACAGATTGTTGAGATATACTTGATCCACTGCATACATCTAAAGTGTTCAGTTTGATGAATTTTGACATAGGTATGTATACATCTGTGAAACCATCATCATGGTCAAGGTGATGAGCAGGTCAGCCAGTGCCCCAGACCATCCCCAGAACAATACTGATCTACTTCCCTTTACTGGAGACTAGGTTGTGTTTTTTAGCAATTTTATATAAATTCTTTTTGTTTTTTTTTGATCTGTCTCTTTTTCTCTCAGATTTTTTTTTTTTTTTGGTCTGACTTTTTGCTCTCAGAATATTTATTCTGAGGTTCATTCATATTGTTGAGCATGTCAGTAGTTTTTATTTTCTTGTTAATGAGTAGTAAATAAGTCATTGAATACTTACAGCTTGCTTGTTCCTGACTTTTGGGGTTTTTTCCAGTTTGGACTATTAAAAATTAAACTTCTGAACTTTCAGATACAAGTCTTTGTGTGCACATGTGCTTTCATTTCTCTTGGGTAAATGCCTAGGACTGGATGCTGGATTGAATGGTAGATGTATGTTTAAACTTTTAAGAAACTGCCAGACTATTTTCTAAGTTCTTATATCATTTTACATTCCTACCAGCAGGACATTAGAGTTCAGTTGTTTTTATATCCTTGTCAACACTTAATATTTTCATTCTTTTTAATTTTACTATTCTAGGGCATGTGTAGTAGCTTTAGATTATGGTTTTGGTTTGCATTTCTCTAATCACCAGTGATTTTCAGTATCTTACCTTCTAGTTTTTTCCATTAGTATATCTTCTTTGGTAAAGTGTTTGCTCAAATTTTTTTTGCCTGTTTTCTTATTGGGCTGTTTGTCTCACTATTCAGTTTGAAGAGTTCTTTATATATTTGAAATGCAAGTCCTTTGTTGGATATGTGTTTTACAAATATTTTTTACCAGTCCCTAGATTACCTTTTCATTTTCTTCACAGTGTTTTTGAAACTTTTAAACTTTGATGAATTCAATTTATTAATTTTTTTTGTAGTTAGCATTTTGTATTACATTTAAGAAAACATCGCCAAGTTCAGATCAAGATTTTTCTTTATAATCCCTTCTAGAAGTTGTATGATTTTAGTTCTTAACATTTAGGTCAATGACTTCTCTCAAATTGATTTTTGAATGTGTTATAAGAATCAAGCGTCACTTTTACATATAGCTGTCAAATTGTTCTAGCACTCTTTTTTAAAAAATGATTTTCTTTTCTTCATTGAATTGCTTTGGCACTTTTGTCAAAAATCAGTTGATTTCATGTACAGGTATATTGCTGGGCATTACTCTATTACTGATGATCGATCCTCCAGTTCTGCCATCTTCCACCTCCTCTCCCTCCTCCAGTCAGTAACTCTTCTTGCCTCTTCACTTGATGCCAGTCCCTGTGTGCCAGCTCTTATACTGTACTACTGTACTTTTCAAGGTATTGTGCAGTAAGCTCTGAAATACTTTTTTCATTGTTTGTGTTTGTTTGTTTTTTATGTGTTATTTGTGTGAAAGTGTTATAAACCTATTACAGTTCAGTGCTATGTAGCTGATTTTGTTAGTTGAATACCTAGGCTAACTTAGTTGGACTTAACAAATGTACTCTCAGAACTGAACTTGTTCACATGTAGGGAACTCACTGTCTACTTATTAACATTTTATTTAATTCCATGTCATCAGAGAATAATTCAGTTTTATGGCCTAGCATGAGTCAGCAAGAGATGCGGGTTCGACCCCTGGGTGAGGAAGATTCCCTGGAGGAGGAAATGGCAACCCACTCCAGTATTCTTGCCTGGAGAATCCCATGGACAGAAAAGCCTGGTAGGCTACAGTCCATGGAATTGCAAAGAGTCAGACATGACTGAGCATGCATGCACACACATGAGTCAGCAGACTTTTTCTGTAAAGGTTCACATAGTAAATATATTGAGTTTTGTGGGCCACATATGGTATCAATTGCATACTAATTTTTTTAACCCTTTAAAAAACATAAAAACCATTTACAACTCACAGTCTGTACACAGTCTACAGTCTGGATTGACTTAAATGACCCCAAGCCTAAACGATGATCCATCTTGGTAAATGTTTCTTTTCTCCTGAAAGGAATGTAAATTCTGCTGTTGCTGCAGTTGAAAATCTTCTGATGATTATTAAAATTAAGTTTTTCATCTCTCCTTTTCTCTGGTACTCTGATTACATGTATGTAGACTAGTTGATATTGTCCCAACTATACCTAGATGAACACATGGAAGGAAACAATACAGATATAATCAGAAATTAGAAGTTAAGAAGAGAGGAGAGTTGTTAATTGAGAATCAGTTCTGGTAAAAAGCATAATAAACTTGGCAAATATAATAGTAAAAGAAAATAAAATAATTATAAGCAGAATTTAGATGGCAAAGAGTAAAGTAAAAGTATAAGGAGATTTGAAAATTATAAAAGAATTTGGTGCTTAGCTCTTATGTGTAGCCCTATACAGCTAAGATTGAAATTCTTGATGAGTTAAATCATTTCTACTGCTGTTTAAAAAGAAGGAATTTGATGTCAAACCCATATCAAGGAAAAAATTGGAAAAGTCGTTAGAAAATTATTTCCAACAAAAGCACTAGACTCAAGTCTTTTTAAGGTAGCATTCTATAAAATTGTCAACAAAAGGTAATTCCCCCATTCTGCGAACCATCTTAAAACTTTGGAAAAAGATGGGAAGCTTCTCAGTTTGTGTAGTGGAAAACTAATCTTTTAAAAATATATTTATCTTATGTTCAACAACCTCATTGAATTCTTTTATTGTTTCTTCTTCCCCACCCTCTTTCTTGGCTGTTTCATGACCCTTTGGATTGTCTGGGGCTGATAAGTTTATGAGTTTTATGTGATAGGAATTAAGTGATTGCAGATTCCATGATGTTTGTGCAGAGGAACAAATGAGAGGGGAGAAGTTAGCAAACGTCCAATAATTCTATTCTCCACTCTTTTTTTAGTCCTGTTGAATGGTCTCCCAGCGCCTCTCCCTAACTCCATTCTAACCTGTCTTTCCTACATTCTCACCAGTGGAAATTTTCTAAAGATCAGATTACTCACCTGCTTAGAATTGTTCTCCAACCCTCCATTTTTAGATTCAAAGGCAAGTTCATTGATTTATTTACTACTGAATGCTCAGTAGCTAACACTCAGTAGGTGTCTATGCAGTGGGTGGACCTCACTGGAGTCTAAGACGCTTTTAGATTTGCCCCCTCCCTACCTTTCTAGCCCTCCTCCTGCCGTGGGAACTCTTCCTTAGTTCTCCAGACCTGCTGTTGCCATTTTGGCCTTTGTGCGCACACTCCGTTCCTCTCCCTGTGGGTTAGGTTTGGGCTCTGTGTTGTGATAGTGCCTTTGTTTTCTTCCATTGCAGCTCCTACCACTCTAGTCACAGAGGTGGCGAGCGTGCCTCTCCCTGCAGCCAGGGCCCCTGGAGGCCATACAAGGTGCCTTTCACCGGTCCTGCCTCCCCCACGGTGCTTGGGTGTGTCCGTACTCCGGGAGGCATGCAGCAAGCCTTCATTGAGTTGCAGTCTCTGGCTCCTTTCTGATTGGCGTTTCTATGTCTGGGATATTGGATGCCAGCCTCCAGCTAAGTTATGTTTGTGTTAAACATGAATTGAAATGCAATTACAGCTAGCAGTGTGGTTTGGGGGCTGAGTAATAGAGTAAATAAGAAGGGTGTCTTCGTCCCGAGCGCCAGTTCATCTCCTTTGCTTTCCTGCCTCCTGCCATTGAGCATGACTCATGAGCAGCACGAGTTCAGCTTGTCTCCTCTTAAATCCCATCACTTTCACCCTCCCTGTCCTCCTTGCCTTGTGGGAGCTCTGGCAGGGCCCCTTTGTTAAAGCCAGTCAGAAGCCCACAAGCCAGGCCTTTGCAGTCTGGTTGGCCTCCACAGCACCTCCGCGGCTGGCTCCGGGGGTCTGTGTGGAGCCTGGGCAGAGGGGCCACTCAGTAGCTCTTTCCTAATTCTTATTCTTCTTGACCTCATCTCAACTCTGGATGCTGTTGACCAATTTCTTCCTTCCTTAATATATTCATTTTCTGAATATAGAACTAACGCATGCTCACTGTAGCCAACTTGGAAGATACACAAAAGTACAAGGGAAAAAAAAAACGGCTCATAATCCTACCACTCAGAAGAAATATGCTGTTAACATTTTGAGATGCATCCTTTAGTTTTTTCTCCCTCCATGTGTGTGTTAGCAATAATGGGATTCTATCATATATGCTCTTGGATAACTTGCTTATTATTGCATTGTATGTTGTTGTTGTGCTATTGCAGTGTTTTCTTGGGTCATCAAGTATTCTTCTGTAGCCCTTCTTTCCTGAAGCACTCTCATCCCTTAGATGTGATCTCACCTCTCTTCTCCCTTGTGTTTTCCTGATTTCCCCTTCACTTGGGGTCTCTGCCATGGTGCACACATGACCCAGCCTCCTTCACTGTGAGCCCTCCTTCAGCCTGGGGCCCAGCCACTTCCTTCCCCACCAGTCACCTGCGCCAGCCTCTCTCCTTAGCCAGGCCCACGTTTCCTGCCTGGCAGACAAGCCCATCCTTTGTGAGTGGCTGACACTCATCCTGAATATTCCCAAATTCCGCTGTCTTCTGTGTCCTCTCCACTGCCCACCCAGGCCCCCAGCCCACAGCTGCTGCTGGCCTGAACTTCCTCCCAGGTGGAGGCCAGGTTCCTCCTGGGGCTCCTCTGCCCTCCCCTACCCCATCTGGCAGTTTCTTGGGTTCTCCTTCTGCCTCATCTTTTGCATCATCCTTTTCTGTCTCTGCCTCCCCAAGGCAGGTCCTCACCATTCTTGTTCCAGATGGTCTCTTCCAGGGGGACTCTAGTCCTTCCCTTCTCAGTGCCTGGTTTTCTCCTTTAAGCGTCACTCTTAGAATTCCAGCTCCTGCTCTGAGCTCCCCAGAGACTGCCCCTCTTGCACGGGGCCAAGTCCTAACTCCTACACTTCCCCTGATACCCCAGTCCAGCCATTCCTGTTCCTCCCATGCAGGCCTCTTATGACCCAGGTCCCTACCGTTCCTGCTCCTGTCTTTTCTGCGGCTGTGCCTTCCCTCTTCCTCTGCTCCGTGCCCGGCTGTCGATGCTTTACGAGACCCCTGCCTAAAGCTGCCTTGGGTTCTCCTCTCACCCTCCCCTCCCTGCATCCTGAATGTCCGTGCTAAGTCTGTCTCTGTGCTAGGTGCTTCCATGGATAGTATTTACCTCCCAGAATGACCCTGTGAAGATGCTGTTATAATCTCACTTTACAAATAAGAAAACAATCTCAGAGAGCTCGAGGGCTCTTCCTAAGATCACACAACAGGTGTGGATGAGCCACAATCAAACCCAGGAATCTCCTGCCTCTGGGCGTTATGCGCTCCTGCTGATCCAGAGTATCTCCGGGCTTTCCTCCAAGGGAGGTTCCCCGTCTTACTCATGCTTGTAAACACTGAAGCACGTGGTGCAATGCCTTGCACACTGTAAGTGCTTAGTAAATATTTGCCAAAAGAAAAGTAAAGACTTGTGGCCCAAAGGGATGAATTGCAGCCTAGTGATGACTGTACCCACAGGTAGAAGTCTCTACTTAAAGCCAGGTCAGGCTGCATACCCCAGGGCAGCACAGGAGAGACCCAGAGCATCTCATACAATTTGAACACCAGCATTTACCACTGAGGAAGTGTTTTCTGTGTGCTAAGTGAAGTGAAAGTGTTAGTCAGTCATGTCCGACTCTTTATGACCCCATGGACTGTAGCCTGCTAGGCTCCTCTGTCTGTGGGATTTTCCAGGCAAGAATGCTGGAGTGGGTAGCCATTCTCTTCTCCAGGCATCTTCCCGACCCAGGGATCAGACCTGGGTCTCCCTCATTATAAGCATATTCCTTACCGTGTGAACCACCAGACTAGGTGCTGGGCAAAGCACATTACTGACTTTAAATTGTTACTGCAACTGCTTAAGATAGAACCTGTTGTCTCCATTTGCAGAGGTAGAAGCTGAGACTCAGAGAGGTCAAGGAACTCAGCCAAAGTCACACAGCCACTAAGTGACAAAGCCAGGGTTTGAATTCACATCTGTCCTGTACCATAGTCCATGTTTTTTTTAATTAATTTATTTATTTTAATTGGAGGCTAATTACTTTACAATACTGTGGTGGTTTTTGCCATACATTGACATGAATCGGCCATGGGGGTACACGTGTCCCCCATCCTGAACCCCCCTCCCACCTGCCTCCCCACCCCATCCCTCAGGGTTGTCCCAGTGCACCGGCTTTGAGTGCCCTGTTCCATGCATTGAACTTGGACTGGTGATCTATTTCACACATGGTAATATACATGTTTCAATGCTATTCTCTCAAATCATCCGACCCTCGCCTTCTCCCACAGAGTCCAAAAGTCTGTTCTTTATATCTGTGTCTCTTTTGCTGTCTTGCATATAGGGTCATTGTTACCATCTTTTTAAATTTCATGCTGCTGCTGCTAAATCACTTCAGTCGTGTCCAACTCTGTGTGACCCCATAGACAGCGGCCCACCAGGCTTCTCTGTCCCGGGGATTCTCCAGGCAAGAATAATGGAGTGGGTTGTCATTTCCTTCTCCAAAGCATGCATGCATGCCACGTTGCTTCAGTCGTGTCCGACTCTGTGCGACCCCATGGACAGCAGCCAGCCAGGCTCCTCTGTCCAAGGGATTCTCCAGGCAAGATTACGGGAGTGGGTTGCCATTTCCTTCTCCATATATATGCATTAATATACTGTATTGGTGTTTTTCTTTCTGACTTATTTCACTCTGTATAATAGGCTCCAGTTTCATCCACCTCATTAGAACTGATTCAAATGCGTTCTTTTTAATAGCTGAGTAATATTCCATTGTGTATATGCACCACAGCTTTCTTATCCATTCGTCTGCTGATGGCATAGTCCATGTTTTAAGCTGCTGTGCCCTCCTGCTTCCTTGGCCTAGGAGAGAAGGTATTTGGTCGTATGCGGTCTAGGTGGTCAGCCTAGAGTCCAGCCAGAAAGGGGCTTTGAAACGTTATCCATGGTTAGCAGGGACAGAGAGGGTGGTCTTGCGGAGCTGAACTAGCCTTCAGCAGCAGCTTCTCTTTTCTTCTCTTTCTCTTCCTTCTCTGTCTCCATAATATAGTCCTAACTCTCCTGATTCTGTGATAGAGGATCAATGAACCATGCCCTTTTTTTAATTAAAAACATCTTCATGATATTTTAAAAATAATAAAAACTCATTTCAGAAAATCCAAATCATGTAGAATTGTATAAACCAAAGAGCGAAAATGCTACCTTTTCTTCCCCGTAATCCCATGCATTTTATTAACAATTTGGAGATAGCCTGCTTGGGTTGTGTTTCCCTTCTGCAAGAAATCATATTTATTTTTAATTAAATAAGGAATACAAAAGCTTCTTATTTAAAAATATCAAACAGCACAGCCAAAGCTCAAGCACCTTTTGACCACACTCCTTATTTCTGTTCGTTGCTGTCCTCAGTTTGGTTTTTCGTCCTTTCCCCCTTCATTTGCACATGTAAATAACTGTCAGAAATACAGCTTCATGGCTTGTTCTCTCAGTATGACTTACATCACGCAGTGAGCTCTCGCTTTGTCTCTGCGGAAGGATGCACGTGTCATTTAGATCTTTCTGTATCAGCGTGTGTGTTTGGCGGGTTCTCACTCCCCCATGTGTGGTGTGTGTGTAGGCTGAGCACTCTGCTCAGGCAGCCCCCTCTCACTGCTCAGCTTCAGTTTCCTCCCAGTTTTTCACTAAACAAAGCCTCAGTAGAGGCCTCTTGTTTGGATCACCAGATTTAGCAAATAAGAATACGGGATACCCAGCTAAATGTAAAAACTTTGAAATTTTTTTAAAATTTGAAAAAAATGATTCATTGTTTACCTGAAATTCGCATTTAAGTGGGTGTCCTGTGTTTCCTCTGGCAGCACTCCTCCTTATGCACATTTGCAAGTATTTAAAGGCCCCACTTCTTTGCTTTTAAAGTCTCTTGTCTGATTTTCTTAAATTAAAAATTGTGTTACAAAGCATTTCATATATGTACAAAAGTATACAGAATAACTATCCAGGTAAATATCCATGTAATCACCATGCAGCTTTTCCAGGTCTTAATGTTTCAACCAAGTTTATGTGTTTTTTTTTGTTTTTTTTAATAAAAGAAACAAAACATTATTGGTGCCTGTGCACCATTTAGGCCCACGTGTCCTTTCTAAGCCAGAGTAACCACTGAGTTCAGTGTTTTTCATTCCTGTTTATTTGTTTCCACTTTTATATCGATGCTATCATCCTATGGAAAGCTTATCCTACCGTACATATTTTCAGCTTGCTTTTTTGCTTAGCACTGTTTTTGAGATTTATCCTTGTGGGTACATGTAGCTCCAGTTCACGTGTTTTTAAAGCTGTGTGCATTTTTGTTGCATGAATATACTGTGATGTACTTATTCACCCTTCTCTTGATGAGGATTTGCACTGCTGCCAATAATTTACTACTATAAACGGTATTACAAACAATAATACTTATGTCTTTATGCTAAGAATTTCTTCTCTAGGGAACAATTTAGGAGCAGAATTGCTAGGTCGTTTCCCCCTTACCAAAGTTAGTAAGTGTGTTCTCCAAAGGGGCTGTGCCAGCTTGTGCCCCACTCATTTTGGTCAGGTAGTTATTATGGTTTAGTCAGTGATTTACCATGAACGGTATAAAATTGTCATTTTAAATTTGTTCTTAGCCACTTCCCTGGTGGTTCATTTGGTAAAGAATCTACCTGCAGTGCAGGAGACTGGGTTTGATGCCTGGGTTAGGAAGAGCCTCTGGAGAAGAAAATGGCAACCCACTCCAGTATTCTTGCCTAGGAAATCTCATGGACAGAGGAGCCTGGTAGGCTACAGTCCATGGGGTCGCAAAGAATCAGACATGCCTCAGTGACTAAACCACCATCAGAGTGGTTGAACATTTTCTCACGTGGCTTTTACATGTTGTATATTATTTTTCTTTTCTCTTCCTTTTTTTCCTTGTTGATTTGTAGACGTTCTTTATTTATTTTGGATATTGTCAGTTCTGCATTGCTCACAGTATGAGACTTGTCTTTTCACTGTTTTGAGTGGCCTCTGTTGTATCAAAGTTTTTAGTTTTAGGATAGTAAGTTTCAGTGAAACTATGAGCCATGCCGTGTAGGGCCACCCAAGATGGACAGGTCATGTTGGAGAGTTCTGACAAAATGTGGTCCACTGGAGAAGGAAATGGTAAACCTCTTCAGTATTCTTGCCTTGAGAACCCCGTGAATAGTACGAAAAGGCAAAGAGATATGACACTGAAAGATGAACTCCCCAGGTCAATAGGTGCCCAATATGCTACTGGAGAAGAATGGAGAAATAACTTCAGAAAGAATGAAGAGACAGAGCCAAAGCAAAAACAATGCCCAATTGTGGATGTGGCTGGTGATGGAAGTAAAGTCTGAAGCTGTAAAGAACAGTATTGCATAAGAACCTGGAATGTTAGTTCCATGAATCAAGGTAAACTGAAAGTGGTCAAACAGGAGATGGCAAGAGTGAACATAGACATTTTAGGAATCAGTGAACTAAAAAGGATGGGAATGGGCGAATTTAACTCAGATGACCATTATATCTATGGAGTAGCCCTCATAGTCAACAAAAGAGTCCAAAATGCAGTACTTGGGTGCAGTCTCAAAAATGACAGAATGATCTCTGTTTGTTTCCAAGGCAAATCATTCAATATCACAATAATCCAAGTCTATGCCCTAACCAGTAATGCTGAAAAAGCTGAAGTTGAATGGTTCTATGAAGACCTACTAGAACTAACACCCAAAAAAGATGTCCTTTTCATCATAGGGGACTAGAATGCAAAAGTAGGAATCAAGAGATACCTGTAGTAACAGACAAAGTTGGCCTTGGAGTACAAAATGAAGCATGACAAAGGCTGATAGTTTTGCCAAGAGAACGCACTGGTCATGGCAAACACACTCTTCCAACAACACAAGAAAAGACTCTACATATGGACATCACCAGATGATCAATACTGAAATCAGATTGATTATATTCTTTGTAGCCAAAGATGGAGAAGCTCTATACAGTCAGCCAAAACAAGACTGGGAGCTGACTGTGGCTCAGATCATGAACTCCTTATTGCAAAATTCAGATTTAAACTGAAGAAAGTAAGGAAAACCTCTAGACCATTCAGGTATGGACCCCAAATCAAATCCCTTATGATTATACAGTGGAAGTGACAAATAGATTCAAGGGATTAGATCTGATAGACAGGGTGCCTAAAGAACTATGGATGGAGGTTCATGACATTGTACAGGAGACAGTGATCAAGACCATCCCCAAGAAAAAGAAATGCAAAAAGGCAAAATGGTTGTCTGAGGAGGCCTTACAAATAGCTGCGAAAAGAAGAGAAGCTAAAGGCAAAGGAGAAAAGGAAAGATATACCCATTTGAATGCAGTTTCAAAGACTATCAAAGAGAGATAAGAAAGCCTTTCTCATTGATCAATGCAAATAAATAGAGGAAAACAATAGATTGGGAAAGACTAGAGATCTCTTCAAGAAAATTAGAGATACCAAGGGAACATTTCATGCAAAGATGGGCACAATAAACAACAGAAATGGTATGGACCTAACAGAAGTGAAGATACTAAGAAGAGGTGGCAAGAATACACAGAAGAGCTATACAAAAAAGATCTTCATGACCCAGATAACCACGATGATGTGATCACTGAGCTAGACCTAGGCATCCTGGAGTTCGAAGTCAAGTGGGCCTTAGGAAGAAGCATCACTACAAACAAAGCTAGTGGAGGTGATGCAATTCCAGTTGAGCTATTTCAAATCCTGAAAGGTGATGCAGTTAAAGTGCTTCACTTAATATGCCAGCAAACTTGGAAAACTCAGCAGTGGCCACAGGACTGGAAAAGGTCAGTTTTCATTCCAATCCCAAAGAAAGGCAATGCCAAAGAATGCTCAAACTACTGCACAATTGCACTCATCTCCCATGCTAGTAAAGTAATGCTCAAATTCTCCAAGCCAGGCTTCAACAGTACGTGAACTGTGAACTTCCAGATGTTCAAGCTGGATTTGGAAAAGGCAGAGGAACCAGAGATCAAATTGCCAACATCTGCTGAATCATAGGAAAAGCAAGAGAGTTCCAGAAAAAGATCTACTTCTGCTTTAATGACTATGCCAAAGCCTTTGACTGTGTGGATCACAACAAACTGTGGAAAATTCTTCAAGAGATGGGAATACCAGACCACCTGACCTGCCTCCTGAGTAATCTGTATGCAGGTCAGGAAGCAACAGTTAGAACTGGACATGGAGCAATAGACTGGTTCCAAATCAGGAAAGGGTACGTCAAGGCTGTATATTGTGACCCTGCTTATTTAACTTATATGCCAAGTGCATCATGTGACATGCTGGGCTGGTTGAAGCACAAACTGGAATCAAGATTGCTGGGAGAAATATCAATAGCCTCAGATATGCAGATGATACCACCCTTATGGCAGAAAGCGAAGAACTAAAGAGCCTCTTGAAAGTGAAAGAGGAGAGTGAAAAAGTTGGCTTAAAGCTCAACATTCAGAAAACTAAGATCATGGCATCCAGTTCCATCACTTCATGGCAAACAGATGGGGAAACAGTGGAAACAGTGACAGACTTTATTTTCTTGAGCTCCAAAATCACTGTAGATGGTGACTGTAGCCATGAAATTAAAAGACACTTGCTCCTTGGAAGAAAAGCTATGACCAACCTAGACAGCATATTAGGAAGCAGAGACATTACTTTGCCAACAAAGGTCCATCTAGTCAAAGCTATGGTTTTTCCAGTAGTCATGTATGGAGTGAGAGTTGGACTATAAAGAAATCTGAGCACCAAAAAATTGATGCTTTTGAACTGTGGTGTTGGAGAAGACTCTTAGAGTCCCTTGGACTGCAAGGAGATCAAACTAGTCCATCCTAAAGGAAATCAGTCCTGAATATTCATTGGAAGGACTGATGCTGAAGCTGAAACTCCAGTACTTTGGCCACCTGATGTGAAGAACTGACTCATTGGAAAAGACCCTGATGCTGGGAAAGATTGAAGGCAGGAGGAGAAGGGGACGACAGAGGATGAGATGGTAGGATGGCATCACCAACTTGATGGACATGAGTTTGAGTAAGCTCCGGGAGTTGGTGATGGACAGGGAAGCCTGGAGTGCTGCAGTCCATGGGGTCGCAGAGAGTCGGACACGACTGAGCAACTGAACTGAACTGAAGATTCATCAGTCTTCTCTTTTATAGATTTTCTTATACACGTGTTCATTTCTTTAATAATTCTCTCTATTAAAATTATAAAGATAGCTTACATCTGTTTTGAAAAGTTCTAAAGTTTTGCTTTTCACGTTTAATCTATTAGAATTTGATTTTTATGTGAGTCAGAGCTCTGATTAATCTTTTATTCTACAGTGATTGTCACATGTCTGCATGCTGTTGTTGAGTAGTTCGTGCCTCGGCCCCCGGTGTGTCAGCAGCAGCTCTGTCCCAGACTGAGTGTTCGTGGCTGCGAGGGGCGCACCCTCCACGTGGGTGCCCGCCAGCCACGAGGAGACCCCTGTGCCACTGATAACGCTCTCCAGGGGGCCTGTGGAGGAGGCCCAGGGCTGTGTCCTGGCCTGGCCATCTGGGGGCGGCAGAGGCAGAAACAGGGCTCCTGTTTTCCAGGGGTGTCTCCGGGGCCCTTTGCTTTCTCCCACCCACCCAGCCTCGGGAACCAGTCCTCTGGGTGTCTGCAGTAACCATGGCAGCTGGTCAGGGGTGGAAGAAAAAGGGCCGTTCCGTGCAGCTCCGATGTGCTCCCTTCGCTCCATGGCATATTTCAGACTGTGTGTTCTTTTACTTGTTCACTCAGACATCTGGTCAGTATCTGATTATGTTCCACCAGCAGGGCCTTGGGCTGGGTACTCTGAAAAACACCCAAGGAGTAAAGCAGGATCCTTACTTTAAGGAGCAGAAGTAATCATAAAGAACTAACATTTTTGGAGTATCTGCTACATGCCAGCTGTAAGGCCTTTTTCCAAAATACAGCTTTCTTGAAATATAATTAACCTACCATAAAACCCTCCCCCCTTAATAGTGTATAGTTCAGTAGTTTTTTGTATATTCACAGAGTTGTGTAATCTTCAGTTTCAGAATATTTTCATCACCCCAGAAAGAAATCTCAAACCCATTAGCAGTCACTCCCCATCTCCCCATGCCTCCAGCCCCTGGCAACCATGAATCTACTTTCTGTCTGTGGATTTGCCTTTTCTGGACATTTCACATAAATGTACAGTATCCTTTCACTTGTCATAATGTTACCAAGGTTCATCAGTGTTGTAGCATGTGTCACGTCTTCATTCTCTTTTTATGGCCAAGTAATATTCCATGGTATGGATAGATCACATTTTGTTTATCTGTTCATCAGTTGATGGATATTTGGGTTGTTGCCACCTTTTGCCTCCAAAAACAAGTACTCTCCTCTGTCTTACAGTTTCCTTGATATTAGAGAAGGTTTGACGCAAGAAGCTCTGAGAAGGGAAGATCCTGGAAGAAGCGAGTATAATCCTGGCTGGTGGGAGCAGGGAGACCCGGCAGTGGGCTCTGTCAGCCAGGTCCTGAGTTATGAAAGGGAACCACGGGGACAAAGCCAGGAGGTCGCCAGGTGCATTCAGGGAAGGTGAACTTGAGGAGGGAGAGCTGGGGTGTGAGTGGAGGGACCAGCCTGGAGATGGAGGGAGCCGTGGCAGGCTCGGGACGGAGCCATGCATTCATTTCTCTGGGTAAGAAATATCCTAACTTTTAGCTGAAGATTCCTGGCAGGCTTGAGTCTCCATTCAGGATTCAAAACAATAAGATGATGCAAATCAGATCAGAACCAAAACCCAAGAGTTCCTGGGCTTGTCACCAGATAAGTCAAAAGGCTCATTTCACTTTGTCGTTTTTAGAAAGCATTTTGGTCACACCTCCTATTAGAGATCCAGAAGGATGTTGTGTCCACACTGGTCTGAGTAAGGGTTTAAGTGGCTCCCTGGTTGGCCACTGTCTGACCTGGGTGAAGTGTGTGTGTTTCAGCAGTGAATGATCTCACACTTCAAGAGCCCTTTGAACGCAACTCTTATTTCTAGCATCTGCCAGATATTTCCTTTGGAATGTCTGCAGAATTTCCTGGCCCTTTGACTGCTTTCTGTCTGCCAAGCACATCTTTGAATTGTGGGTGGGCTCTCTTAAAACACCAGGGTGTGAACGGGTTGATGAAACCCATGGTTAGCAGTCTTTCAATAGTTTCTCTTTGGGCAAGAGTACTTGATCTTGACATTGAAGGACCTCTGACAGTTTTAAGGATTTACTGCCAGCCACTCTCCGGTCAGCTTAGTTGGGGAGCTGATTTACAAAGTGTTTCTTAGGTTTAAATCCAGCAGATCGTTATTTCTCATTCCATCGAATGAAGTCTTTTAAATTGTTGTTTTTCTTTTTTTAATATTAAAATTTTTTGTTTTTCTTATTATGAAAATCATAAAAAGTTAAAAGGTACAAACTTCTAGTTATAAAATAAATAAGTGATGAGATGTCATGAACAGCACGGCAACCGTAGTTATATTTACTTGTGACTGTGTCACATATTTGAAACTTGCTCAGTGAGGGTAGGTCTTAGAAGACCTCATCACACACACACAATTCTCTAAGTACGTATCATGACAGATGTTAACTAGACTTACTGTGATCACTTCACGGTATATAGAATATTGAATCATATGCTGTATAAATGAAACTAATATTATGCTGTATGTCAGTTACACCTCAATAAAAATAAATTTAAAGCAATAACATTAAAGAATACCCATAATGTCAACTGTGCAGAACCAAACAGCAGTTTAATACGTTGCTTTGATTTGTTTAGATCCTTTCCTATATAGCTAACTTTTAAAAACAAAATATAAGATTGCATTTTTTAAAAATTCATTGGAGTATGGTGGATTTACTGTGTTGTGTTAGTTTCAGATGTACAGAAAGTGAAACATTTATATATATATATGAGAAAAGGTGTTAGTTGCTCAGTTGTGTCCGACTCTTTCTGACCCCATGGATTATAGTCCACCAGGCTCCTCTGTCCATGGAATTCTCCAGGCAAAAATACTAGAGTGGGTAGTCATTCCTTATCCAGGGTATCTTCCCTGGCCGATGATCGAACCCATGTCTCTCATGTCTTCTGCATTCGTAGGTGGTTACTTTATTGTCTTAGCCACCAGGGAAGCCCATATATGTATACACATGTGTGTGTGTGTATCCATTCTTTTTCAGATTCTTTTCCCACATAGGTTATTGCAGAATATTGAGCAGAGTTCCCTGTGCTATAGTAGGTCCTTGTTAGTTGTTTTATATATAGTAGTTTGTATATGTTAATCCCAGTCTCCTAATTTATCACTTTCGCCACTTTTCCCCTTTTGTTGGTTTGATTTGGTGACCTGTGAGTCTGTTTTGTAAATAAGTTCATTTGTATCATTTTTTTTTTTTTATTTGATCCCAAGATTGTACTTTAGAAACCATTGTGTAACTTACTGTTTCCCTTCCACTTTCCTTGTCAGGAGATGTGTGTCCTCAGCATTGTTTGAAATGCTGAGGAGTCCTGCATTATAAGGACATCCTTTGGTCATTGGAAGTATGTCACTCGCTCCCCTCGTTTGCCTCTACAATGTCAAGCCTCCTGCCTCCTACCAGTCCCCTCCTACCAGGTTTTGGCCCCAGAGCCCTCCCCTTGCCCCTGTGGCCCACCCGTCAGCCTCATCTTCCCCTCGCTGCACACAGCTCTGCCTCCAGGTCTCACGACAGCATCTTCCCATCTCAGGAGTCAGCACTGAGGCCCCTCCTCAGAGAGGCCCTCCCTGGTCGCCTGTCCCCTGCCTGCCCTCCCTCAGTCACTGTCCCCCTTACTCTCCTTTAGATAAGACTCTTATTACTTCTAAAGTCGTCTTACATATTTGTTTGTCTACCTGTTTGTTATGCATCTTCCCCCATCTGGAATGTCCCCTGTGGGGTCAGGGACCAAGTCCATCTTGTCCAGCCCTCTGTCCTCTGCACCTCGTCCACATCAGGTGCCCAGAAGCTCAGTGTGAAGGGACAAGTGATGATCCACTCTTGTGCACAAAGCTGATGGTCCCCTCAGACTCTGTGCTCAGAAGTGAAGTTCCTTGGTCACGGGACATATATAGCTTTAAGGCTTTTAATAGGCAGCACCAAGTTAATGGAATTTAATGCTCATTTCAGGAGTAACTGGTGTGTCTATTTCCCCCTAATGTGGATTGTCTCATATGCTTTCTAGTACGAAGATCCCTGCTGCCCCGCTTAATATATTACGGACATAATTCTATACATATACATACTTTGTCCTTTCTGAGAACTGAATGTGTGTCCTTCAGTTCTGCATTGGTTCTGCACAGTTGACATTATGGGTATTTTTTAATGTTATTGCTTTACATTTATTTTTATTGAGGTATAACTGACAGGCAGCATTATGTTAGTTTCAGTTATATAATATGTGTCCTATGTATGTCCATTACATAGACATACCATAATTTATTTAGCCACAATCCTTTGGTTCCTCAATTTCCTCATCTATAAAATCAGCTAGTAACCGATTACTACAGTAACTCATATAGGGCTGTTGTGTTAACTGAGGTAACTTACACTAATGACTTGAGAATAAAATACTTGGGGCCGGTCCCGGCACCTAGAACGCACACAGTGAATGTGTGTTGTTGTTGGGGTCCTCGCAGAGTTTAGAACGCAGTGAATAGACTGGAGAGTTGGTTCGTCTGTGATGAGGGTGCAGTCTCTCGCACAAGTCCCTGCATCTCTTCTCCGAGCAAGTGAACCCCAGTGTGGGCTCTTCCTGAGGCCTGCTGGCCGGGGTGCTCCCTGGTCCCCATGTGCCCACGTCCTCCACCCTCCCCTTGTGTGGGCGAGCTCAAGTGTTCCCGTGGCCTGCAAGTTGAAGAGCAGCGTTAGAACGCTGGGCCCTGTGTGAATGCACAGGACCTTTTTTTTTTTTTTTTGCACAGGACCTTTTAAAGCGTTCCAGTTAGTCTGTTTCCTTCTCTTCTCCTGTCATCACAGCAAAGCTCTCCAAACCCACGAGCTTCCAGAACTGTTCCCGAGCGCTGCCTTCTCTGCAGCATTCAGGGGTGCCCGGTGGCATCCTCTCTGCAGCATTCAGGGGTGCCCCATGGCATCCTCTCTGCAGCATTCAGGGGTGCCCCGTGGCATCCTCTCTACAGCGTTCAGGAACACCCTTTCCCTGTGGCACTGTTTTTAAGTGGCCTGGGTGGTTCTTTGTGTTTGGGTCAGAAAGGCTTGCCCGTGGCTTGTCACCTGTCCCCAAGGCAGGGCCCAGAGGTGCCCTGGTGTTGACCCAGAAGGTGGACCGTCCTTCCCTGGGCTGTGTGGGGGTGCTCTGCTTACTGGGTGCTGAGGGGGCAGAGTCAGGGCACAGAGCCCCACCTCTGCTCTGACCACAGAGTGACTTCGAGTGAGTTTATGGAAGTTCACCAAGCCTCATTTTCTCATCTGTACACTGAGGGGGAAGTAGTACCCTTTGCATCGGGTGGTTGGGAGGATTCAGTGAGACTGCACAGCAGCTGCCTGGACCAGAGCCCCGACAGCAGTGAGTATTCGGCCGGGATCCCTGCCCCTCTGCCTGTCCTCAAACCAGGAGGCTTTCCTGCAGTTACACTCAGGGGTTCCTTCCCACGCCCCGTGGGCTCTCTGGGCTTCCTGAACACACGTTTCCTTCTGGGACTGCCTTGCGGTTGTGCAGAATGTGACCTCTGAGCTGGAGCCCGAGAAGGAAGGAAGTCAGGGGCCTGGGCTGCACGAGCCAGAGGCTGAGCCTGGACCAGGCAGGCAGCTGTACAAGGCCTGGTGTGGTTCTGCCAGGCTTGGGGGCCGCGGCTCCTCCACGTGCTCCTGTCCCTGGGTGGACTCGGCAGCGGAGAAGGCATGTGCAGCTTTGGTCGTTGTCACACTCTGGGACTCACTAAGGAGATGACCGGAGCCGGGTCACGCTGTACCTGCAGGAACATCCTTGTGGTCCTCATAGTAAAGATTTCTCTCCAGGGAGTATCTCGCCCGTCCTGTCTTCCATGAGACATCTCTCCAGCTCTTTTGAGTTTTTAAAATTAACACTCACTTTTCTTTTTTTAACAAAGTGATGCCCACACAGTTAAATCAGAGAGTACTAAGGGACTTTTAAGAAAGTATAGCCACCCCGGCCCTGTCTCTGCCTGCTCTCCCTGGTTCATTCCCCAGAGGCAGTTACTTTCAGCTCTTTTAGATTTTCTTCACTTCTGGCACTTCATCTCCATATTTCTAAATAATGTGATTGTACTGTTTATTCCTTGACCTCCTATCCTGCACATGTAGTTTTCTCATGTTCTCCGCCCATCAGGCAGTATCACAGTTTTGGCACATCAGTGGGCAGTGCTTATTCATCATAATGAGGCAGTCATTGAGTACCACTGGATCAAGTGATGCCCCAGGACTGGAGGTTCTTTCTTGTAACCTTTTCCTTTTCGTGGAATTAGTTCTTGACTTGTCTCTTTCACTTGCTTACTTGTCTAGATGCCTACTGATTTTTACATGAGAATTTAAAGTTTTTCTTCAAAGTTTTCAAGTTAGTTACTAAGTTATGTTTTCTCGCAGAGCTTCACGCCTGTAAATGCTTGACATGTTGCCCATCCACACCCCTAGCCAGGGTGCAGTCCACATTGCCTCCTCCCCCAGAGACGGCCTGCATCGCTCTTCTTTCCACGACCTTCTCTCCTTTCCCGAAGTCCAAGCCGTCCCCCTAGCAGTCTTGTGTGGCGGCCTGTTCCTGGAGCTCTAGGTTCCTCTGTATCGATTCAGTCCCCAGTTGTGCTGGCGCATCTTCCTCTAGGCTCCCTAGAAAAGGCCGCGGGAGATGAACTTTGTAAGTCCTTGAACGTCTGCAAACATCTTCTTCTACCTTCATGCTTACTTGACGCTGGTTGAGGTGGAGAATTCCAGAGATCCTCAGAATTTTGAAGAGGTTGTTCGCGCCTTAGTTTTCAGTGTTGCTGATGAGACATCGGGTGCACTCTGATTCCGTTCCTCTGTACGTGGCCTGTTACTTCTCTCTGGAAGTTCTAAGGGCGTTTTTTTCATCCCAAAATTGATGGGATTCTCCATGGCAGTGCTTTGGGGTGGGATTTTTTTATTCACTGTGCTAGAACTCTCAGGACCTCTTTACTGTGGAGGCTCATCTTTTCTTCTATTTTTTATTTCCCTTTCTGCAAATTTCATTGTTGGATACTATATTGATTCTTCAGTTTTCTTAATTTTTTTTCCCCATCTCTAGTTTCTCTCTTCACCTTTGTATTTTATTTTCTGGGAGATTTCCTCAATTTTCTCCTCCAATATATATTTTTTTAATTTTTAATTTTAGCTCTAAGTTTTTATGTCTAAACTCCTTGTGTTGTCTTAAATTTTTCCTTTTAAGACATTTTCCACAATATTCTATTCTTGTTTAAAAAAAAAGTAAAAGTGTTAGTCGATCAGCTGTGTCCAACTCTTTGCAGCCCCATGGACTGTCCATGAAATTCTCCAGGCAAGAATACTGGAGTGGGAAAGCCATTCCCTTCTCCGGGGATCTTCCTGACTCAGGGGTCGAACCCGGGTCTCCTGCATTGCAGGCAGATTCTTTCCTGTCTGAGCCACCAAGGAAACCCAGTTCTTGCTTGGTGACTGCAATATCTTCACTTATCCCTCTGAAGATATTCATTACAGGTTTAGTTGTTTATTCTTTAGCTTTTATTGTTTCCTCCTGTTTTCTGTGCTATTTTTAGGTCCCCTTTCTTCTAATAATTTGGACCCTGTCATCATATTTGAGACTCCCCCCCGCCCCCCCGGTGCCTGGTAATTCTTTGTTGTCAGGTAAGAGCCGAGCCCTAGCTCCTGGGGTCGGAGCCCTGTGGTAGGGGTGGGGCTCGTGCGCCCGGGAGCTGGCTCTTGTAACCGTAACCAGAGACCTCAGAGCCTGTGGGTGCTGGTCTTCTCTCTGGCACTCTTTAATTTCTCCAGAGACGCATCCTTCAATTTGCAGCATTTAGGGGGTACACCTGGCTCCCAAGGGGCCAGAAGCAGGAAGGAGGGTGGGCCTGGAGGGGGCCGGGGAGGGCCCGCCGTTCATCACTGTTCCACTCAGTGTGCAGACTTACTACCCTCTGCTCTGACTCTGGAGTTTTATTTCCTCCTTCACGTCCTTCCCCACCGAGCTGGTGTCCTGGAGCCCTGAGCCCATTTCTGCAGAAAATACTTCTGAAGCAGAGTGGGGATCTAGGAATCTAACGGCTTTGTTCTGTCCGTCTCCAGTTCTAAACTGGCATCCCACCCACCTCCAGGCCCTCCACCCTCATCGCAGTGGTGTCGGGCCCTGGGATGTCAGTGCCCCCTCCTCTGCTGCACCCTGGCCCTTCCACTTTCCACGCCTCCACACATCTGATGGCATCTGCCTCATGCTGTCCTCCTCTCTTTCCCTTTATTTTAGTGGCTCCCTGCTGTCTCCACTTGATTATCATTTTAGAAGAATGTTGGTGGGGAAGAGAGGTAAACCCAGGTGTCCTATCTGTCACTGCCCCCCTCTTCCTCTGCAGAGGCCGCTCCTGTACTGGGAAGATGGGAAAAGGAGAGGGAGGGTATGAGCGTGTGAGTGTGTGGAAGGGGGGTGTGTGTGTGCACGCGCGTGTGAACCCCTATGACAGACACGCCCGGGGCACTGCAGCTGGCAGCAGCATTGGGCATCCTCTAGTCGTTTTGGGAACACAACAGGTACAGATAAAACCGAAAGAATAAGTGACCTCACTGTTGAAATGGGGGTTTGACCTCCGAGTGGAGATTTTGAAGGGGACACATACACTCAGCTCAAGGGATTAAGTCCTGGAAATTTCATTTTTAAAGTTTGTATTACCTTACTCCAGTAGCTAGCAGGGTTACTTGGTTTTTCACGGTTTGCTGCAGATCTATGGGCTGATTCATCCGTTCACTCCTTCAGCCAGTTGCGGTTGAGCCCATGTGTATCAGGCAGGATGCTGAGTACAGGGGATAAATGGCCATCGGACATTGTCCTTGTCTTGGCAAAGCTTTTGTCAGTGGTGGGGCAGTAGAGCAGATAAAGGTTAATCACACAAGTACATAATCTGTGTTGAAGACCCGGTGTAGTCCCAGAGATGGGGAAGGAACCCCAGGGACCAGAGGCTGGAGCTGAGCCCCCATGTGGCAATGCAGGGCTTTTCGAATCCTGATGTAGTATGATATTGCTTTAAAAGCGTGTTTCACGTCGTCACATTTGCGTAAACCTGTCAGTTTGTGCTGGCTTCGTGGGGTCCCGGGTGAGCACTGAGGCAGGTCTCATGCATTATTCCCTCTGTCCCCACAGTGCCCCCGAGAGAGGGGGCTTGCTGAAGCCTGGGGTGTCAGGTTGGGGTCTGCTGTACCTAGAACCTTCTTCCTCCACACCTAGCCTGCCTCCCTGTACCCACTCTCCCATCCTGGGACTCAAGACTGAGTTCACGGGGACAGAGTTTAGATGTGAACCTCTGCAGGGCACCCATGTAGCTATTGACCACATACTTACCCCGTATGCTCAGTCACTTCAGTCGTGTCTGACTCCTTGTGACCCCATGGACTGTAGCCCGCCAGGCTCCTCTGTCCATGGGATTCTCCAGGCAAGAACACTGGAGTGGGTTGCCGTTTCCTTCTCCAACTTACCTCATAGCTAGTCCAACTTGCCATGGGGAGAGTTTAGGTTGGGAAGCACCTTTACCTGCCTGGGTACTTCTCCTGCTCCAGGGAAGGCAAGCTGTGAAGGCCCAGCCTTGTTCCTCCAGGGCCACTTCCCTAGTCCTGCTGCTGAGCCAGCTCTGGGCTCCCCACGCCCCAAGCAGCCTTGGAGGGGGATCCAGCCCAGCCTGTGGACCCCTGGCTGCAGGCACCTCTGTGCTGTGCACACCCACACCCACCCATGCACACGCATGTGTGCACGCATACCCCCACACACGGTTCTCTCCCTCCTCCTCTCTCTCCCTCTCACCTCCCTCCTCACCTCCCCTTGGCTGGGGTTGGAGGGCAGCACACATATTCACTTCACCGCACATGAGTTGTGGCTCAGGGCAGAGCTGGGCCATGGTGGACCTTGTTGAACGGGCCTCAGGAGCAGGTTGGAGGCCTGTTAACTGCAGGGACAGAGGGAGAGAAGGGGGCCTCTGAGGAAGGAGCCGGCCTGCTCCTGCTTCCCTCTCCCCTCTTTGCATTCCTGCACTGGCCTCTTCATCATACCAGGGTGTCTTTTCATTCAGGAAAGGGAAGATTCTAGCAGTGGGATAAGAGGAGGGAATCCTCATTTTCAAACCCTGGAAATGATGGCCTTGAATGAAGGGGCACACCACCCCACGGTGGAATTTCCAGTAGCCAGGAAAACCCTCCTGAACCCCCAGGCTTTTCCATGGAAGGCCGGACGCAGCTCTCTCTCTTCTGAGGTACCGCAGCCTTTGTGTGTTCTGCAGACTCTCTGGTTTTTTTTTTTTTTAATTTATTAAAAATAATGCAGTTATTATAGAGAAACCACATAGGCTCCCTTCTTTCTTTGTTCCTTTGGCATCTTGTCACATTTTAATGGTTCCGAAATTGCCATGCATCTGAGAAATAGGTTTGTGCAATTTGACATGATATTTCTTTTTTTCCTAAAGGAGTGTGCTTTAAATCCACAGGTGATTCCCAAATGGCTACATCTTTGAACTGAGGAAATACAAGCAGAGTTTGGGAAACAAAAATCTTTCAAACGTGGAACCCATGGGAGAAAAGATCCTTGGTAGTAGAAGTTGGGGCCACTGCCTCAAATCTCAGGTTTTCCGAGGAACTTTATGTACGACCATTATGGGGGCAAGTGCGGACAAGGCCTGGTCTGTTCCGCCGTGTTCTTTCTGTGGGAGTGACATACTTGAACCAGACTGTCCGAGATTGTCACCATACCATTCCTCCTTCAGCTTTCAGGTCAAACATCTTTGCATATTAAGCATAAGGACCCTTCTTGTCGCTTTATGGCATTTATGAACTTAACAATTGTTTGGTGTGAAAGCAAGCTCTTTTCTTTTGCCAGTTGGCCTTTGGTCTTTTCAGGGGCTCCCTCAGAGAACGTGGCCGTGGGGGCTCTGGGACCCTCCGGGTGGAGTCGGCCCCCACACTCCCGGCTTCGCACGTGACAGTCCGAGCCGTGTGGACATGGGACGGGGCAGAATCAGGCCAGCTTTGTGTAAAGAACAGAGGCGTTTTCAGCAGTTTGTGAGGACTGCCTAGAGCTTGTCAGATCAAGGAAGGCTTCCACAGTCTTCCCCGGTGGCTCAGCTGGTAAAGAATCTGCCTGCCGATACAGGAGACGCAAGAGATGTGGGTTCGATCCCTGGGTCAGGACGATAACCCAGAAGGAAATGGCAACCCACTCCAGTATTCTTGTCTGGAAAATTCCATGGACAGAGGAGCCTGGCTGGCTACAGTCCATGTGGTCGCAAAGAGTGGGACACAAATGAGCACACGTGCCTCCCACAGTCTAAGCCTCAGAAGGAGGAGCAGGGAGACCCCAGAGTGCACCACAGGGGGCCGGCTGCAGAAGGCGCTGCTCCCCAAAGAAGAGCTGCTCCCAGGTCTTCCCAGAGTCCCGACGGGGTGCAGCCAGGGTGTGGGAGGTCGATTACCCCTCTGACCTGTTAGGTGCTGAGGGAAGAAGCAGCACAGAGCCTGATCGTTCCCTAATGAGCATCGTGGAGAGAATAGGGAGAGCGTGTCCCGGCCAGCTGCCTTCTCTTCTCCGGTCTCCTTGTGAACTCTTCCCACTGATGGCCCCGGTCCCACAGCCCAGGGCCCAGGTCCTGTAAGACTCATATCAAGGCTGGCTTCATCCTTGAACGCTTCTTGAAAGTGGAAGTGAAAAGTGTTAGTTGCTCAGTCATGTCCGACTCTTTGCGATCCCAGGGACTATATAGCCCGCCAGGCTCCTATGTCTATGGAATTCTCCAGGCGAGAATACGGGAATGGGTTGTCATTCCCTTTTGCAGAGAACTTCCCAACCCAGGGATCGAACCCAGGTCTCCCGCATCGCAGGCAGATTCCTTACCATCTGAGCCACCAGGGAAGCCCTTAGCGGGAAATTTCTACAGCCAAATACAAGAATATGGCTCCTCAGTGAGACTAGAAACAAGAGGCTGAGTCTTTTTTTATTTTCCTTTCATGCTGGTTTTCAGCCTTGAATTCCACTCACAGAACTTGTGCTGAAAGGAAACGGGGCTGGGCGAACCTCTCTGACCCCCTGCCCGCCCCCCCACGCCCAGTGACAGCAGCCCCTGGCCAGCCCAGTCAGTCCCAGAGCAGGAAGCCGCCCAGGCTCCTGGCAGGCGGTGCCCCCCTCAGCTGGCATTTCACGCCCCATTGGACTTCCCTCTGCACCCTGTACCGTCCCTGGAGTGACTGGTAATGAGCACCTTCGTGTGCTGATTTCTCCAGTCCCTTCTTGGTCCATGACAAACAAAAGTTCCTCTTTTCTCATTAGAACCACTTTTGTCAGGCTGTCTTTAATCAATGGCTTCCCCAGGGACAATATTTTTAGAAGTTGTATTTTTCACACTCTCCCTGGGCCCCTCTTGGAAAAATCTCTTCCCAGGGCCTGGTGAAGTGGACTAATGAGATGCCGCGCGAGCCTGGGCCGGAGTTAATTGGCACAGGTACGGAAGCTCCTCACACCCGCCCTCCGTGGCCCCTGCCTCACCTGCGTCCTCTTCTCCGTCTCTTTGTTGCAGGTCTCGCAGACAGCAGATGGTGTGGACGCTGACCTCTGGAAAGACGGCTTATTTAAATCCAAGGTTACCCGATACCTGTGCTTCACAAGATCCTTTTCCAAAGAAAATGTAAGTCTAGTAGTGGCTTTCCGTTTGCTAAGTGAGGACAAGTCATTTCCATTCGTGTTTGAAATTCTGCTCACTTTTTTGGTGGTGGTTTATTTTCATCGCTGTGTTAATTTATCTGTGGTTTTAAGTAAACAGGGTAGGATCAGCAACCACTGCTGGGTTTCATTTATTAACAGTATTATTAACCACATACCCAAGTGTGTAGTGAATTCCATTAAAACCTGTTTTCCAGAGGAAACCCAGAGAAGATTTTTCTCACAGCTCTCATCCTGCCTGCCTTTCATCCGAGTAACAAATTGCAGGGTAGTATGATGTGGGCATCTTCCCAGGGAGCTGGCTTTAAAGCTGATCAGCAGAGGGGAGCAGAGCTAGAGGATGTCCCATGGTCACCCCTCCCCAAGACGTGGCCGCGTTGACTTTCTCCCCAGGTCTCTCTGCCACGTGACATTTCATTGTTTTGGCGAGTAGGTATTCACCACACATGCAGATTACTTTTACTGTGTTGTTTTGAATACTTAAGCCCATAAATTAGGAAATTTTAAAGGTACCTACTAAAGATGTTCTAATAGGTGGTTTAGAAAAAAAGAGAAGTGGCTCTTGTCAGTATCCTTTCCTTGTGAGGCTTGTCCTGGGCGCTCTGCAAATATGCTGCCTCCATCCTCAGGCTCTTAAAGTAATAGCTCCTGAGATCAGGGAGTTTGTGTGCTTGTCCAAGGACACCTGTCTTCCCTAACCCTAATAGGGAGCAGTCAGATTTTCATTTTTAGGGGTGCCATTTTATTTTGGGCCTAAATACAAAAAAAAATAACCAGATGGGACATATTTTTATTATTTTTATAAATCTTATGGCAACAATAAAATATGTTCATGAGTGATAAAGAAAAAATAGGGTCAGACATCCCCAGTCAGAAGTCTGGAAGGGGAAAGGTCACCATCTCTCTCTCTGTCACAAGCCCCACAGCCCCGTGGTCCTGTCACAGTCCTCGTGCCTCCCTGCAGCATTTTCTGGCTGTGGACCGTCGCATGGATCTGTGACCCACACTCTTGTCCAGCAGCCATTCCCATTTGTTGATAAGTGTGTGTTAGGAAGATGATTTCTAACATATTCAGGGAGGACTTGTTGCCCTCATTTTTTCCCACTCATGATGAGAGTAATAAATGCTCACTGTAAACGACAGAGCTCCTGATGGAGGAAGGAAGTTCCTGGCAGCTGGGCCTGTGGTGGGTCTGAGCAGGACCTTCAGGTCACAGAGCAGTGAGGAGACCCCAGGAGAAGGTCTGAGGTTGGGTCATGGTGCAGTGAGGAGACCCCAGGGGCAGGTCTGAATCGGGTCACAGAGCAGTGAGGAGACCCCAGGGGCAGGTCTGAGGTTGGGTCACGGTGCAGTGAGGAGACCCCAGGGGCAGGTCTGAGGTCGGGTCACGGTGCAGTGAGGAGACCCCAGGGGCAGGTCTGAGGTCGGGTCACGGTGCAGTGAGGAGACCCCAGGGGCAGGTCTGAGGTCGGGTCACCGTGCAGTGAGGAGACCCCAGGGGCAGGTCTGAGGTCGGGTCACCGTGCAGTGAGGAGACCCCAGGGGCAGGTCTGAGGTCGGGTCATGGTGCAGTGAGGAGACCCCAGGGGCAGGTCTGAGGTCGGGTCACGGTGCAGTGAGAAGACCCCAGGAGCAGGTCTGAAGGCCAGGTTACCTTTCCAGATGTCAGGCCTGTGACGTTCGGGCAGTGCCCCTGGCTCCATCCCTCCATCCTACGTCCATAAACACCTACGGTGCTCTCCTGTCCCTTTTGTTCCTGGAGGTTACCTATACTCTTTGAAACCATGCATATTCTTCGCTTTTGTCACCTCTCTTCTGCCTCTGGCTACCCCTTTCTGCAGGAAGTCCGCATGTTCACTGCCGCGCAGGGCTGCAGGACCAACTCCTGAGGCTTGAGCATCTCGTGTTCACACCCGTGCTCTGCCCGGTGGTTTCACGTGTTCACTCCTGATCTCCACTCAGCCCCGGCATCTCCTGCTGAAGAGGAGACCGTGGCTGCAGAGGCCAGCTACGATCTCACTGGCTGTTTTTGATTTCTGTTTTTGTTGCATTTCCTTAAAGGCTATGGGTTGTTGGTACTCTCAGCCAGAAGAGCCCCTGATCCCTTGGAGTAGGGACAATAATAGCAAGTTAAAAAATGAAGTCACTGGGGCTTGTTAATTTTAGTGTCATGGGTAAGTGGATGGTAGAAAATACATCGATCTGATCATTTGTCGAACATTCAGGAGGTGTGTGTTGAGTGCTTTGTATCTCTTACTCTATGAGGGCCAGGCGGGCATGGTGAGGTGTGTGTGGGAGAGGGTGTAAGACCAGGACAAGGGCAGTGGGAGAATCCTCTGCCCTCCTTTTGAAGCAGTAAGGAAATTAGGTGCATTTTATTTTCAGAAAAAGAATGAATGGGTCCTGTAGTGAGACGTGGAGGGAAGTCAGTTCAAAGGGGCAGCAGGGGCCCCCTTGCCAGCCCAGGAGTAGAGCAGGAATGAGCCATATTTTAATCTGTTACAGCCAGTCTGTCCCAGCCCCACTGTCAGAGCCAAGACTTTGCATGGCATAATTTTTTACAACTGCAAAGGAGGGATGTAGAATCTCAAGACTGGACAGATTCTTAATTAGGCGACTTGAGACTCCCTGTGTAGGAGTTTGGGGAGACTCCTCTGGAACCTGAACTCCTTTCCCCCAATAATGCTGTTAACACAGAAACCTGGCTTTGGAGTGACATTGCTTCCTGGGGAAGGATCGAGATTAATTGCACTTTTCATGCCCTGTACTTTCTGCATTACCTGTAATAATAATGTACATAGATTAGGTAGGGAGGATATTAAACAGAAGGATTTATGAACATTTGAATATTAAGTTGGTTATCTGTGGCTACCTTAAATGCAAGGTTGTCAAAAATAATTACAGTATACTAGCAAATACTGGCTACCAGAGACAATATAAATACCCTGAGTCAGTGCATATTGGGCTTTTGGCATGAATCATTTGCTCAACAAGGATTGGGAATACGTTCTTCATATTTATGAGGAGGAAATGAAAGAGAGCACAGGATGGGGGAGGGGAGAGGAACAGGCAAAATTAATGGTGTCGCAGACCTACTGTATTAAACCCGGTGCAGCGGCAGCCCCGGGCGCCGAGGGACCTCACTTGGGCTGCGGGAAGCTCTGACGGTGCAACCTCCCGTCCGTGTGCACAGGAGGGGGGTCTTCATGCCTCTTTTAATGGCTGCACCACTGATGTTCTGGCTTTATGATCAGGGACGTTCGTAGAGTGTGGAGGGTGAGGTCGTTAAGTGGTTTGCAGTTGACTTCTATTAAAACCCAACTGTCAGATGGAAGACGTTGGAGAAGGATATTGATGAATGCCCATCCATCTGTAGGGCAGGGAAACATACCCGGCTGTTAATTTCTCAATGCAGAAAGCAGTGATGACATAGAAAAGCAACTGCCATGAAAAAAAAAAAGTATGATTAGATCAGACGATTCTGAAAGCAGCTGGTGTTTGCGAGTTGGGTTAATGGTTAAAACCCTTTCTCTGTGGTCAGAGATTTATTCCGTGTTAGGGTTCCACTCTCCACTTGCTGTGCTGGTCTGTGCGTTGTTTTCCCAAGACCCAGCTACCTGAAATGTAATCATTTTAAATCCTCCGCAAATACCAGCTTTTGAAAGAGACGGCTTTCTGACCACAGTGCCGAGAAAACACTGGTCATAGTTTACACTCGACACTTTGACCCTCATGGCTAAATTTCAGGAATTTATTTCATTTGTGTACTTTTGGTTTATAATGCATTTATTAAATATACTTTTAATATTTTTGTTGGCATTATTTAGATTTGTCGTCCGAGCAAGTCCATTATGATTTCTGATTCTGAGTGGCCCGCCTGGTTGAAAATGTACCCCAAAATAGTAATTTATTCAGCAGTAATTATTGAGTACCTACTATTTGCCAAGATCTATGCTAGGCTTGGATACGTAGTAGTAGCAGAGATGGTTTTGGTCCTCATGGTTCTTAAACCCTGGTGGGGAAGCAGATGCTAAATAAAAACCTCACAAACATGCCATTAGGAACTGATACGAAGGAAAGTTGAGAGTGCCAAGAGGGAACAAAGCATAGAGTTGAGATGATAGGAGTTCCCTGCTTGGCTTTCAGTGATGGTGTTGGCACTGGGCAGGACGGGCGGGGCCACAGAGACTGAGGGCCGCGCCCTTCTCTGAGCAGGCCAGGCTTGACTCTCCTGCCGTGCAGGGCAAGGTGGCGGGGTCGTCTGGGAACAAACACAGCACAAGTAAACCGCGCGTGTGCTTATGGGGGCTTGGGCTTTTCTGGAAGATGGGCATGCCAAATGCGTTGTTAGCATCCTAACAGGAGAGATTTGGGATAGGAAGGCATCATTCTTTTTCTAACTGGCTCTAACTAGAGAAAGGGGGAGCTAAGTTGTAAATGACTCTGAAGATGTTAATGAAACCTCCGAGGTGGCCCCACTTTGTTTTAAGTTGTAGGGTAGATCTCTTTAGAGCTCGTTTCCAACTTGAAATGTGGGCTGCAAGTGCCAGCACATTTGCAGAGAATTCTTTCTCGCAATTATAGGACAGCGTGCCATCTTCGAAGATATTTTTGCTCTGGTTACGGAAAACTGTGCACTGTGGACCCCATGCACCACCACTAAGTAGAAGCTTTAAGAGGCCCCTGTGCATGTCATTTTGGAAGATGTGTAATATTAGGCAGCAGGGCTTTTCCACTCTGTGTGAGTTTACGATTCATGGGGTTTTACAGAACATATCTAGCCACCGAAATGCGTGTCAATATGCAGAGACCAGCGATCATTGGGGAGTGTGGTTGATTCTCTGTTAGAGATGCAGCTCCCCTGCCTCCCGGGGCAACAGCCACCCCGGGAATGTGTTCTTCTAAACCTGCTTCCCTGAGAGCTGATGCTCAGGGCTAAGGGGCCGCGTGGCCCTGGGACGTGGGTGCACAGCTGCCCTCTGTTTGGTTACATCTTGGGCATCTCCTGGGCCACTTGTCCTGCTAACCAAGGCCACGTCTGAGTGGCCTTGAGGTTCTGCAGATGAAATCCTTTCCTGGGGGCCACCAGAGTCCCCCTGTAGCCGCTGGGGATCATTAACTGGCACCTACTCTAATTAACCTGCTGTCGTAAAGCTGCATGAGTCATTGTGTTAAATATGCGTTTTGAAGCTAGAATGGCAGACCCACCACAGGCGTGTTCAGATTAATTGTCTGTATCTCTTTTCTTTCTTCCCAAGAGCCATTTAGGAAATGTGTTAGTGGACATGAAGCTCATCGACATCAAGGACACTCTGCCTGTCGGCTTCATCCCGATTCAGGAGACGGTGGACACACGTGAGTCACCCTCTGGCCCTACTCACCACAGTGAGAGTTTTCTTCCTTCAGGTGTATGTGTAGACATTTTTATGTGCATTTTGCTTCAGAAACATTTTAGGAGGGCTTACTGCGTGCCCACAAATAAACCCTGCTGCTTTTGACATGTGTCTGACTTGGCTCTACTTTGGCATGTTCTGGGTAGAGGTGTGGAAGTGAGCAGAACTCACCCTTTTCTCTGAGAATGGGGCTCCCTGCTGAATCAGTTCACTTGGGAAACCGGTTGTAGTTTGTCCTTAGCCCATCCTCCAGCGATGCTGAAGCCAAGCTTCGCACAAGACCCAGAAGCAAAAGGAAAAAACCCAAAAGACGCTCAGGGAATACAAGTGCCCTGATGTCCCCACTTTTGGCTCTTGGTATAGGAAAAGTCAGAACCAGAAAGACTGCAAGTCAGAGTCCTCAAGATCTGAAATTGAGGGAAGACCCTCAGGGAAGACCCTGAGCAACATGGAGCAGGAGTGAGTGGCTGACACGTCGGAAGCTTCTTCAGGACCGCGTGGCAGTCTGAGGTTCTTGTCGTGGCGTCAGTCACTAGACAGTACTGGAAACCTCTGGGTGGCTGAGCCGCCTCAGTTTAATGTACGGCAACTAACTTGCTTTATTTTATATTACTTAGGACCAGTGTTAGGATAGCCACAAGAGTGATGTGGCAAATAAGAAACAAATCCAGAGGATCCTTCCTTTATGACACATGATCCATCATGAAACTTTGCATCTCACTTTTTGTCACACTTACTTTGTTTTTCCCATTTTAGACCTACTTTTTTTGGGGCGGGAGGGGGTTGTTTTGCTGCAGACATTTCTTAAAGATCAGACTTTCCATATCTACACGGACCCCACATAGCTATTATTTTAATGAAACAAGTGGATTCCATGGGTAGCATACTTTTCTTAATGCTCTCTTCGCTTTTGGACATTGATCTACTTCTAGTTGTTTGTTATTAACATGTATTAGCTAATAATTTCACAGCAGTCAGTATTTAGTATGTATTTACTATGTAGCCCCTGTCATAAATGTTATATATACCTGATTGCATTTCATCTTCAGAAGACCCCTGAAGATAGGTACCTATTTGGAGATAGGTATTATTAATACATACCCATTTCACATATGAGAAAAATGAGGTAGAGTAGCAACTTAAGGATTAAAGAAATAACCAAGGTTAAACATCTAGAATGGAATGGAAAGAATACATGGAGGAACTATATAAGAAAGATCTTAATGAACCAGATTACCACAACGGTGTGGTTAGTCACCCAGAGCCAGACACTCTGGAGTGCGAAGTCAAATGGGCCTTAAGAAGCACTGCTGTTAATAAAGCTAGTAGATGCAGTGAAATTCCAGCAGAACTATTCAGATCCCTAAAGGATGATGCCATCAAGGTTTTGCATTCATTATGTCAGCAAATCTGGAAGCAGTGACCACCCAGCAGTGGCCACAGGACTGGAAAAGGTCAATCCTCATCCCAATTCCCAAGAAGGGTAGTACCAAAGAAATGTGCTAACCATTGGACAATTGCACTCATCTCCCATGCTAGCAAGGTCATGCTTAAAATCTTGCATGCTCGCCTTCAGCATTATGCAAACCAAGAACTTCCAGATGTCCAAGCTGGGTTTAGAAAAGGAAGAGGAACTAGAGATCAAATTGCCAACATTCACTGGATTATAGAGAAAGCAAGAGAATTTCAGAAAAACACCTATCTCTGTTTCATCAGCTACACTAAAGCCTTTGACTGTATGGATCATGACAAACTGTAGAAAGCTCTTAGAGAGATGGGAATACCAGACCATCTTACCTGTCTCTGGAGAAACCTATATGCAGGTCAAGAAGCAACAGTTAGAAACCTGTATGGAACAACTGATTAGCTCAAGGTTGAGAAAGGAGTACAACAGAGCTGTCTGCTGTCACCCTGTTTGTTTAACCTATACGCTGAGCACATCATGAGAAATGCCAGGCTGCATGAGTTACAAGCTAGAATCAAGATAGGCAGAAGAAAAATCAACAACCTCAGATATGTGGATGATTCCACTGTAATGGCAGAAAGTGAAGAGGAACTAAAGAGCCTCTCGATGAGGGTGAAGGAGGAGGATGAAAGAGCTGGCTTAAGACTAAATATTAAAAAAAAAAAAAAAACCTAAGATCGTGGACATCTAGCCCAATTGCTACATGGCAAATAGAAGGGGAAAAGGTGGAAATAGTGACAGATTTCCTCTTCTTGGGATCCAAAATCACTGCGGATGGTGACTGCGGCCATAAAATCAGAAAACAATTGCTTCTTGGCAGGAAAGCAATGACAAACCTAGACTGTGTATTGAAAAGCATAGACATTACTGTGCCAACAAAGGTCCATATAGTCAAGGCTCTGGTCTTCCCAGTGCTCACAGATGGTTGTGAGAACTGGACCGTAAAGAAGGCAAAATGCCGAAGAATTGATGCTTTTGAACTGTGATCCTGGAGAAGACTCCTGGGGCAGAAGGAGAAGTGGCATCAGAGGATGAGATGGTTGGACAGCATCACCAATGCAGTGAACGTGAACTTGGGCAAACTTCAGGAGATGGTGAGGGACAGGGAGGCCAGGCGTGCTGCGGTCCATAGGGTCACAAAGAGTTGGACACGGCTGGGTGACTGAACAACAACGACAGCAACACATCTAGAAGTAGGGAAGTAACTGGGTTACACACAGAAGCATGACTCGCCACGCTTTTAACCACAGTGCCACCCTGAAAAAGCAGGGTGAATTCTGCTTTATATATATATATTGATATATTTGAGTTTTATATATTGATATATTTGAGTTTGGGGATAACAGCTTTATTGAGGTATAATTCACATACCATACAATTTACCCATTTAAAGTTGCAGCTCAGTGGTTTTTAGTATATTCACAGCTGTGCAACCATCAACACGATCAGTTTTAGAACATTTCATTACCCCCAAAGAAACTGCATACCCACTAGTAATCACTCTCCTTTTCTTCCTAGTCCTCACCTTTCTACCCTCTACCAGCCATAGGCAACCACTAATCTACTTGCTGTATAGATTTACCTATTCTAGATGTTTCATGTAAGTGAAATCACATAATCTGTAGTCTTTTGTGTCTGGCTTCCTTCACTTAGTATAATGTTTTCAAGGTAGGTTCGTGTTGTAGCATGTCAGTACTCCATTCCTTTTTATTGCCAAGTAATACTCCATTATATGGATATAGCATTTTGCATATCCATTCAGTTGATGGATATTTGGGTTGTTTCATTTTGGATTATTGCCCTGAACACTGGATGCACAAGTTTTTGTGTGGGCGTATGTTTTCACTGCTCTTGGGCATACACCTAGGTGTGGAATTGCTAGGTCATATGGTAACTCTATATTTAACTTTTTAAGGAACTGCCAAACTGTTCTCCAAAGGAGCTATATACCCTTTTGCATTCCAACCAGCAGGGTTTGAAGGTTCTAGTTTCTCCTCATCTTCACCAACATTTGTTATTATCTTTCTTTTTGATTCTAACCATCTTAGTGGGGATGCAGTGGTCTCTCATTGTGGTTTTGGTTTGTTTCCCTGTGGCTAGTGATGGTGAACACTTTTTCATATGCTTATTATCCATTTGTATATTTTCTCTAGAGAAATGGCTATTCTAATTCTTTGCCTGTTTAAAATTGGTCTTTTTTTATGATTGAGTAATAAGAATGTTTTCTTATATTCTAGATGTAAGTCCTTTATCAGTTACATGATTTGAAAAAAATTTCTCCCATTCTGTGGGTTTTCATTTCATTTTCTTTTCTTTAAATTAAGGTATAGTTGCCATACATTCATTTCATTTTCTTAATACTGTCCTTTGAAACAGAAAAGTTTTTTATTTTGATGACGTTCCATTTATCTATTTTTGTTGTTGTTGTTCATGCTTTTGGAGTCATGCCTAAGAAACCATTGCAAATCCAAGGTCACCAAGATTTATGCCAATGTTTTCTTCTAAGAGTTTTATAGTTTTATTTCCTTCACTTAGGTCTTTGATCCATTTTGAATTGATGCTTGTGAATTGTTCAAGATAGGAGTTCAAATGCTTGTGAATAGTTCAAGATAGAAGTTCAAATTTATTCTTTTAAAGAAAATATTTTTGTTGAAGTATAGTTGATATACAACAGATTTATTCTTTCTTCCAGAATCATTTGTTGAAAAGACTATCCTTTCCCTCACTGAATTGTCTTAGTATCCTTGCTGAATATCAGTTGACTGTAAATGTGAAGGTTTGTTTCTAGACTCTGAGTTCTCTTTCTATGATCTGTAGGTCTTTCCTTAGGCCAAACCACAGTCTTGTTTATTGGAGTTTTGTAGCAGGTTTTGAAACCAAGAATCCTCCACCTTTGTTCTTCTTTTTCAAGCTATTTTGGCTATTCTGGGTCCCTCAAACTTCCACACCAATTCTAAAATTAGTCAATTTCTGCAAAGAAACTATCTGGGATTTTGATAAGGAATGGTGTTGAATCTGTAGGTCAGTTTGAGTATGTATAGATTTTGAATGATTTTCTCGTGATAAGTTTACAAGTACTTGAGGTTACTGGGTCCTGGGTCCTCTACGTCTGCCCCCAACCTTCCTCTGAGAGCATCTTTCTCATCTTTAAGCACCAGCGCTTGACCCAGACCAAGCCACTCACTCTGCCCTTTTGTGCATCTCTCTTCCTTTTGTTCTTTTTAAAAAGCTCCCTTCTGTTTGTTTATTTATGGCCGTGCTGGGTCTTTGCTGCAGCTCATGGGCTTTCTCTAGTTGTGGTGGCTTCTCTTGTTGCAGGGCGCAGGTTCTAGGGCACGTGGGCTTCAGGGGTTGTGGCGCGTGGGTTCCGCAGTTGCAGTTCCAGGCTGTCACGCACAGGCTCCGTAGTTGTGTGCACGGGCTTAGTTGTTCTGCAACCTGTGGAATCTTCCCAGACCAGTGATCGAACCCATGCCCTCCTGTGTTGGCAGGCAGGTTTTTAACCACTGGACCACGAGGGAAGTCCATTTGTGCTCCTTGCTTTTCTGATTCCATGGATCTGCTTTGTTGTTTTCCCTGCCTGAGATGCCCTTTCCCTCAGCTCCGAATGTCACACCTCATGTCTTTGTAGGGTGAGCTCTGATCTCTAGATGCAAGTGTAAAGCAGGCTCTCTTCTTTCCTCAGTCAGCTACCGTGGGTGCGTGTCTCCTGCAGGCTCTGCAGACTTGGCTTTGGGATACAGAGATGAGCCTAGGAAAAGGACCCACAAGGGGCTTAGTCCAGAGAGTGACTATAATCAGCTGGTCAGGAGCCCTGTCTGCTTTCTTTACTACTCTTTAGCTGCTTGACACAGCACGTGTTTGTTGAAGGAAGGGAGGAAAGTAGGCAAATGTGAAGAACAGTGGTGGAAAGCCCATAGGGTTCTGGTTCTGAATGCCCGTCATTCCCTCTGTTAGCACAGACTGCACTTGGCGTAGTGGGAGGAACTTGGACTCTGGAGTTAATCTCGCCTAATGTGGAGTCTGGCTCTGCCACTTACAAATGAGGGACCCTGGGCAAATGACTTCACCTTCCTGGGCCTCAGTTTCCTCATCTGTAAAATGGGGCAGCACTGTCCACCTCATAATGTTGTTCTTAGCTTACATTATAGCCATTTACATGTTTTCTTTATGTCTTTGCTACTTATCTCTTTCTTGAAGGGCAAGATCTATGGGGTTTTTTGTTTGTTTGTTTGTTTTTAAGGTCTATGTTTAATTCATCTTTGAATCACATAAGGTACCTGCCATACACAGCTCAGAGGATGAGCTCAGTAAAGATAGGCTTTATTACCCTCTGCTGTCAAATTAACTTCCAGAAACACCAGTTCACATTGCCCCTGATGATACCGACTTGTACCTGTTTTCCACAGGCCTGCTTTATATTTTTAATTTAGCTTTACTGTTCTCATTTTATTTAATTTTTACTTATTATTTATTAGCAATACTGAACATCTTCACAAGTTTTTGCTTGCTCTTTTTGCTTATATGAATGGTCTGCTTAAAAACTAAAACTGACTTGTAGACTTGTATTAACTTCCTACTTCTCCCTATGTTTTTCTTAGTTTTAAAATTTGCATTGTTGTTTGTTTTTGACAACTAAGTGGCTTAAAATGTCTCTATATTGATTTACTATAGAGTCAAGGGATTTCTCGTTCTGCATTTTCCTCTCAATTTGTTGAATCCGTTGAGCAAGGAGGCCCAGGACTGAGTCCTGGTCTAGCTACTGTACAGCCACGTGATCCTGGGAAGTTGCCCCAGTGACTGGGGGTGTGTTGGTCACTACCCACATGGACAGTCTGAGGTTGGGTTCCGGCATCTCCAACAGGTGTCGTATCCCACAAGGAAGGGTGACTGTAGAGTCACCTATTCATTTAGGGTCATCCAATCCGTGGTCAGCTCTGGGATGCTTGAGAGCGTTTTAAGATCCTGACTTTTTTTAAAAATCAGCCAGCAAGATGAGACTCCTGTAATTAATTTAAAATACGTTTTGTTGCAATCCATAAGGCACTTAAAAACTGGAAGACTGTTTGTTTTAGTAAAGTGCTGTGTCCTTTCTCGGTGTTCATTAGCATGACTGAACACATTTCTATTGACTCTGTATAATATGTTTACTTAAAGTCAGGCCTGTTTAAGCATGTGTAATTAGCAGCTCCATCTCTTACCTCCAGTTTGCTGTAAATGGAAGAATGGGGCAAAGAGCAGCTGGCAAAGCAAGTACATAAAATACCTGCATCTTGGTTTACTTTGAGGAAAAGTCTCACCTCCTTCACACTTTCAAAGGCCCTGAGTTATCGGCTAATAGTTTTTAAAGCTGCAGGGTTGCTGTGGACAGTCTCCCCGCAGTAACCCTTCCTGGCTTGTTGGATCCCATGTTCAGGGTCTAGATTCAGTGTCCAGTTTTATTACTCAGAGCTCGTACGTCTGATCAAGCGCTCGGTTTCCTCTCCTAGGAGAAGAACTCACAAAGTTTCTGAGTTTTTCTTCTGGTAATCCCAAAACATCAGTACCTGAGTCTCATCTTCCCTTGGTAAAATCAAGACTAACAGCAACACAGCGCTTCCCTCTTGTGTCTTGCTCTCTGATGTAAATATGCTTATTTCCTGCAACAGAACTGAAAGGCCTTGAAAATCAGTTCCAAGCACTGACACAGATCGCGTGCTCGAGGCTTCCTCACAGTATTATGATAAGAATGACCACGACTATTCTTTACTGAGCACTTACTGCGTGCCGGGCACTGGGCTAAGTGAAGCATACGTGTCATCACGTTTCATCCACCCCGTGTCCCTACAGTGTCAGGCTTCATTAACTCCCTTTTAGATGATGAAACCAAGGCTCAGAGAAGTTAAGTCCCTTGCCTGAGATGAGGGTGCTGGAAAATGATGGAGTTGGAATTTTAACCCAGATCTGTCTGACCCATGTACTGAATGGCTGCAGTTGATTGAAACTCATCATGTGTGGTTTAAAAACCACACATGAACAAACCAAAACCATGTGGGTGGTCACCCTTGGTGGTTGTTAGGCCACAACTCATTGCCCTAAGACTTGATAAATTAGAGAAAAGAGTCACAGATATGTCTGTCCTTTCCTGTACTAGAGCCTGTTTCAGGGAGACCAAGTAGTTGAAGAATGAAAGATTTTTTTAATATAGAAAAATTCCAACTAATAAACGCAGAAGGAATGACAGAGTTAGAAAATCGCCATTTGACACCTTTAATGAAGTTACGGGTCTAGGCATGGTTGTCAGGGGATGAGAAGACCACCCAGAGCAGGGTGTCAGGGACTTTATAACCAGGCCACTGGGCTGAGGGCACCAGAACCCACCGAGAGTGTCATCACGTTTCATGCATCCTGTCACCCATCAGATGTACGTGCACCACCCGTGGAGTGCTCCTGCCTGTGCTGTCTAACCCGGGTAGAATTGAGCCTTTCACTCAGCCGCGTTACAGGAGGTACAGCGGGTGACCCGAGCTCTCCATGCTGTGAGTGCCCTGAAGATGAAGGGAAGGTGGAGAGGTTACCACAGAACAACAGAGACATAACCACCGAACGCCATGCACAGACAGTGTCTGGATCTTGGTCCAGACAAACCGACAGCTAAATGACATTTTTGCAATATTGGAGAAAACCTGAATGCAGACTAGTTGATGATATTAAGGACTCATTTTTTTGTTAAGAATAATAACATCATAGTGGTTATGGTAAAAAAAAAAAATTAGCCTGCCCTGGATACCTTCTGAGATATTGGTGGGTGAAATGACATCGTGCTGGGGAGTCATTTTAAATCTCTGCAGAGCTGAAGAGGGCGGGGGAGGAGACGAGAGGGTTCCTCCATTGTTGACAGTATTGAATTGGGTTCATGGGAACACGTGGATTCAGCTTATTTCCTGTTCTCTTCATTGGGGGGAATGTTTGAAGAGCTCTGTAATAAAAAGTGAAGAAGAGAAGGTCCGTATAGTGAAATGTGTTAATGCTGGGGGCATCCGTGTGCTTGTGTCCGAGGGCTGGAGCAGCGAGCAGGTTGCAGTTATGGATTTATCCCTGGCTCCTTCTGGCAGAGGTGTGTGTGTGCTCCGTAGGCCCCTTCCCGGCAGTGGGTGTCAGGGATCAGGCCCCGAACGCAGAGCAGGGTAACCGAGACTATCCACTGTGCAACCCTGCCCTGGGCCAGAGCGGTGGCGCCAGGCGTCTTGGACGACCAGTTACTTCCACCGCTGGGAAGGGAATGTGCTGGGAGGCGTGGTGTTGAGAATAGAGATGTGGGCACCTCTGGAAGACTCATGCCTTTTCTTGTGGTCCTTTCCTTCAGAGGAAGTGGCTTTTAGGAAGAAGAGGCTGTGCATTAAATTTATCCCGCGGGATTCAACTGAAGCGGCCATTTGTGACATTCGGATCATGGGCCGGACCAAGCAGGCCCCACCTCAGTACACGTTCATCGGGTAAGTCTCAGCAAGGCCAGGCTTGTCACTGCTGTCTGCCGAGCGTGCTCAGATCCCTCCCAGGGGCCAGGTCCGGAGACCTGTGTGACCCGTAGCCTCTTGGCCGCCTACCTCTCGTGGGCCTCCAGTCTTAGCGCTTCTCGCTGCCCTTCCTGCCCAGATAACAGCCAGTCCAGGACACCACCCCCCTGACCTCTCCTCCCGTGTTGACACCGCCTGCTCCATCTAGGGGGCTCTCCTTCCCCCCTCCTCCTGTGTGTTCATCCTCAGGCTTTCAGGGGTCTTTCCAGATGCCTTGAGCCAAGGGGCTGCCTCCTTTCCGACCACTGGGCCTCGACTCTCCCCGCGGTTTATTCGCCCCATCACAGTTTAGGGAGCATCCCATTTGGTGCACAGGGCCAAAGCCCCTGGATATGGGGTGAGTGAGGCAAAGAGCCTGCTCCTGTGGAGCTGGTGTTCAGAAAGGGAGAGACGAGCAGCAGACAAGAAACCCATGGGTGAGACCATTTCAGCTGGTGAAGAAATGGGGGTGACTTAGGAATGAGGGGTGTCTGCTCCCCAAGTGCAGAGGCGAGGTAGAGCATCAGAAGGGGGATGAAGGGGTGCTGGCTATCCAAAAGATGACAGATGTTCACCCGTCAGACCACTGAAATTCGGGTCTCTCAGATTAAGAGCGTGGTAGATGGTTTTTGGCCTCTTGGCCACGTGCCATCTCCCTGGCTGGCTTTTCAGGCTTCTTGCCTGTCCCTGCGGGTCCCCAGGGATGCGTTCTCCTACTTGACTTTGGAGGTCAACTTCCTGGATCTTGCTCACTTGAGTCTAAACCCTCCTCTTTACTTGAAAAGCCATGGCCTTTTTTGAAGGCTGCAAGATAGATAGATACATAGATGGAGAGATAGATATAGCCAGCTGTAGTGTTTGCTTGAAGCACTTGGGGAGCAAGTGTCACAGAAATAGAGTTTATTTGCATCTTGGTGCACAACAGCTTGTTTGACTCTTCAGCTATAGAATCTGAATGCTCTTCTCTGAGATTTTGAGGTCCCTAAGAAGGACTCTGTGATCACACCCTTTCTACACACTCAAAACCCATTTTGCAACACGGTTTAAACTCATTATGTAAACAAGATTACTAGAGTAGAAAACAGTTAAGAAAATAACCATACTTCAGGTATCTTAGAAACAGCCACTTACATACAAATAGTAGAAACCAACAATTTAATAATTGCTACATCTATTATGTATATTCAGTTACTATGTGTATTCAGGTTTTTAAAATTACACCCTATACTCCTTTCAAAGATTCAATTTTTAACCAATTTAAGCAATTCTAAAGAATAGATTCTTACCATATATGTCTTGGTAATCAAAACTAGAATCCTTTTCTTATATCATTTTGAGAAGATTGCTAAATAAAGTATATTTTCGTTTCATCTTGGGGCAAAAATTCTTTTCCAGAGAAAGATAATTCCAGTGTTATTTGTAAGGAAAGAGATTTCAGTGTTGAAAACTCTGAAGTCCCTTTTTCTTAAAAATGGGCACAGCCCTACAGGTTACTTTGCAAAGGTTTGGGGTTGTCGGCTGTGAGGGACGGAATCTTCAGACCAGGAGCAGCTCCTCCAAGGCCTGACTATGGCCGTGACCAAGAGGTGGCAAGGTCAGTGCAGCTGATAAGAATCAACCACCTAATAAGACACGACTGGTTGAGATCAGTTCCTGTAGTGTACTGATACGGAGAAGCTGCCAGAAGAATCCACTGAGCAAATCTGTCCTTGTTTTTTGGAGAGGTGACTTTCCTCTGCATCCCAAGATGCGGATCTATGGGGCAGCTGAGAAGTCGGAAGTTGGATGTGGCTGAGATAATCCGGTTACAATTCCAAAGAGTACGCCTGTCTCACGGGGCACCTGACTGGGGGGTGTGGGGTGGGGCTGGGTGGGTGTGCCGGTCAAGTAACCGGAAGCCGGACGTGGCAGCTGTCAGCCCCTCCATCACCACCCTCAGTTGTGGTGGTTCATGGGGCACATGCCTGGCACTTTGTGGTGCAAAGATGTCTCCCAGACAGACCCTGAGAATGACAGGCAGTGAGGGGCCTTATCCTGGAGGAGGGGCAGGGCCTGGAGCTGCGTGGGGCCCGTTCTCCGGACAGTTCAACACCAGGCACAGGCGGTCTGCCCTCTTGAAGTGGATTATGGCACAAATACCCTCAATGAAATGACAAGAGTAAAAATAAGTTTGCCGACCCAGAACCGAGGAACACGTTGACAGCATGTATGTAGGACGCAGGCCCCGGGATAGAGGAAGATGACCACACCCGACAGGCCTACCGGGTTCGGACAGCTGCCGTCACCTCAGGCTCTGAACTGTGACACCTTCATGGGCCGGAATCGACTCCCTGAGGTCTGAGGCCATGACCCTCTGAAATGAGGCAGTCTACTTTGTTGCTCAGGTCATTTTATGCTAAACCACCTCCATGAAGAATTTTCTTTTCTCTTAAAGGGAACTGAACAGCATGGGAATCTGGTACCGAATGGGCCGAGTACCACGAAGTCATGATGCGTCTCAGCCCACAACGCCTTCCCCGTCATCCACTGCTTCCACCCCAGCCCCCAACCTTCCCAGGTGAGGCACTGTCCTGTTGTGCATGTCCCAGAGTCATGTGGTCTCGGGTCCCACTGCGTAACTTCTGAAACACCTCCACTTAGGATCTGCGGAAACACTGCAGGAGTAATATACCTTTAGAGGGGATTTTGCAAAACCTGTTAGAAATCTTCGCATTACGTGAATGTAAAAGCCATTCTGTGTTCTGTTGTGCATATTCTGCAGGCTTCTAAAATAGCAGAATATGCAACTTAAAATGGAGCTTATTATTCTAAAGAGCTCATAGCTGCACACAGTCACATGATCTGTAGCCACCCAGTTGGGAAGGCTACCCGTAAAAGGTGGAGTTCCTCCTCTGCCTTGGCCAGCAACTCGTTTAACTCTGGGAGAGTTGGTAAGTAATTTTGTTCATTTCCATATTGTTTCTTTTCCCAAAGAGCTGCAGACTAAGAAATAGGTAGTTTGAGAGAATAGTGAGAAGTTTTTCAAGGGCTGTTCATTTTAATAGTTGTTTCCACAAAGAAACTTGGCTGAGCGGACTGGTCTCTGCACCTGATTTAACCTGATTTCCGTCGGAGCAGAAATCTGGTAATAGCAGATTACCTGAGTAGTAGTCTCAACACTTTCTATCTGATCAAAAACCTCTGCCTCATTAGCGGTGAATTATTTGAGGACAAGGAGCAAAGAGCAATGATAGACTGCACTTGAGAAAGGAGTTACAAAAGTACACAAGTGAGAAGTGGCGAGGCAGTGCCATTGGAGGTGGATGGAACATTAACGAGAAGGGGCCTCAGAGCTTCCATGTGGGCAAACAGGTGACAGAGTCGGTCAGGAACAGGACAGAGCCGTTACCGGGCGCTTGCCCCTCCGCATGCCCCAAGGCCCACACCCTGCGCCCCGCAAGTCAGAAGAGAGGTGGCATGGCTGGTCACCCGCGTCCTGTTCCCCCGCTGAGCCTTCGGGGGAATGAGCTTTCAGGAGCTGGCAGCTTGGAGGCCTGTCCTTTGGGACTTTTCCAAAAGACAGGTGTTTCTCGCTTGAGACAGGTTCACAAACTAAGAGTGGTGGTTAATCCTAACAACCCCTGGCGTTGCCTGAAACTTGAGAAGTAGTTTTTAGCTTCACTTCGGCGTTAAGAGAGGTGAACAGCTTCCCAGAGCTTCCCAGAGTTGGGTCTTTGGTTTAGGAGTACGAGGCTCACGCAGCTCAGGTCAGCCCTTTGGAGTTCCTCTCTCACTGCCCCAAGCACCGTCACAGCTGTGATCACTGTCACCTGTGCCCAGGGTTGGCTTGGGCCCATCACCTGTGCCCAGGGTCGGCTTAGACCCATCACGTGTGCCCTGGGTCAACTCGGGCCCATCACCTGTGCCTGGGGTCAGCTCAGACCCATCACGTGTGCCCTGGGTCAACTCGGGCCCATCACCTGTGCCTGGGGTCGGCTCGGACCCATCACGTGTGCTCGGGGTCAGCTCAGACCCATCGCCTCAGAGAGGTTACACCTATTGACATCATATGGTCTGGAAGGGCCTAGAAATAGGTGCCACCTCCGGGCAGGTTTAACTTTTTGTGAGATGAAGAGCTCCACTTCTCCAGTTACGGCAGGAGGAACGCCCTGCCCCCTGCCCAGAAGCTGGCCGGTCAGCACAGGAGCACAGTCACTGGGAACTGAAGCCGGGACGCGGGACACAGGCCAGCGAGAGTCCTGCAGAACTGGAGGTAGCACATCAGGAGGAGCCTTATGAGGCTTGTGTATTTTATAACCTCTTGTTGTTCAGTTTATGGTTTAACAATGGCTGCAAGAAAATTGGATCAGTTTCGTTTTACTTGCCAAATAAAGCAAATGTCAAAATAGTCAATATAAAATGTATTCTAATTTGACTGAGTTAAGTCAGCCAGGGTGCAGTAGGATAATTGAATGTTACGTTAACGCTTCCCTTGTCTGTCCCTAAGCCCTCCTCTCATTGTGCAGTCATTTACAGGTGGCCCACACACCTATGAGCCTCCTAATTCAACAGGGTTTTTTTTTTATGGTCTTCAGTTTTTGTATTGTTTTCCTATTGCATGTGTTTGATTTAAAAAAAAAAAAATGAAATGCTGATAATTCAGATTACCCACTGAAGATTTGTGAAGTGATGAGTGTGTTATTCCGTGCAGCTTCAGATCCCGTGATGTGTCCAGCAGAGGAACTTGGCAGCTTTCTCTCTGGCAGAGGGCTGTGGGTGACACTTGTGTTCCCGCTGGGGGCCTGTAGGATGGAGGCCTCTGTGCCTGGTTCCCAGGAATGGGTCTTCTCTCTCTTTCCCAAAGCCTCCAACTTAGAACCAGCAGCCTGTTTTTCCTTTCCTATTTTGTGCTTCTGTGTCTTTGTTCATGTGGACGCTTGTGCATCCAATATGTCTCGCATTCCCTGCCTCGAATGTCAGTTCAAATACTGCCTCTTGCAGGCAGCCTTCCCTGAATGCCCTGTGCCAGGCTCTGCCCTTGGAGCCTTCTCAGCCGTTACCCCTTCACCTTGTGATCATGGTGTAAACTCCTGGAAGGCGGGGACTGTTTCTAGTTTCCCCCACCTTCTACCTCCCTGAGCTCGGCCCAGGTGCAGACATGTTTAGTTATGCGAGAAATGCCTCCCCCACAGCCTGGGACCCCATGCTGCAGCCTCCCCAGCCCCACCCGCAGATGACTCGTGAGCCCCTGAAGAGTCCTCAGGCTTTTCTGACTCTGAGAGGAAGACAAGCTGGTAGAAAACAGCATAGAAAATAATGAAAGAAAAAAAAGACAAATTCCATCTCCAGTAAGCAAAGGCTCATTACCTTTGGGTATATTTCTTTCAAGTCGTTTTCCTGTGTACTTTTTACATAGGTGCTATCATATCACAAAAAAGCAAGGCTGCGTTTCGCTGCTGCTTTCTCCTGTGAAAGCACAAGCTGTGCTCTTTGTGTGGACGCAGGGATCAAGTTGCAAAGCCGGGGCTGCGGTGAGAGCGCGGTGAGGCAGCGCCCTCTACCGACCAAGTGTGGAGGAGGCTGGAGGATGGGCAGGCTGTTGGATGCAAGGGTGGTGGGCCATTTTCCCAATTTCTCCTTTCCCTGGGGGCAGTGAAGGAAGCTAGGGAGGGCCAGTAGCAGACCTTGTTGCCTCCGTGAGCTTGAGTTTATATCACAAGAGCCAAAAGCATGCTCTCTGCCTTCATTTCTTTTGTTGTTAACTCGTGTGTCAATTTCCCATCGTTTTTTGGAGAGCAGTCACCCCCCCGTTGATTTCAGCCCAAAGGGACAGTTGGCAAGATGGTGGGTCGCCACCCGAGGACCTCAGGGTCCTGGCAGGACTGCCTTCTCCTTCCAGAGGCAGCTGCTGCCCCCCGGAACACGTGCTTCCTGCCCGTTTCCTCCCTGTTGTTGCAGAGAATGCCAGCTGCGGGGCCAGACATGGTCCTTTCAGGATGGGCAGGCCCCTCGGCTGTATCCGGCAAATGGGCAGAGTGTTTGAAGTTCATGGCAAGATCCAGAATAAGGTGTGTTGGCAGAGCTCCTCGTCCTCATCCAGCAAATCTTTCACACGCACATCTCTCCACGCGTTTCTTGACAGTTTTACCCACGTGAGGAAGGGCGTGCCACTTCTACCCCGGGGGCCTGGAGCCTCTGTTTCTCCCTGGGCCCCAGCGCTGCCCCGTCCTCTGCCATCTGTTTCACAAACGTTGACCAGCAGGGTGGGCCTGAACGTGGGCCTCGGGCATGATCCTATGTGCCCACCCATTTCCCGGGCCAGCCTCAGTTTTTCGGGTCGGCCCGGCATGTGTGAGCAAACACTGGTGTCCCTGGGTCCCGGCCCTTCTGATCCTTCTCTGCTGCTGCCTTGGGATGGGTGCAGACAGAGCAAGCACCTTCCTTCCCCCTTCAGCCTGGGCTGCCCCCACCCCAGCCCTCATATGTGATTCTGCCAGGACAAGAAGTTTCAGCTTCTGCCAGTACCAAGGTCTGGAAAATCTCGGGGAGGCAGGAGGACTTGCAGCTGACGGAGCCCCAGGTGCCCCAGCCTGTGGGAGAGGGATCGGTTCTGTGCCCTCCCAGGAAGGGCCCTGGTGGGCTGCTGCCCCCCGGCTTGCCGAACGGTAGAACCCGTAGCTTGATAAAGACATCAGAGGCATGCTTATCAAATGTGCAGATGACACGGAGTCATTAGGGAGAGCGGATGTGCTGAATGGCAGAATCGATACCGCACGTCTCTACAGTCAGAGCGTCCTGCCGCATCCAGGAGATGAAAGGTGATGGGTGAAAACGGACAGGGCCCCCTGCGGTTCAAAACATCCAACTGCACGGGAGCCAAACTGAGGAAACCTGGCTTAGCCGCTGTCTGTGTGAACCAGGCACGGCCTTGGGCGCGTGGAATGAATGCAGCCTTACGCACAGTGGGACGGGTCACCTTGTAGAAGTTACGCAAATCGAGCGTTGAGCTTGAGTGCGAGGAATCGCTGAGTTTTGATCTGAGCGATGGGGCAGGTGGCTTCAGATGTCCCAAGTGGTTACCGTGTAGAAGGGGGCGTAGAAGTGCCTCCAGGTGGGGCTGGGGCATTGGGAGCCCCTGGAGGCAAAATTAGATCAGGTGGGCTGAAGTCGCAAGGAGGTAGACTTGGGCTTCACCTTTTAAAGTCAAAAAAGAGAACTCTCCAAGGGTGAAAACCCCGTGGTATTAAAGAAGCCAGCTTAAGAGGCCAAGTGCACCCAGTCACTGGCAGGATTCAAATAGCAAATGGATTTTTCAGGCCTTCAGCAGTTCTTCTTTTTAGCCCATTAAGAAATGTATCACACTCCCCAGCCCCGTCCTCAGGAATCCAGGTTCAGCTGGCCTGCATGCTAGGGCCGCAGACCCCTTGCCGTGGGTGCCATGGGGCGCTCCGGTGGGCGCCTGACCCCGGGTCTGCTCACACCATGCCCAGTGCCTCCTCGCCCTCCAACCTGTGGCCTGCCCCCTTCAGCTCGTGCGGGACCAGTGTCAGTGGCTCGGAGCTTGGGGCCCTCGGGGTGGCGGCTGTGGCGCCCTCCCGGGGTCGGGGCACAGAGCCCGTGTGGTGCAGGCAGACCACACGGATCCAGCAGCTCCTCCTGCCCGTCCTGCTGGCTGGGGGTCCCCAGGGCGGAGCTGGCCCCCGACCCTGCTCCCCCAGGCCGTGGGCGGTCCTGTGACCCTCCACGGACTCTGCCCCCCATTCCCCCGGGAGGAAACGTCGTCTTCCCTCCCGGGAGCCTCTCCCCCGTCAGGCGGGGGCTGAGCCTCCCTTATAAGGTGCGCGGCTGCTCCGAGCTGTTCAGGAATCTTCCGGTGATTTGTCAGCTTCCAGCAAGTTGTCAGTCACAGGTTCCGAGGTATGTTTCTTAGTGACAGACATAATTGTACTTAACTTTTTGCGTGGATGTTATCAATCTGTGACAGATACTCTGGGAAATGGGGCATTTTGATTGCAGAAGATCTGTCACCCGCATTTAAGTCTTACTGTCAGGGACACCGGGATTCAGTCACAACTTTTGCATGTCCATGTCAGGTTTTTGAGAACATAGATCCTCGCTGACCTCAGAAATGGTTCCGTCACTGCCATCCCGGGGCTGTCATCTGAAAGGTTAATGGCTCCTCCTAAAGGGGAAGCAGCATCCCGCCGCAGCGATCTAACATTCAGGCCGCGCACACCCAGGCTCATCCCCGCCACATCCATTGTCAGGAGCCTGCGGGCTGCTGTGCTCCATCCTGGCCCCCTGGCCCGCGCTTCCTATGGATGTAGGATCCACTGAGCCATTTGATCTACCCACAGAATAAGCCGACAGCGGGGACGGAGCCTTGCTCACCAGCTGCAGTCCTGCTGGCTTAAAATCCTCCGGCTGCCTTCTGATGGTTGCCTTCTGTCCATGTTTGATTATAAAGATGCTCTTGTGTGACTGTTGTGGCAAGACCACACCTGTAGTGGCGGGACTTGAACAGGAGGCCCAGGGCTGCACAGGTCAGGGAGGCTCTTTTCCCTTTCCTGCCGAGGTGCCTGCTCCTGCCCCGAGGGGCAGCAGGCTTGGCGAGGGGACATTTGCCTATAAGGAGGCCTGGCAGTTTCACCTCTTTTGTAGCTTTACTAGGAGAAGGCTTCCCCGGTGGCTCAGTGGGAAAGAATCCACCTGCCAATGCAAGAGTCACAGGTTCAATCCCTGGGTCGGGAAGATCCCCTGGAGAAGGAAATGGCAGCCCGCTCCAGTATTCCTTCCTGGGAAATCCCACAGAGGAGCCTGGCAGGCTATGTATAGCCCACGGGGTCGCCAAAACTTGGACATGATTTAGCAACTAAAGAACAACAACCAAAGGAGAAAGCCCAGCCCAGAGGGTTGGAGGGAATTCATTTTCCAGTTGAAAGCTGTTGTGTAACAAGGGTTCATCATTTATGAGAAGGGTTACACGGGTCCCACATGAAGGTGAGATTAGAAGACAAGCCCAAGGGCTGGTTCCGGTGACGATCCCCCCCACCTCCTGATAGTAAGCAATTTAGGACATGGATTTTGAGCTCCACTTCCGCAGTAGCAACAGTTTGCGGGTACGTGAGCCCAGCGAGGGACTGTGGGACCGTGCCCCGTCTGCAGGGCGTGTCCAGGCACAACTGCGAATCTGGCTTTACTTAGAAGAACTAGACTTCCTTTTTGTTCACACGCACACCACACGCCTTTTTTGTTACAATCTGAAAATAGGACACACGTGTTTGTATCCTTCCTGCTGTGACCGTCCTTTGAAGATGGAGACGGTAACGCGGCTTTGCTGCCTCCTCCCCCTGCTCACGTGCACCCACCCACCCACCCAGCTGAAAGCACCAGCCTCCAGGGGCATCCCAAAGAGGAGCCCGCTGGAGGGGGCGGAGCCAGAACACGAAATCAAACTTAGGCTCGAGGCTCCTGGGGCTCGGTATTAATTTCACCTAAATAGCACACACCTACATTCTTTGTCTGGATTTTAAGTCCTAGGTTGCCTTCCATCCTGTTGGGGTTTTCAGACACACACACATCCTTGTTTTTCCCCCCCAATCCGGAGCCTTCCCTGGCCTCCTGTGGCCTGGTCTCACGTTAGTCAAGTCCATCTCCTCTTGGCTCCTGGGCACATTGTCCTTATCCCTGGCCCATCTCTGCTCGGGCCATTGCTGTGTGCCTCGCCTCCTACCAGCCCCTGCCCCACTCCTCTGAAAGCGGCAGGCTGGACTCCACAGAGCGCGGAGGCCTGGTCCTGTCCAGCCTCCAGGCCTGGCCTTGCCCTCGCCACTTCCGGAAGGCCTTCCTCCCCTCCACTTGCCTGCACCCTGCAGTTTGGCATTTCACATTTCCCTGTCATTGCCATGTTTGTTTATATTTGGCCTTGTGACTAGATCTGCTGGCTTATTGATGACAGGGAGTCTCACATTCCTTTTTTTTTTTTTTCCTCCTTTAAAGCCTCAGAAAAGGCTAGTCACAGAAATAGAGATAACATTGCATCACGTGTATCAAAATTTACCCGGTACTTTAGGCTGCATCCTCTTATTGGAGGCTGTAAGTATTCAGTGGAAAATGGTGTGGCTCTAAAATGGTAGGGACCTTTGAACTCCAGATGCCTGGCATGTGGTGGCCGATGTTTACTGAATGTATAAAGTGAGCTGGTTAGACACATAGGACCAAGTATCCTATGCATCTCCCCTTCCATCCCTCCAGCCAGCCCCCCAACCGAGACTTATATTTGCATTCTCTGGGTGTCAGGCACTGTTCAAGTGCGTTACAAAGAAAAGCTTATCTAATCCTCATAACACTTCTTGAGTCAGGTACTGTTTTTTCCCTCCTTTTCAAGATGTGGAAACTAAAATCAGGGAGGTTAAATTCCTTTCCCAACATCACACAGCTACTAAGTGTCAGAGCTGGGATTTGAACCCAAGCACGGATGAGCTATCAACTCAACGGACATGGGTTTGAGTGAACTCAGGGAGATGGTGAAGGACAGGGAAGCCTGGCGTGCGGCAGCCCACGGGGTCGCAAAGAGGGTCGGACACAGCCTAGCGACTGAACAGCAGATGATCTCCCCTGGTTGGCAGACTGTCCTCTGGCCTGACGCTTGAGGTCACAGGCTCCCTGGTGTGAAGTATGTCCCTGGGGAGCGAAGCAGGTGCTTTGAGGGTCCGGGGGTTGGGGTACAGCTTCTCCAGGCTCCTTCGCGGCCGCTGGAGAGAAGGACTTCCCAGAGCCTGTGGTGTGGGCGGCAGCCCATTGCGTTCACACTCTTCCCAGGAGACGTGTGGTTGTTGGCTGGGGGCCAGTCCTCTCGAGTTGTGATTGCTGCCTGAGGAGAACATGTGGGAGCCATACCCCAGCGGGTCCCTCGACCAGCTTCAAAGCCCTCGATTACGCAGGGTTACAAGCAGTTTGATTTATTCTGGTGATTATGAGAGTGGTGTGAAAGAGACCTGCAGAGCGAGGTTATTTGAATATCTTTGAAATGCTTGTGCTGCAAAGCCTGGACTGCCTTTATAACAATACCCAACTTAGTTTTGGTGTCAGAGTAATTCTGAAGGCGAAGTTTCATTAGAATACAGTTTGGTATTGTTAGATATGAGTGATGAGTTTAGGCTGAGCGATACGCTTTTTGATATTAATTTTTAATATGGCTTCTTGGGAAGTCAGAGCTTCTGTTTAATGAAGAATTGACTAGTAGTCAATACAGCTCCCACCTCTGAGCAGGCCTTCTCTGTTTTCTCTCTCCCGAGTCAGATTTTTGACAGGGTATTTGCTGCTTGTAAATGTGTGATTTTTGTGATCTTTGTGACTTTGTGAGTGTCTTATTTTTCTCGGTGGTTATGATGGTTATGCAGGCTTGCTGCTGTTGTCCCAGAAGGCAGGGTTATAAACGTGAAACGATTCCCTCCCGGGTCTGCTGCTCAAATGTGCGAGGGTTCTCTGCACAGTGGGTTTAAGCTCTGGGGTTTGGAGAAAGGTCTTTTTCAGGATTATGAAAATAGTTTTCCATGTGTCAGAACAGATTTATCAGTTCACTTTAGGGTCAGTTCTGTGAACCAGACCATTTAGAGGAGGATATTTTACCTTTTATCAGAGTGGAAGCTGACAGTCTATTTGCAGGTAGCTCTCTGGAATATTTCACCTGGGTCTCTCCGTGTAAATCCAGCCGCCGAACAAAGTAAAAATGAGTGTGAAGTGGAATTTCCTGGTATTTCACCACTCCTGCATGTGCTGCCCTCCCCCCCCCCACTATTCTATTTCAAGACAGGGTTTCAATGATTAATTTGGGTATTTAATAAAATTCTTTGCTTGTAGTAACTTTTCAAAGGCCTTTGGATTTACTTGGGTGGGGCTTTTGCCCATAAGTAGGGTAGCATTCAACTTGAACTCCCTTCTGAGCAGCAGATGTTTTGTTTCCAGTTGAATAATAATATTAATAATTATCAGAATAAATACAATTATCACCACCATCATTATTATTTCAGCTACTTTTTTTTTTTTAGCATCTTGTGCCAGGCATTGTGTAAACACTACATATTGTGTTTAATCGTTCTAATCTTTACAGCCATGCAGTGAGGTGAATAATCTGTTAAGATTATGGTGTCCTTATCTTAAGAGATGAGAAACTGAAGCTTGGAGACTTACTCCAGGGCAGAGGGTTAGGATCGAGAGGAGCCAAGATCAGAGCCCAGGTCCCTGTCTTGAAGGAACCTGCCCTCCCTGCCTTCAGGGAGCCCCAGACATTTAGAGTCCTCCCCACCTCAGTGTCCCGCACAGCCAAGACCAAACCTAGCCATCAGTGCTCCCAGACCAGGGCCCACATTCCACCACCCAATTAGTCATTGTTTCACTTTATTTTCCACAGCTTTTGACTTTGAGTGGGCAAGAAGGGGAAGAATGTGCCTGGGGTTCTTTACGAGGGTTTGTTTTCCGCCCCGGGCCCCTCCCCGTCCTCCCGGTGCCCTCACGCACACGGGGCCTTTCATGAATCTTGAGTTTTGGCAGGCTCTCTACTCTTGAATTTTGGAGAAGCGGATATTTTAGTAGTCTGGAAGAAGATGAAAAGCTCGCAGTGCCCATATGTTCCTTGTTTTTAAAAGCAAGGTCAGTGAGGTTTAGAGACTCTTTAAATATTTCAGTTTATAAGATGAGACTAGATCATCTGGAATGGACATGCAGTGCCCTGAGTCCCCGGCTTGGCTTTTTCCTTAGTTTCTTCTGTAATGGAGGTAGGTGTTTTGGCATTGCAGGGTTCAAGTGTAATAAAGGTTAAATGTAGTGCATAAATACCATGATTTGGAACGTTGCTGCAGCTATGAAAGTTAGATTTCCCCCACACCCTTTTTTCTCCCCCCCTCTTTTTTGCTTGTCGAGTAATCAGTGACTTGAAAAATAGCAGATTGGTCTAAGGATGGTAGTTTCAGAAACTAAAAACTCCCAAGTTTTAAGGGAGTACAGTCTTCGACGTTTTTCTAAGAAAGCATTTTCTTCATTCAACTAAACCTTCCCCAGTTGAGATTAGACATATGTCCCGAAATGTATGAATACTGTACTTTGAAATGCTACACAAGCACCCATTTTTAGTTAAGACAGTGCCACCCTCTGCCTCCGTTTTCTCTTGAATTTCGCAAAACAAATGACATGGTGGGTGTTTTTCTTGATCCCAAGTTATTTATAGAAGCCCAGAATCCAAGCGACTGTCCAGCCCATCCCTCAAGACCCAGTGAGGGGGCCACTGGCATGATCTGTCGATGCTGGCATGTGGGCGGGAGGGTCAGGTCTGGGACCAGGTCTCACCTCCTTGTGACCGTGTGCCTGGGAGGTGAGGTGCTGGTCAGTGACCCAGGTGCAGGCGGGGGATGGCTGTGGCCACAGCCTCAGTAGGACCTCCGCAGACCCAGAGGCGGGCCCTTGACCTTTATTGTTTTCAGGGCCTGGCCTTCCCCCACCCCGTGGAGGAAGCAGGAGCTCCGTGCTGCCGGCATTTCCTGTCATTCCCTTCACTCTTCATACCTCTCCGATTCTAAATTTCAGAAGTAATTTATCAGCCTAGAGGCGGGAGTCATTAATAACCATTATTTAGAACTGTCGAGTCTTCCTCTGTGTGTGTGTGTGTGTGTGTGTGTGTGTGTGTGTGTGTGTGTGAGTTAAGCATCCAAAAAATTGGCCTTGTTGGTGGCAAACAGGGCATCTCTATTGACAGATCAGGCGCGCCCCACCCCTGCTGGCCTTTCTCAGGTCCGGTTATTCCAAGTCTGTCTTTAATCACCGAAAAGGGTGGTGGCAGAGTAGTTAACGCATGTCCTCCTGGAATTCATTAGTATTATTACCAAAGACCGTGTTGTAAATTGTTAATTTTTTTTTTAACTGCTTGGAAAAAATGTCTAACTATTTCATTTTAATGTACTTAAAGAAAAAAATTTTTTTTTCCTCTTCAAACATTTGAAACAGAATAGTTCGGAAGCCGGGACTTGGATCCCAGTGGGGGTGGGCTCTGAGTGATTGCCCTCAATGATGCTGAAACTCTGTCCCCAGCAGGTTGTGGGGTGCAGGTTGAGCCTCCAGACCGTCCAGCGGTGGTTACGGAGAGGATTCGGCATTCAGTGTCTGTTAATGCAGGCTGTTATTCTTTAACATTAAAATTCCACTAAAGGACTAATAATTACTGTTAATATCTTTCCGTGGAAACTTACAGTAAAGGAGCAATAGCAGAAACAGTATTTAAGGGAGAGCTGCCGGCACGAGAAGAATGCAAATAAGTGTTATTAGCCTAATGATTTTGCCGTCGCCATGGTTGTGCAGCAGCTCTGTTGTGAATGTGTCATCCGGCACCCGTGAATTTGGAAAGTGTGTCAAAACACAACTTCAATTAGTTTGCTCTAATTATGGCTCTGGAGAGTTTGTAACTACATCACTCCTCATTAAAAGAGATTTTCTTATATGGATTAATGTAATATACAAAGGAAAGTTTCAAAGTTCCCAACGCCATTTGCTCCCGCAAGGAGCAGGCTCCAAGGAGACATTCTAGATCCCGGGTTTTCCGCTGCCCACTTGGCTGGGCAGGGGGGCTGCGCAAGGGGGGCTGCATGGCCGGCTCTTCCCTTCCTGCCGAAAGTAGCCACTGCCAATGGAGCTCTGGCCACATCCACGTCCACAAGAGGGTAACTGAACCCATCTCCAGCTTCTAGAAGAGAACCGCTAATCGGAAACCATCAGGATGCCCACCCCCACCCAAGCTCCTCTGTGGAGTCTGGAAGCAGAAAGATCTCTGGACCCACCATGGTCAAGTATAGGGTGCGAAGTCAGCCTTTGGCCCCATTCTGGGAGCCTTGGGGGAGATTGCATGGGAAGACGTGTTACTTTTGGTCACACAGAAGCATATGGTGCCTGCGAAATGTCTTAAGTCTTTTTCATAGAGTGAAAAAGGAGACCTTAAGGAAATGCAATTCTCTGTCCAAACCGATAGGTCGCTATAAAGGCTATTGCTGAGCCACTGCCATCTCTAAAGAAAGAAACCAGATTCTCATTTTCTTGTCCCGTTACCAGCCTTCACCCCCCGGCCCGACACCAGTGGTGGTCCACAGTGACCACCTTGGCACAGCCCCCTGGTGCAGGGTCAGGTGGGGGTGGGATGGGCAGCAGCTCAGGGCCGCTTCCTCAGGCTCTGCTGCCCAGCCCTTCATCTGGCTCCTGAGCAGCTGGCCATAGTGGCAGAGTGATGTGCCGGCTTGGGGAGTCAGGGATGCATTTTGAATCCACGAGTTGAAGTTTAGAATGCTGCTTGAGGAGGCCTGGGTCTGTTGCCTCTCCCCACCAATTTATTTGCAGGATGCAGAAAACCAACAGTGCAAAATGATGCAGCTTTAAATACATTTTTGTTAACCGTTAGGTGTCCTATTTGTTACTTTTGATGAATACAAGGTAGGTGTGTGTGTGTGTGTGTGAGAGAGAGAGAGAGAGAGATGAGTAACTCGGCCTTGAGACTACTCACAAGCAGTGTCATGGCCAGTAAGTTACATCATTTCTCTGAGCCTCAGTTTCCTTGTCTGTAAAATGGGGGTAAGAACAGCCTCTCTGCAGGGTTGCTGTGAGAGCCAATTGAGAAGACACATGGAGGGGCCGTGCTGGGCACACAGTGGGCACCCACGTGTGTGACTTTCTGGCTTGGTCCAGGGTTTGTTTCCGAGTTTCCTCTGGGCACAAGCAGCCAATCCCCTTAGACCTTTCTGTTGTCCCCATCCAGCCCCTTTCAGCCTTGATTGCCAGCATCCCCAGCGAGTTCCCAGAGCATCAGGCTGGTTATAGGCCTGCTCCCCTGCAGAGCTGTGCTCACAGGTGAGCAGCTGGGAAGGGGTTAAGATAGTAATTGTGTAAGTCTTCCAGGCTTTCTCCCAGTTCTGCGATAATTTGATGAAGAACTTCACCCTAATTAAATATTCAAATTAGGAATAAGTGTCAATATGGCTTCCCATTGCCTGGAATGATGATTAATTGTATTCAAAACTCTAGTGGCCCACTGTAATCTAAACTGAACCGTTGTTCTTGATTATTTCTGCACCACACTTGCCATGTTTTTGTTTTAAGATTTAAACTAGTAATTGATTTGCCATATGCCGTCGAGCTGCACATACTTAAAAGTTATGCGTTTAGGAACTTGGGGAGTTTGGAACTGAAATTTCCTAGTCTTGCAGAGGCAGCCCTTTTATTCCTGGTCCGCTGCAGAGTGATTCGGTTGGAGGGTGCGTGTCTGTGCATGTGTCGGTTGTCGTCCATGAGGAAAACTCATTATATAGTCAAGTCGGTAGGCTGAAGTTATGTTGATCATGGCAGATGGGTTGCTTGAATGGAAAATGAACAAGTCTGCATTTATACTTTTGTGCTTCTGCCGTCTCGGTTAAAGCAACATGGCAGAGTGGAAAAAGCATGAACTCAAATCCTAGCTCAGTCAATTGCTTTAGCTTTGTGACCTTGGACAAGTTCCCTAACCTCTCTGAACCTTCTTTTTTTCCTACTGGTGGAACCTCCCCTGGGTTGTGAAGATTAGAGGTGAGTGAGAATCATGAAGAATAGTGCAAGTTTTCAGTAAGGGGTGACTGTTGCAGTCACAGGTGATTCCAGGAACAAAGCCTTCAGTGGCCCCCATGCCTTGAGGCGTGTGGAAATGATGTCCCTCTTCTCTCACTGCAGGAGTCTCTGTTGCCCCTCTCTTACTTTGTGACAAGTCTTAGGTCATTGTCTTGACTCTTGAGTTGCAGTTGCTCTTGCTGTTCCATTGCTCCATCCTTTCCTCCCCCACCACATTCTTCCCACTGGGCAGGTAACACCATGACTCCCACGTAGATGGGTACTTCACAGGGCCTAGTCGAAGGCCTGGTGTGTGGTAGTTGCTGAACAAATGTTTGTTTTGTTTTATGCCATTGCTTTAAAATTGAAGCATATAGCTTTATAGTTTTCTATTTGTATATCTTGTGATATTTAGAATTTTTAACCGTTATAGACGGGCTTCCCTGGTGGCTCAGGGGCTTCCCTGGTAAAGAATCCACCTCCGCCTGCCAATGCAGGAGACTCAGGTTTGATCCCTGGGTCAGGAAGATCCCCTGGAGAAGGAAATGGCAACCCACTCCAGTACTCTTCCCTGGAGAATTCCAACCATGAAGCCTGATGGGCTGCAGTCCACAGGGTCACAAAAGAGTCAGACACGACTTAGCGACTAAGCACGCACATACTTTATGATAGAGGGAATTTATATATGTGCTTCAGTTTACTTACAGATATATCTAAAGGGGAACGATGCATCTTAATTGGGTTTGGGGTTTTTTAAATCATTTTTAAAGACTTTATTTTTTAAAGAAGTTTTAGCTTTACAACAAAATAGGTACAGAGATTTCACGACCACATTTAGCTTCCTCCATGATCAACGTCATTCACCAGAATGGCTATTTTCCTTTTTATTTTTAAAAGAGGAACCTACGCTGTCACATTGTAATCACCGTAGTTTACTTTAGGGTTCACTCTTGGTATTGTGCTTCTTTGAGTTTGGACAAACGTATGATAACATATGTTAATCGTTATATTATCATAAATGGTGTTTTCAGTGCCCTAAAAATTCTCTGTGCTGTTCCTGTTCATCTCTACCTGTGGCCCCTCTGGCAACTACTGCTCTTTTTCCTGTCTTCATAGTTTTGCCTTTTCCAGAATGTTGTAGAGTTGGAATCATACAGCATGTAGTCTTTTCAAATTGGCTTCTTTCATTTAGTAATAGGCACTTATCATTTTAAAAAAAACTCTCAAGAGCCAAACACAGTGCTGGGACATACAGTAGGAGCTCAATTAAAAACCAGTGGTCTGTGTTGGTCACAACATAGCAATTCTAGCACCTCCAGGTGCCTCTGGACCACATGGTCTGTCTCCCCTTGGATGGCATCAATTTATTGGCTATATTTAGAATTAAGTTTCAGGTCTGGGCATGGAAAGTTTGAGATGGTGAATTGTCATTGCAGAGGAAGTAGGTCCATTGTTAGGTTTTTATAAAACCTCACTTGACTTCGCTGATGTCATTTACAAAAGGAAACAAAGCAAAAGGTCTCATCATAAGAAAGGGTAGTAAACTTTGCACTTTCTGAGGTTGACTTCAAAATCAGTGAGAAAAAAAAGAATCACCCTGCCTAAAAGTATTTTAGGGCCCAGTTCATTAAAATAGCTGACTCTATTTTAGTAGAACCTAGTTACAAGAAAATGCAGCATTTTCTCACCTCCCTGGGTCTGCACAGATCTGAATGGTAACGTAGGATCTCGGTCTGGAAGCACAGGGCACCTGGTGCAGAGAGTCTACCTGTGAAGTCTTGGAGGAGGCTGTGCATGCTGGCCAGGCCCTTCCAGCTGAAAATGATTCATTTTAATTACCTTCCTGGACTCTCCGTTACCTGAGCATATGGTCCTTAAGAAATCAGCTTCCCCAGACTGTCAGCGAGTGTGGGCAGTGGTCAGGGACCCTGGTTCTGACACCACTGACCAGCCTTGGAGAGCGGACGCTCGAGAAGGTGCTTATTAAAGTGCCAGCAGGTGCGGCCAAGGCCCCCCTTCCTGTGACTCCCTGGCCCCGCTTGTGCCAGGTGTTTTATAAGAGCCTTTTTCTTCATTAAATGGCATTCATTAAGCACGTCCTTACACCTGGCACAGAAGCTGTGTGTCACAGATGACTTCTTCCCAGTGGTGTTTTGCAGGAATAAAGTGGAATTTCATTTAGCCGTTTGCCGTGTTTCTTTTCCCCCTACCCGCCTTAACTCAATGACTGTGGCTTTTGCATACTACATTCCTCCTCCATCCCTACATTCTGTGACTTTCTTTTGCACATTATCTCTGGTCCCTGTCCCCCAGCAGCCACGTTAGCACCGAGTGCCGTGCAGGACGTTTCTGTAGACCCTAGCTCTTGCAGAATTCCCCTATTGTCTTTGTTTTCT